>NC_082686.1:118629457-118931124 GCF_949987515.2 Delphinus delphis | reverse complement strand
ATGTAGTTACATTAACCAAATGTGATAGGGAAGTCCCTGGTGGTCTAGTGGTTAGGATTTGGCACTTTCACTGTCATGGCCTGGGTTCAATTCCTGGCTGGGGAGCTGAGATCCTGCAAGCCGTGAGATGTGGAAAAAAAAAAAAAGTTATAATTATTTTTAACAAAAATGTATGTTTGGGAAATGTATAGTTTTAACCTACATCTACTTATACACCTATCTCTCTTATTAAAAGAGAAATTTGTGTGGCCAGTTATTTTGACTAATGAATGAAAATGCTTGCAAGTTGCAAATGAACGATCTTAGTTGTTTTTTTCTGGACAAATTTTTTTTTTCTGGGCAAATTTTATTCTGACTTTTATTTCTAAGATTATTCTTATGATACTTAAAAGTGGTAAAGTAGGTAGACTGCTGAAAATTCCTGAGACACGTTAGTTATCCCCATAACGTTAGTCCTAGAGAGACTCCTATCATATAGTTGTTGCTCTCTGTTTCCTTTTTTTAAGGAAAAGGAAATAAAATGGTGAACCATGAGAATACAATAAGTAAGACAGTGGGATACAGTGAAATGGAACACTGCTAAGGGCCCAAGGTCTTATTTTGAATGTTTTTGGCAGGTTGCTGACCAGCAATCAGCCATGTTTGGAGAATGCTGCTTCCAGACAGGAGACGTGAAGTTAACCATGGGAACTGGGACATTTTTGGATATTAATACTGGAAATAACCCTCAACAGAGTGTTGGAGGTAGGTAGTTAGAATATATCCTATTTATTAATAAAATATCCCTTCTTTTTACTTGTTTAACTTTTGTGACACTATTTTCTTATTTTATATTAAGGATATTGTCTAATATTTTTCATTATTCTTCTTAGAGACAGTTAATCCCCATTTCCCTTTTTTCTTAAATTAAAAGCACTAAAAAATGAGAAAGATTTTAGGGAAAAGTTCAGAAAGACTGGGGTATTTTGGTCAGCTTTCCAAATATTTACCTATAATACATGTTATATTTGTTGAAAACATCTTTCTAGGCCTCTAAAATTTGTTTTATGTGTTAGAATTTCTTCTTTTTGCGATACTTTTTGGCGGTGGTACTTCTCAACTAGTGATCCATGCATATTTAGGGTTTTAATGACAATTGCTAAGCATTTGCTCTCTCTAATGGAGGAAATCCTGGAATGCACAAACCAAGAAATTTAGATTGTGTAACTACACCCAGGAGAGCTTGAGGCTCTTAGTCTGAGCTCTGGTCTCCTAACATGGTTACTAAGAGGTGGATTTAAAAATGTTTTTCTTGCCTTTCATCCCCCCTAAAGTTCTTCCTTTTTCCCTAACTGGGAAAATGAAAGCTGGAAAAATGATCATTATAAAAATTAAATTAAATGAAAAAAAAAACAGAAGAATGATTATTGTTTCTATTTAGGAACGTTGATTAGAAACTACAGATAGGGGACTTCCCTGGCAGTCCAGTGGTTAAGATTTTGCCTTCTAATGCAACAAATTCAATAAAGAGTTAAAAAAAATTAGTAACTACAGATAAATGCAATAGCATGGTTAGTTGTCTGACAAACCAATCTCATAATAACCTTTAATTTCTCAATTAAAATATTGTTTCTGTGTTTCTAGAGACACAGATATGCTTGTAGCTACTAAAAGCTAATATTTATTGTTCTTTTTCTATGCCAGGCACTGCCCTAAGTCCTTTTTCAGTTTATTTTCACAGAAGCTCTCCGAGGTAGACCACTTTACAGTCGAGGAAACTGAGACTAAGAAACAAGAAACTTGTAAGACCACAGCTAGAAAATGAGAGAGGGCTGGGATTTGAACTCAGGCAGTCTGACTCCACAGGCATGTTGCTAGTTTTTGAGATAATCAAATTGTTCCACTGTAGACTTCTCTGTAATTAATTCACTATTTATTGTGTAACTTATATTGTTTATTTGTTTTTAAGGCTTTTATCCATTAATTGGGTGGAAGATTGGGCAAGAAGTGGTGTGCTTAGCTGAAGGCAATGCAGCAGACACCGGTACTGCCATACAGTGGGCTCAACAGTTAGGTGAGTTGTCTGTTTCAACAGATTTCATAGGCCAGACATAACTCAGGAAAGCCACAGGATCACAGATCAGCACGAATGGATGATTCAAATGAAACGAAATAAAATGACGTGCTAGAAGAAAATACAGGATGTTATTTTTATGACATTGGGATGGTAAAAGGCTAGGCATTAAAGCCAGATACCATAAAGAAAAAGAATAATAGATGTAAGTATAGAAAACATTAGAACGTGTAGGGAGAGATGCTGTAGCAAAGTTGAAAGACAAACTGGTAAGGACAATTTGTAGCATATGTTAGAAAAATTTAAAAAGATGAACAAAAAATTGGACAAAAGGCAGAGGAATAGGTATTTTTTAAATCAAGTGACTTAAAATATGCTGTTTAAATTCAATAATCAAAGAAATACACATTTAAAAATTGATGTCTCCTATGATTGTCAGAAGTTAATTACTTCTACGATGCTCAGCATTGATGGAAACGTAGAGAGAAAAGTATTCTTGTTTTCCATTGCGATGAATGTTAATTAGTATGGCCTTTCTGGAGGGCAATTAGGCAACATGTATCATTTTATAGAGTACAGACCCTTGGCCCTCAGGTCTATTCTTTGTTTCCTAAGAAAATAATCATACAGGTGTGCAAAGACATGTGTACATACATGGGTGTTTAACATGGCAATTGGAAATAAGTTCCTGTCTAATAATAAAGCGTTAAGTAAGTAAATGTCAGTACATCCATATAGTGGAACACTGTACAAATAACACAAATACTGTAGTCACAAATAACCGTGTAGTTGCACATCTTATTGACATGCAACATTGTCTGTGATACATTAAGGAAGGGATGAAGCAGTCGCAGAACAGCCTGTATGAATATTTTTTGCTTTTTTTTAAAAACAGCTTTTTGAGATATAATTCACATGCCAAATAATTCACTTACTTAAGGTGTACAATTCAGTATTTTTTAGTATTTTTACAGCGTTGTGTAGCCATCACCACAATCTAATTTTAGCATATGTTTGTTCTCCATAAAAGAAACCCCCCTACCCCTTGGCGGTGACTCCCTGTGCTACCCCCCAGCCCTAAGCTACCATTAATCGACTTTCTGTCTCTATGGATTTGCCTATTCTGGACATTTCATATGGATGGAATCAAACAATATGTGGTCTTTTGTGACTGGCTTCTTTCACTCAGCATGTAATGTTTTCAAGGTTCACCCATGTTGTAGCATGTGTCATTACTTCATTTCTTTTCATTGCTGAATAATTTTCCACCATATGGATGAACCAGCATTTATCCATTCAACAGTTGATGGCCATCTGGGGTGTTTCCACTTTTTTTTTTTTTTTTTTTTTTTGCATTACGCGGGCCTCTCACTGTTGTAGCCTCTCTCATTGTGGAGCACAGGCTCCAGACGCACAGGCTCAGCGGCCATGGCTCACAGGCCCAGCCGCTCTGCGGCATGTGGGATCTTCCTGGACCGGGGCACGAACCCGTGTCCCCTGCATCGGCAGGCAGACTCTCAACCACTGCGCCACCAGGGAAGCCCTGTTTCCACTTTTTGACTGTTGTGAATAATGAAGAGCCTATATATTATATAACCATATTTAATGCATACAGTATGTAGTGTTATATACCAAAGTATTAACAATAGTTATGTCTGATGATTAAATTATGAGGGGCTCTGCTATCTACTTTGCTGATTTGAACTAAACTGATTTGTTTAAAGACAAAGATAATTCTGTTGGCAGAAAACATACACTTCAGGAGGAAAATGCCAATCCATTTCTTCCTTTCTCTCTCTTTCTCTATAAGCCTGCACCTGCATTATCACCATAAGATTACTTATTAACAACAACAACAAATTGTTTATTTGGAAGCTTTTTATCACTTAAAAGTCTCTTCTTCCTTAAATATACTTCTTTTAATTTTTTGGACATGTATCTTTAGTCAACTCAGAATTATCAGAAATAGAAAATATAGGTTACCTATTTCTTCTCTTTTAGTTATACCTTTTATTAATTTTACTCCTTCCCCCCGCCAAAAAAAAAGTGCAAAAAAAAAGCAGAATAATTTCACATTCCTCATTAAAAAAAAAATCTTTCCCAAGTTCCTTTGATATCATGTACACATTATCAGGGGGAATCATTTCCACTGCTTTGCTGAGTTGGGGCTCATTCACTGTGATTCTCAAATGATGAAAACTCTTTTCTGGGGGTTGGAGCTAAATGGCCCTGGCCTAGAAAAGAGGTGTGATTTCCAGTGGACACATAAGGCCCTCCTAAAGACCAGTCCCATCTCTGGCAGGAAGCAGGACCATTTGTCTGACTGGAGAGAGAGAGAATTCAGAGTTGAATTATTTACTTAAAAATTTCAATCATTGGCAGAGCTAAACATCACTGGTATACATCTGTCTGAAATGTAAAAAAAAGTTGACCTTTATTTGAATATATCTCTTTCTGTTCTGAGAATTCACTTTAATGAGTATAGTGAGAAAATAACTGAATTATGTTCAGGAGAAACACAGTGCATAAGAGCCTGAGTGACCCTGTCATTTCCTTGAAGATGTGTATTCTGAGAATTTATGTCTGTGTGACATGCTGGGTTTGTTCCACTCTGAATGGTGGCTTCCTCCTACCCCTTTACTGGGTTGAATGCCTCAGTCGAGCTCAGGCACGAAAGCTCTTTTAAGCCCCTTTCCTCTTGGCTTTCAGATTTATTTTCTTAATCTTTTTCACACAGGCCAATTCTCTCACTTTTTTCCCCCTTGAGTCCCTATGGGATCATCTCTTTTTCCTTTTCATCTGGTCCATCTCGGCTCCCCTTCACTCTTTGTTCTCTATTTTGCTATCTCAATCTTAGAAATATTTCTATGTCTTCCAGCTTTTATTCGGTTAACAAGTAGTTAAGTGCTAAGTACGAACCTGGACCTGTACATGCTAGGAGACACCAGTGGATGAGACAGTCACTCCCTGCCCTCACGGAGGTTATAGTCTAGCAGGAAAGAAGTATATTAAATGAATAATGGAAAAAAACAAAAGAAATTAGTGTTAAGTACCAGGAAAGAGAAGTAGAGGTAGAATCAGTGATCTCTTTCTAAAGGGAGGGCTTTGTTTGGTCTGGGGAATCAGAGGGCTTCTTTAAAGAAGTCATGTTTCAGGCTTCCCTGGTGGTGCAGTGGTTAAGAATCCGCCTGCCAATGCAGGGGACACGGGTTCGAGCCCTGGCCTGGGAAGATCCCACATGCCGCGGAGCAACTAAGCCCATGCTCCACAACTACTGAGCCTGCACTCTAAAGCTCGTGTGCCACAACTACTGAGCCCGTGTGCCACAGCTACTGAAGCCCACGTGCCTAGAGCCCGTGCTCCGTAACAAGAGAAGCCCCTGCAATGAGAAGCCTGCGCACGGCAACAAAGAGTAGCCCCCGCTCGCCGCCATCAGAGAAAGCCCCTGTGCACCAACGAAGACCCAACGCAGCCAAAACCAATAAATAAATAAATAATTTATTTTTTAAAAAGTCATCTGCAACTAAAAAAAATAAAAAATAGAAAAAGAAGTCGTGTTTCAGCTAGGACTGAAGTTAGAACAAGAGTGGCTGAACAGACGGGAGAAGCACTTGGTCAAGGAGCAGCCCAAGCAGAGAGGACCAGTGAAGAAGGCCCTGAGCAGGGAGAAGCATGGCCTATTTAAGGAACTGAAAGAATGCCCTATTTCTTTTCTACAACTGAGACAGTTCCCGTCTCTGTTGTCCTCCGGTAACTTGGGTCAGGGGACATCGTTTCCCTAGCAGTTCCACTTTTAATTGCTACATGTCACATCTGCCTGCTCCAGGCAAGCCCCATCAGACTCCCAGTATACATTGTAAATTACCCAGGACTCTTGTTTACTAGAAATAAAGGAAACTGATTTCTTCTCTCTGGATCTCTTCCGAAGAGAGATAACAGCCTCTCTCATTAGAGGAGATGAGATAAACATTCTCTCATCTAGGAACTAATTAGGTGGTGGTGAATGGTTACATGCTATTGCTAGTGAGTAGGGTTTTTGTTCATGGTCTTGCATCCCCCTTGCTTCCTGCTGGGATGACACACAGTAAGATAAATATGGCTGCAGCTGGAGTGGAACCCAGCCATGAATGAAACTTTGAGTTGTCAAGGAGACTGTGCAGACCCAGGGTCTGTAGAGGGCACCAACTGAGTGTTATTGGTGAAAATACCAGAGGCTGATGAGGACCCTGTAGATGTTCTCTATGGATCGAGCCGGCTGAGTCAAGAGAAAATCCCCTCAGATGTGGAGAAGGAAAAGCTGGGCCTCCCCACTCCTGGGAGAACGTGATAACAGTGGACGTCAGTACTGATTGGTCTGAATTGCTCCTCTTCCAGGATAAGTGGAGAGGCCTAATCTTTCTCATACTCTGAGAAACCCGAGAGCCAAGGGTATTCATTCCCTTACCTCTCACTTCCTGCCAACCCCATAAGCCTGACCTGAAGGAGAGCACAAAGCATTCAAGAACATCCAGTACCTTGAAGGAGGGTGACCAAGTTCGATAAAGCACAACAGGTGGCTCCCACAGAGGCAGATGTCATGGAGGAAACAGAAGATTAAAATAACAACAACAGTGGGCTTCCCTGGTGGCGCAGTGGTTAAGAATCCGCCTGCCAATGCAGGGGACACGGGTTCGTGCCCCGGTCCGGGAAGATCCCACATGCCGCGGAGCGGTTAGGACCGTGAGCCATGGCCACTGAGCCTGCGCGTCCGGAGCCTGTGCTCCGCAACGGGAGAGGCCACGGTAGTAAGAGGCCCGCATACCACACACACACACATGCACCCACACACACACACACACAAATATATATATATATATATATATATATATATAACAACAACAAAAATAAAACAGTAAATGGATAAAAGAAAATATTGCAAAGAAATGTTGGGAACAAATAAAGAATTTCAAAGGACAAAAACCATGATATATAATATGTAAAGAAATTAATAAAATGTAAAATGGACAGTACTGAAAACCCAAGTAGGGATCAGGAAGAATTTAACAACAAAAAGGAAAAAAATAGAAAATAAAGCTGAAAGGTAAGATATATAGAAGAAAGATCAGAGGAAAGAAATATGTGACTAATTGTCTCTTTTCTAGAATATGAAAATGGAATTATGAAAATGTAAAAATTGAAGAGAGAATTGAAAATAAATGTCCCTGAACTGAAGAAAGACCTAAGTTTTCAGCGTGAAATGGCTTTACCAAGTTTAAAAAAGTCGCACACTAAGACAGTCATATGTAGATGAATTGTCTGAATCCCAAGAATAAAGAAAAGAGTTGAGACAGGAAGAATAGTTGATTTATAAAGAGAAAAGAATCAGACCGGCCTGGAAGTTAGTTGTAAAATTTTGAAAGTGGAACAACATCTACCCATTACAGAGAAAAAAGAACAGGGAGCCAATATTCCAGGGTCTGGCTAAGATGTCATTCAGATTAAGTGCAAAAGGCACATTTCTTGGCCATGCAGTATATACTTTCTGAAGAAATTACCCAAAATGATCTAGAACAAAGATCTCAAAATGGAGAAAGCAAAGGATACAAATAAAGTGTTTTCCAAATAAGAATATATTTTTTTCCTGGTAGTAGGCCAGACTTCTCTTTGTTCTATTTTATTTGAGCTGTTCTTATACCAAACTGATTTGTTTTCTTACTGTAATGTAGACACTTTATTTCCATACATTAAGAACATAGTTTTGGGGCTTCCCTGGTGGCGCAGTGGTTGAGAGTCCGCCTGCCGATGCAGGGGACACGGGTTCGTGCCCCGGTCCGGGAAGATCCCACATGCCGCGGAGCAGCTGGGCTTGTGAGCCATGGCCGCTGAGCCTGCGCGTCCGGAGCCTGTGCTCCGCAATGGGAGAGGCCACAACAGTGAGAGGCCCGCGTACCGCAAAAAAAAAAAAAAAAGAACATAGTTTTGGATATCCTTTTAAGAGATTGAAATGATCTTAACACTAAAAAGAGCCCCTAATTAAGCTGGGCTTAAAGATTTTATGTGTGTGCATGCTTGCTCTACAAAAGAAAGTAATGTTCCTGTCCAATGTTTCAAAATGGTATTTTTTTTTTCTTTCCCATAAATGCTTTTAATTCTGTGATGTGTAATTTATGGGGCAAATTGTTGGTCAAGAATAGACAACGGAGTATACATCTTTTCTGTTGTTCATTCTTCTTCCTGTTCATCTATGTTTTTATTTCAAGTCTGTGTAAATCCCTTTTCACACACACACACACACACACACACACGCACAGAACCAAATCCTTTTCTCAGTGCCATACTTAGACAAGCAAGAGTGGAACATCTCAGGGCTTCCCTGGAGGCGCAGTGGTTGAGAGTCCACCTGCCGATGCAGGGGACACGGGTTCGTGCCCCGGTCCGGGAAGATCCCACATGCCGCGGAGCTTGCGCGTCTGGAGCCTGTGCTACGCAACGGGAGAGGCCACAACAGTGAGAGGCCTGCGTACCGCAAAAAACCCCCCAAAAAACAAGAGTGGAACATCTCAGCCTGTTATGTAATACAGTTAGAAATGAATAGTAAAAACAGTATTTAAATGGTACTTAGCCACATGGAAATTTGAAATGTCTTTTCTTAAGTAGCATAGGGCCAAGGAAAACATTTGAAACACAATTTAATAGTGTCCAGAAAATAAAGAAAATGACTATAATTCTGTAAAAATTAGTAATTAGATGAAAATGATGAATGCTTATTAATATGCAAATAAAGAGAAGCATTTTAAATTTCCAAGCCAAAAATGATAAAGGTATGCAAATCATAAAAGGTAGACTGATAAACTAAATCTCTTTTAAACATATCTAAGTTACCCTATATACGTTTCAGTGAGTTTATATACGTATATGTGGGGGGGTGGAGAAAGAGAAAATGAGAACTGTTTTAACTTTTTGTTTTGAAATAATTTCAAACTTGTAAAATTAGTACAAAAATTCTTGTATACCCTTTATCCCAGATTATCCCTATGTTTCAACATTTTGCCATAATTGCTTTGCCTATCTATCTATTACCCACCCATCCATCTATCCATCCAATATACTATAGGATAGATAAATATCTATATAATTTTCTGAGCTCTTTGATAATAGCTTGCGTGCATCTTACTTCTTTCCCTGTAGTATTTCACTATGTATTTCCTAAGAATAAGAATATTCTCTCACATAGCTAAAGTATGGTTATTAACTTCAGAAAATTTAACGGTGGGTACAATACTTTTGTCAGATGTCCCAATCCTGTCCTTCATGGCAATTTTTTTCCAATACAGGGTCCAGTTCAGGATTGCTTATTGTATAATTTCCTTTAATCTAGAACAGTTTCATCAACTTTTCTGTTTCTATTGACATTTTTGAATAATATAAGTCAGTTATTTTATAGAATGTCCCTCAATTTGGGTGTTTCATGTCTAGATCCAGGTTATATAGTTTGGACTGAAATTATACATAAGTGATAATGAGTCTTTCTCAGAATACATACCTGGAGATGCAAAGTGCCTCTTACTCCTGTTTTGCTTCTGTCAGTTTTGTTCAAGTGCATAAGATATTTTCTGATTTCTCCATTGTATAATTACCATTTTTTTGTAATAAATAATATGTGGCGAGATACTTTGAGATTAGCTAGATACCCCTTTTCTCACCAAACTTCCCCCATCCCCTAAATTTAGCTTTCATTGATGATTCCTACCCGGATCAGTCTTCACTCTGATAGTTGCAAAATGGTGCTTTCTAACTCCATTTTTCCCTCTGTTTATTAGTTAGCATTCTGTTATATAAGGAAGAGCTTTCCCTTCTCCTCTGTTAATTTATTATTGGTATAAACTCATGGTTTCTTATTTTATTCAGCAGGTTATAATTTTTACCGTTCTTATTTGTTTATTTTTTTTCATGCTCAAATAGCCCCAGATTTGGCCAGTGAAAACTTCCTCAGACTGGCTTCTATGTCTTTGAAGTGTCTATCTGTATTATTTTTGAGCACTTTCTTAATTTCTGGCACAAGGTGGTTTTAAGCTCATCTTGTGTTTTTTGTATCCCTGCCCTGGAATTAGCCACTTTTCCAATGAGCCCTGCCTCCTTTTAGTGGGAAATTGGTATTTAAAAGCAATGAGGGACTTCCCTGGTGTGCAGTGGTTGAGAATCTGCCTGCTGATGCAGAGGACATGGGTTTAAGCCCTGGTCCAGGAAGATCCCACATGCTGCGGAGCAACTAAGCCCATGGGCCGCAACTATTGAGCCTGCGCTCTAGAGCCTGCGAGCCACAACTACTGAGCCCGCGTGCCACAACTACTGAAGCCCGCACACCTAGAGCCCAAACTCTGCAACAAGAGAAGCCACTGCAATGAGAAGCCCACGAACCGCAATGAAGAGTAGCCCCCGCTCGCTGCAACTAGAGAAAGCCCGTGCTCAGCAACTAAGACCCAACAACGAAGACCCAATGCAGCCAAAAATAAATACATTTATTAAAAAAATAAAAACAATGACTGGGGGAATTCCCTGGTGGTCCAGAGGTTAGGACTCCGTACTTTTACTGCTGAGGGCTCGGGTTCAATCCCTGGTTGAGGAGCTAAGATCCCACAAGCTATGCAGTGCAGCCAATAAGTAAATGTACAATTTGATAAATTTAAAAAAATTAAAAATTAAAAAACATATAAGAACAATGACTGGAATGCCTTTGTAGCAGAGCTGGAAATGTGTGTGTGTGTGAGAGAGAAGGGTCCCTGTTCTATATTTTTGTCTCCCACTTGTTTTTTCTCGACGTGGAAAAAACCACGTCGAGAACCTGGCTCCCAACAACATTAATATTATGTACTTATTTGCTCAATCTTAAAATATACACCAAAGAGTTTGAGTTACTAGACCCATACCACTCCAACAAACAATGTTCAAAGATTTTTTTTTTCTTTATATTAAGGGTATATGGTCCAAGCATGCTATTCAAATTACCTGGATTAATTCTTTTTCTTCTCCCTTCGGTGAGTTTATTAATTTGAAAAGAACTGTGTTCATTTGTTTCTGTTACCATTCATTTTTAGTTTTTTTCCCTCTGCATCCTTTTTAAAAACATTTTTTAATGTGGAATTTTAACATGATTTCCAAGTCAAATTCATAAAAGAAGGAGCAGTTGACTCCCTCTCCTCTCCCTTCACCCTGTCTTCCTACCTCTTGTAGATAATCACTACATTTGTTTTTGGTTTATCCTTCCTATTTGTTTTTGCAAAAACATGAAGATACAATGTTTTTCCTCTCTCATTCAGGTAGAATGAAAAAAACATTCAAAAAACAAAAAAACAGGATCATTTCCCCACTCTCTGTCCTGTGGAGACCCCTGACTCTCACCCCTCAGACCAAAAAGAGGGGCTTCTTCAGAAGCTCTTCATATTTGTACCTGGTGTACAGACCCAAGTTTCAGGTTTCAGGCTGTCCCTGATTCTAGGACAGGAGATATCAGAGAAAATAAAAAACAGGAAACTCACTGCTGGTTTGGTGGTACTCAGAGTTCCTTGGTTGGACTGCCAGCTTATTCTTTTGAGTCTTCAGATAGCTTTTGTGTGTATTGCATCCAGGATTCTTAGTTGCATTCACTGGCAGAGACAGAGTGAAGTCTGCCTACTCCACAGGACTTTCCATTAATCAGCTCATTGGTGAGCATTTTAGGTAGAAGATTGTTTAGAGAAATTCTTCAAGCAAGGACAGAACAACCAGTAAAGAATGTGGACAAACTAGATTTTCTTCCCCCTGTTTCTTTGTCTGTTACCAAAAACTTTCCTCAAACCAGCCATCTAGTATGTTTTCCACATCTTGGTTGAAAAATGTAGACATTTAGACATGATTTCTTCAAAGTATAGATTTTAAGAGCAGTGTTTTCTTCTTAATATATTAGTTTTTGAAGTGCTGTCTATTTTGATGTGTTATTGGACATTTTGAACAAATGAATGTAACTTATGGATCTGATAACTGTCATTTTGAGTAAAATTTGTAATAATTATTGAGCAATCCTCATTAACCATAGTTTTATCATAGGTGTTCCTTAAACGTCTTGTCTTTAATCAATTCTTCATTATAAGAATAACAAAACATACAAGAAAATAAAACCAGCTTAAGTATTACTGTATAAGGCCAGCAATATTTATTATGACCAATTCCTGATCTTTTGCATCTGATCTATGCTGTCAGTCTCACATGCTTATTCAGGAGTCACATTACAAACAAGCGTATCCAAATGGCCAATGAAAAGGATTTCAACTTCATTAGTCAACAGAGAAATACAAAATCAAGCTATTGTGCAATACCACCAAACAGTGAAAATGAAAACCATAGACAGTATCAATTGTTAACAAGAATATGGGATAACTGGAACTCTCATATGCCTGGCAAGAGCCTTAAATTGGCAAAACCACTTTGGAAAACGATTCAGCAATATCTGCTAAAGCTAGTCCTAAATGTGAAGATCCTAGGACCAGCAATTCCATCCCTTGGTATATAACAAACAGAAATATATACATATGCTTACCAAAAAGAAGGTACATGAGTGTTCAAAGTGGCCTATTTATATTAGCCCAAAACTGGAAACTACCCATATGCATATCAGCTGTAGAATAATTGAATGAACTGTGTATGGCGAGAATGGAATACTATACAGGCATGAGAATGAATGAAGTACAACTACTTGTAACAAAAGAATCTCACAAACATGATGTTGAGCAAAAGAAGTTGGTATCTTGACCTAGGTGTTGGTTTCCTGGGTGTATTCACACTGAAAATTCGTCCAGCTGTACATTTAGCACTTGTGCATCTTCCTATATGTATACTTCAATAAAAAAGTATACTAAATAAATTAGATCTTGATTTTTTGTTTGTTTTATAAAGATTGACTCTTAGTGTATCTCTGTGTTACTGGCCCTTTACTGAACTCCTTAGATGGAATAGTTTTTCAGTTGACTCTCTTGTTTGTTATAGGTAGATGATCTTTTCATCAGAAAACTAGAATGGGTGTAACCTTTAGGAGAATAAAGTTTTTAATGCCAAAAAACACATAGAATTAATTCTTAAACAGCCCAATTATTTTTAAAGGAAAAAAGTAAGGCCTGTTACATCCAGAGCCCATCTAAGAGGGTCTTCTGTCTCCCTTGTCCTTTCCATGGGCCATAAACCTCTGCAGTGGGAGAACCCAGATAGCACTAGAGCAGATTGCCTTTGTGTTGACCCTTTTAAGTGAGCGACCTCTCACATTATATTCGTAATAAATGCTGATGCAGGTGAATACTAGTCGTATAACATAATTCTGTTTGTCCCTCCCCAACCCCTTCGTTTTGTTTTAGGGTTTTGTTGTTGTTGTTTGTTTGTTTTTGTTTTTGCAGATCTGTTCACAGATGCTGCTGAAACTGAAAAAATGGCCAGAAGTTTGGAAGATTCTGAAGGAGTTTATTTTGTTCCATCTTTTAGTGGATTGCAGGTATTTTTTTTAAGTTAATGGCAATTACAAACATTTCCCTCTTCATACTCACACCTAATATTATGTATCTGAAAATGTGGGCACTGAACAGAACTGAGGTGAAAGGTACTTTCTAGGGCTGAGAAGTTGTGTTTTGACCTAGCATGAATTCCACGAGAGGGCAGGGCAAATTCTGCTGGCTTCTGCTCAGAACTCCATCTCTGTGAAAACTAAAAGTTGGCAGGTTTATTATAGAACTTTTACATAAGACCCATGTTTACTTTATCATGACCAAAAATAGCCATTTGCCAGTGGGGGAAAATAGATCAGCATTCTTTAGTTAGAGGAGGTGTACCACTGAGAATTAGAAAAATAATGTTAAGGTATATATTATACCTTATTTTTTTCAGTTGTTTATAAGTTTCATTAATTTTTTTTTCTTTTTTTTTTGGCTGCATCAGGTCTTCGTTGCTACGTGCAGGCTTTCTCTAGTTGCAGCGAGCTGGGACTACGCTTTGTTGTGGTGCATGAGCTTCGCATTGCCATGGCTTCTCTTGTTGCGGAGCATGGGCTCTAGGCGCGCAGGCTTCAGTAGTTGCAGCATGCAGGCTCAGTAGTTGCAGCACATGGGCTCAGTAGTTGTGGTGTGTGGGCTCTAGGGTGTGCGGGCTTCAGTAGTTGTGGCGCATGGGCTCAGTAGTTGTGGCGCACGGGCTTAGTTGCTCTGCAGTATGTGGGATCTTCCCAGACCAGGGATCAAACCCGTGTCCCCTGCATTGGCAGGCAGATTCTTAACCACTGTGCCACCAGGCAAGTCCCTAACATTTTAAAAAAACATCAGAATTTCTTTTCGTTAACCATTATGATGTGGGATGTTGGTTACCTTGCCTAACTAAGAAGTGAACTCAGTATAATACTTGATTTTGTAATATTTAACTTTGTATTTAATTGAAAGATCTGTTGATACTACCTTTAATTTTAGCATAGTGTTACAAAGACTTTTACAAACTGTTTTCAAGTATATTATTATAAACAAAATTCCTTTTTGGGGGGATAATTAGTCCTTTAATACTCCTCTAAATATTTTTTTCTTTCAAAAAATAAAAATTTCCCTTTCTTCTAGTCCATCTATACTCAAGCAATCAGTTACAAAAAATCCAAAATTTAAAAGTTTGGATAATACAATGTAGAACCTGGTGAAAGGAGTTAGATCAGGATGGTTTTAAAGGCCTTAAAATACCGTATTTTCAAACTAGATTTTTAAATGAGCATTATTTTAATATCTGTAATAATTTCCTTCTATATGCTTTATCACAAAGGACTAAAAGTTTATTAACTACATAAAGAGGTTGCATTGCATCCTCTTCAGAGTGATGTGAGGCACCTAAATGGCATCCATGATAGGACAGGTAATGAAGAATATTTGTCTGATTGAGGTTTAAGGAGGAAGGTTGGATGAATAGTTGTCATCAGCAAAGGGAGGGTTTAACTAGGTTACTGTGGATTCTTCCCTTTTTGAAAACTGTGCTGGGGGACCTAGTTGTGACTCTGTCTTGACAACTCTAACTTCTCCACCAGTTCATATGCCTGTAAAAATAATGTAAACTATGTGATTAGAAAAACCAAAGTATAGCTAAAGTCTAAAAGATTAGACAACACTATCACAGATGTGATTTTAATTTCACGTTGCTAACAAAATGTCCCTATGCTGCCATGATTGCAGCCTGGCAGTATGTTGAAGTGGGTGGGGTGGGGTAGGACCGCAGGCTCATTATTTCCTGAAGTAAAATGAAACTCTTAATTGGAAACCAAAAGTTAATTCAAACAACAATAGTGTGTTGATACTAAGCTGTTCAGAAAATAGTGGGGAGATCACCTGTAAGTTGCCAACGTCAACAACTAGAGAAAATGTGGGCTAGGAGAATGGAAGGAAGGAAGGGTCAAGTATCTATGATACTGCCTTTAATTTTAGAATATTGTTACAGTTGCAGGTAATGGGAGGCAGGATATTGAAGGCTCCTAATAGCCTCAGGGGCGTCATCTGAGAAAGGGGCATTGGAGGAACTTTGAGGACAGGGGGAACTTGTGGGGCAGCCACTTTAGGGAATGGGCTGGAGCATAGGGCTGTACACAGAGTGGCATCAATTGGTGCAGCCATTGTGGCTTTGTCTAGGTTTGGGGAGGGGCATGCTAGAGCAGAGCATCCCTCACAGGTATCGGAGGCAAGAATCAGTGGTCATCTACCTGACGTTAAAGTTACTCTGATGTTGGCCATACATAGTAGGATGGCAGGACCGTGAGCCAAGTGCCAGTCTTCAGCGGATGAGGAGTCATACTCCAGTGAAGGTTCTTGGGTTTGCAAGGAACAGGCTTGCTTGAGCTCCTCCCTCTCTTCCCCTGCCCGCCCAAGAGGAGCTGGCTGTTCACACACTCCTGAGCACCAGGATTGGAAAGGAGTTGGCAACTGATGTAGCAGTTCTCAGTGTTCTTCTCTGTGGTTTCTGCCTCTCTGTGGCTCTGCTTTTCCCTTCTCCTTACCAGCTTTGCTCTGTACCCTTTCTTCCTCATAGCTTCTGTTTAACTGTCATTCTTTTCCTTATACTTTCTGCCTTTTCACAGTTTGGATATAAACACAACAACCTTTTTCCATCTTGCGCATCCTTTTCGCGTCTGTTCCCTCTGAAGCGCTTCCTCTTTCAGATTCCAGGGGAGGGAATCTGATTGGGCCACCTTGTCTTTTCAAGCCTTGGACAGACTTGTGCTCACCCCCTGCAGTTGTGGTGGCAGCAGTAGGACTAGGGCATGAAACATGGCTGCTTTAGACAAGGAATCAAGCAGTTTGCTGAGAACCCCTCCCCCTGTAATTCCCCCCCTAGTTCTGTGCGTGACTGGGGCATCTGAGCCATGGAAATGTAAAGGGATATAAAGCACGATATTGATGCGGGCCTAAGCAAACACAGGGGAGGCGACATGTCTGCTGACAGCAGATGCATGGTGGCTGACGGTGGTCATGGGCGGCTAGAACAGTCCTTCTGGTCCTTGTGTATGGAAGCCTGTGGACCTTCCCCTCCATAGCTGCAGCTGAAGCCATTTGCCCAGCACAGAGCCAGGCTCGTTATAGCAACCAACCACAAAATCAGTGGAAGGCACGTCTCAGAGTTGTTTAAGAGTTAGAGGAGTTTATTGACAACAGAAGGAAAAGTTGAAAAGGCATAATAAAAGAGTTATGAAGAAAGTGAGTAATAGTGGGAAGGCTTTGAGTAAGAAATGACAATTAAAATATAAATTATAGTGGCAGCTAACCTGTGAATACTCGCTGTGTCTCAGGCACTGTCCTAAATTCATTACACGCGTCGGTCTCATTTAATCCTCAGTCACTCAACAAGGTAGAAGATACTCTTATCATCCCATTCTGAAGCTGAGGTTTGGAGCAGTTCTATCACTTGGGCAGTGTCACACAGCTAGTGAGTGACAGAGCTGGCTTTAGGACTCCGGAGTCCAGATTCTTAACCGCTCTGCTGTTTCCTGGGAGAGCATAAAATACTCTGACAACAGGAATACATAACTGGAGCCAGAAGAACTTACTTTTAGGGTCTAGGTTGACAAGGACAAGAGGCATGGTGGCTTAACCATTGTGCAAGTCCCCAGCGGATTAGGCTGAGGTTCCAGTGGGGACAAGGACCTGTGGCCTGGGCAGGAGTCTGCTGGTTTTGCTTAGAGAGCCACACACAACTTTGCTGAGTCCTGCTGTTCTGGAAAGCTCACTTGATGGGCCTGGCAGTGATAGATTGGAGGTGTGGCTGGAGGCTGTCTGCCCTGGCAAGATGTGACCAGGCCCTTAAAAGTACCTTGCCAGTGTTTTTCCTACTTTATCATCCCAAAGAGAGACTCAGTTGGACTAACAAATGCAGGGACATTGTAACCTATTAAGAAATTTTTAGGTTTCTATGGAATTTATAACTCCTCAAGTTGGCCTATTACTAACGGTAAATTATGTTCATAGCTATTTGTACAAAAGTGATTTCAGGCCAGGATTTTATGTGGTATATTGGAAGAAGTAATTTTTACGCAGAAAAAAACCATAGCAAGGGAATTCCCTGGCTGTCCAATGGTTAGGACTCAGCTCTTTCACTGCCGGGGCCCAGGTTCCATCCCTGGTCGGGACCTGAGATCCTGCAAGGCACGCGGCACAGCCATAAAAAACACAAAAAACCCATCACATACTACTAGGGACTAATTGAACTGGCTGAGTCTGACCCATCTTTGTCATACAGTATTATATCACTTGGTATATAGGCCAGCTTTACTATATAACTTAGCTTTTGCTGAGTGAATCACCAAAAGATGTTTTAATAAGTTTGAAAAATTCTTTCAAAGTAAAGTTGAAAGATAAGATCGCAAGGAGGAAAATCATGGCTATGATAAAGATAAGATGTAATATAGAATTTCTTCATTTAAGGCATTAGGAAAAGTATTATTTGTTCATGGATTCAACAAATGCGTATTGATCCCCTGTGTGGGGCTAGGTGCAGTGCTAGGCCCTGGAGACACACCGTGAGCACATCAGATGCGTTTCTGCCTGTGATGCTAACAGTGTAGCACAGAAGATGGAGTTTCAACAATCACACAAACATCTGTGATTATAAACTGGCACATGATATGATGGGAAGTTACAAGGTTCCATAAAAATGGATAGTGGGGAACCTGACCTAGTTTCTGGGATTCGAAGTTTTCCCAGAGGAAGCGGAGCCAAAATTTGGAAGGGGAGTAGGATTAACTAGGAGGAGGTGTGGTAGAAAGTTTTCCAGGGAAAGATGGTATGTCAAGCTCTGAAGCTAGAAGGAGCTTCCGGGGACCATCATTTCCTGACAACACTAGCCTGTCCCTCTGTCATGACTTTGCGTAGGTGTGTTGGGACTCTTCTGTCTGTTTCCTTGTGAGATGGCAAGGCCTGACAGGGATCTTTGTGTTTCATCTTTGTGTCCCAGAATCGTCTTGCATTTCTGGCTACACAAAGATGAATACAAACTTCATCTGATGAATACATAATTCCAGCTCAAGATTATGCCTTTTAAACGCAGATGTTAGGCAGGGTCATTTCTTTTCTTTTCTTTTCTTTTAAATCTACAGCTCTATGTTCTCTTTTTTAATATAAATATTTATTTATTTATTTATTTATTTATGGCTGCATTGGGTCTTCGTTGCTTCGCATGGACTTTCTCTAGTTGTGGCGAGCGGGGGCTTCTCTTGTTGCAGAGCACGGGCTCTAGGTGTGCGGGCTTCAGTAGTTGTGGCACGCGGGCTTCAGTAGTTGTGGCTCGCGGGCTCTAGAGCACAGGCTCAGTAGTTGTGGCGCACGGGCTTAGTTGCTCCGCGGCATGTGGGATCTTCCTGGACCAGGGCTTGAGCCCATGTCCCCCGCATTGGCAGGCAGATTCTTTAGTGTTATTGCCTAATATCATAAATGACCCAGCCTAGGACTTCCCTGGTGGCACAGTGGTTAAGAATCCGCCTGCCAATGCGGGGGACACGGGTTTGAGCCCTGGTCCGGGAAGATCCCACATGCCGCGGAGCAACTAAGCCCGTGCGCCACAACTACTGAGCCTGTGCTCTAGAGCCCGCGAGCCACAACTACTGAAGCCCGCACACCTAGAGCCCGTGCTCTGCAACAAGAGAAGCCACTGCAATGAGAAGACCGTGCACCACGAGGAAGAGTAGCCCCCGCTCACCGCAACTAGGAGAAAGCCCGTGCCCAGCAAAGAAGACCCAATGCAGCCAAAAATAAATAAATAAAATATATAAAATAAAAGAAAAAACACTATTTAAGCTAAGAAATAGAGTTTACTTTGAAAGTCTGACAACATATTGGGTGTAAGTTATGATACTGGAAAACACTTTTTTTGCTTTGAAGTTTTTTTATCTTAAGTCTAACTTAATATCCTCAAAAAACCACTCTACATAGTAAACAGTTTCAGTGTAAACACTTTACAGTTGGAGAAAAGGGGAAATACTGGCATTGCTTTCCATTTTCCTCATATATCAAGCTAAGCATTTCATAATCTATTACTCTGGGCTTCAGTCCCTTTTCTTGGTACAGGTGCAAACAGAAGATCCAGCCCATATGTCTGATATCTGTGACTCATCCTTGCTTAAGTCCTATCAAAAGGTTATTTGAATAGTTAACATCATTTTGGGGCTATCATTTATGTTAAAACTATTTATCTCTAAATGAGCATTCTTTTGTTTTCTAACATGGCTATGTTTTTATTGTGTAATATACCTTCAAGTCTATAGATATAATTTAGAGCAGTAATAATATATTACTGTCTTTTACTTCAGGCTCCATTAAATGACCCCTGTGCATGTGCCTCTTTTATGGGTTTGAAGTCTTCCACCAATAAATACCACCTTGTACGAGCAATATTGGAGTCCATAGCTTTCAGGTACCAGAACCTGCCCGAAACTCCCCCCTCCCCATACAGTATCGCTATTTCCTTTTATTAATTTCTACTAAACTAAATTTTTAAATTTCTTAATTTTAACTGTTTATACCATTAGTTTAATTCATACTGTATATGATATAATCTATTCTTATTACTAATTTTTTTGCCTCTCTTTTTTTTCACATTTAATAGTACCAGTACCACTTAGATTTGATATCTGAAAACTGAATGATTTTTAAAATATCCAATTTATTAAGCATAAAGGATTCAAAATTTGGACTTTCAAAGTCTTTTATTTCCTTATTCATGAAGGAGAATTCTAACTAATAATGCTTCTTTTATACTCAAAGATTGACTCATCAGAATTATTCTTTATGTATATTTCTTTTGGTCTTTTTGTTACGGGGCAGGTGTAGCTCATTAAAATTAAAAACGCAGCTGTCATGAATGGAACAAATGGAACATTTGTAATGTTTAAAATAACATTTTCTCTGATTACAAAATCATTATTTTTATATTTGATTTCTATTAGATGCTATTTATGGTGTGTCATCCATACCTATTAAATGGATGCTTGCTTTAAATTTTTATTTGCAGGAATGGTAATAGATTAAATTTAGTTCTGAAATAAAAATTATGTTCTTTTGCATCAAAGTGAAAAACAGAAGGGCCTGAACCTCTTGTTTACTTGACCATCTGTTATTGACATCCAGTTAGCCTAATATATTTCTTTAGTGTTTTCTTTTGCATATTTTATAAATGTCATGTAAATAAAACCACAGTTATTATTCTAGATTGGAAAAAAATAGAGAATTATTATGATATGAACTGCCTCTAAATAGTTTCCTTGTTTTTTTAACTAGAAACAAACAGTTATATGAGGTGATGCAGAAAGAGATCCACATTCCTGTAAGAAAAATCCGGTAGGTAAACTTTGTTTCTAATAGATTTAATTAGAAATTGGAAGTTAAGTGGTAGCTGCTGTTGGCATTTTCATGATTATGATTATTCAGGATTTCAAAAAGAACTTATGCTTACCTTCTTTGCAACAAAATTCTTGGTCATAGGAATTTGGAGAGGAAGGAAAGCTAATTTTGGATTTAAGGAGAATAAAACCCAATATGGAATCTGAGAGGATCTTAGCACCCATATGTGTATTATAAGAATCTTTAAACTTTAAAAATAAAATCAAGGATCTAAAAAAAAAGTGTGGCTTTTTAAAAAAGAATTAATAATGTATTTATGCTTTTGTTACAGTAGTTTATCTCCAATATCTTTCTCCCCACAGAGCAGATGGAGGAGTTTGTAAGAACAGTTTTGTCATGCAGATGACTTCAGACCTGATTAATGAGACGATAGACAGACCCGTCCACGTTGATATGTCCTGCGTAGGTGCAGCTTCTCTAGCTGGCCTTGCTGTTGGTACGTGTGGGTTTTATTAAAACGAGAGCTGTCTTGCAAAACCATTTCTTACAGATAGCATTTCTCCTCCCAAATCACAAAATTATAGATAGAGAGGGTCTGGAAAGGCTTGGTGTCCATTAGACCCCATACACATATGCACATCACTCGCAAAATGTTCCAGTGATCTCTTCTGTGGGTGGGCCTGGTTGCACCTCCTCCCTCCTTGGTGCTCTCCTTCAGTCAGAAGAATGAGACCAGGAAAGCTAATTCTCAACTGCTCTGGTCTTTAGCAAGGGAATGTCTCTGGGTAAACTTTCTGATTAGATAAGCTTGTCTTTGGCATTAGAAACCACTCCACTCTTTCATTTAGTGAACGTTTGTTGAGCACCTGCTTCATGAGAGTCGCTGCTGGGAATAATAGAGTTTAAATGATATAGTCCCTGCTATGGGAGTCTCCAGTGGGAGCAGTCAAGCAAGTCAACCCATTATTATTCTTCTGTGATAAGCCCAGCAAACAGCCACAGTATCAAGCAATTGGTGTAGGCTTTCCCAGAGGCGACAACGTATAGTTCAATTTTGAAGGGGTTAGCAGACAACCAGGTGAGAGAATAGAGGTGAGTGGTCCAGTAGAGAAGGCAGCTCGTGCAAAGGTACTGGCCCATTATGGTGCTGATAGGATGAGAGCAAGAGGGGAGGCTGGAGAGGTACATAGAGGTCCAGTCATGGTGGCCTCTTCATATAGAGGAGATTGGACTTGATCTTGAATGCATTGGAGAGCCACTGAACAATTTTAAGCAGAAGGACATGGTTAGATCTATATTTGAACAAATCACTTTGGCAATTAATGTTTTCACTAATTAGTTGGGAGGAGTAAAGAACAGACATGGGGAGGCCAATTAGAGGGCTCTTTAGGAGCAGGATGTCGCTTGGGACACTGGGAGTGTTTTCCTGTGTTCCTGTATGGAAGGGAGGAGTGTTTGTACAAAACAGGATATCTTACACTTAAAAGTTTAGGCTGTTATTTAGCAATTAAAGTTATGGACCCAAAAAGCATCAAATCTTGGTAAGTTCACCTTATACTTTATTCTACTAAAAATCTGTTAACTTTGAATAAAATTGAAACAATCACTTTCATTTGTTCATTGATTGGTGTTTGATTAATTCAAGTTGAAGAAAATAACTTCCCCTTAAATAGTCATTCCCGTTTACAAATTTGTTACTTTGTGTATTTCAACTCTTAAGTACAATATAGCTGATGTTATTTTTAATAATTTCACATGACTAATTGAGCAAACTTAGAACTATAACAAGGAAATTTCTCCAGTACTTAAACAACTCTTGAAAAATGAATAAATTAAGCTTATCATTACAGTAAGCCAAATGCTCATAAGCATTCCAATATTGTTTATAAAGTTAATCAAATTGATCTACACTTATCACCTTATAAAGCTAAATATGTCAAATTCTCTTGAACATTTAATACACTTTAAATAACAGACACATGCAAGTTATTCTTACATATAATATAGTGGCTTGAGTTGTATCTACTTCATTTTATCTGTATTTAATTTCAAAACTTTTCAATACAAAGATACTTCACTAACTACAGGGAACAGTTTTACCTCCTCAGAGAATCTGAAATTTCTGGTTGGATTACTTCTCTCTCAGAAATATGAGGCATGGGGCTTCCCTGGTGGCGCAGTGGTTGAGTCCACCTGCCGATGCAGGGGACACGGGTTCGTGCCCTAGTCCGGGAAGATCCCACATACCGTGGAGCAGCTGGGCCCGTAAGCCATGGCCGCTGAGCCTGCACGTCCGGAGCCTGTGCTCCGCAACGGGAGAGGCCACAACAGTGAGAGGCCCGCGTACCGCAAAAAAAAAAAAAAGAAAAAAAAAAAAAGAAATATGAGACATGAAGGCTACGCAAATTCTCTGTATTTTCAAAATTCACCCAGAAACTGGGTCTGTTCAATACACATTTAATAAAGTGACTTTTAAGAGTATGTATGCCATTAAGTGTAAATAATAAATTCTGGAAATAAGAATTTTAAGAACATACTTATTTTCATGACTAGATATATCTACTTGTAGTACACTAATAAAGATTATTTTTAGCCTTTTAATAACTTCCATAAAATAATTAATATCTTTAAATATAGACAGTCTAAAACACTGACTTTGTAAATAGAATGTGGCCTGATGGAAACTTTTAGAAGAAAGAATTTTATGTGTCAGCTTTATTGGTAAGAGAAAAATGTACTTCTTGAAGACTTGTCAACCATGTTAATACTTCAGAGTAAGTGAGATGTACCAAGTTTATTAACAAGGGATCGCTACCATTTCAGACTACGTATGATCGTAGTTATAATATGTTTTCTTGCTGCTTTTTATTATAAATGATCCTCTTTGTAAAGAACAATATATGCCAGAACTACAAGATTATCTTGAACTGGAATTTAAAAGCCTTGTATGAAATGCAATAGTTTGAAAAAGAAACTATTTTTTATATTAATCCCCAACTTTGAATTTTATGCATATCCTGAGGAGTTGCCTCTTACCTCAAGATATATGACAAAAATCTTAACTTGGGGGATTCCCTGGCGGTCCAGTGGTTAGGACTCTGTGCTTTCACTGCTGTGGGACCGGGTTTGTTCCCTGGTCGGGTAACTAATATACTGCACAAGTTGCAGAGTGTCGCCAAAAAAAAAGAAAAACCTTAATTTATCATTGTTTTGCTTTGGTTTTTTTAATAAATAAATTTATTTATTTATTTATTTATTGGCTGCATTGGGGCTTCGTTGCTGCACACTGGCTTTCTCTAGTTGTGGTGAGCTGGGACTACTCTTCATTGCAGTGTGCGTGCTTCTCATTGCGATGGCTTCTCTTGTTGTGGCGCGTGGGCTCTAGGCACACGGGCTTCACTAGTTGTGGCATGTGGGCTCAGTAGCTGTGGCTCACAGGCTTAGTTGCTCCACGACATGTGCGATCTTCCTGGACCAGGGCTCGAACCCGTGTCCCCTGCATTGGCAGGCGGATTCTTAACCACTGCACCACCAGGGAAGCCCTATCATTGTTTTTTTTTAAATTGTATAAAAAGAAAGTATATCATTTCTTTTTTTTTTTTTTAGATGTTGGGGGTAGGAGTTTATTAATTTATTAATTTATTTTTGCTGTGTCGCATCTTCGTTTCTGTGCGAGGGCTTTCTCTAGTTGTGGCAAGCGGGGGCCACTCATCATCGCGGTACGCGGGCCTCTCACTGTCGTGGCCTCTCTTGTTGCGGAGCACAGGCTCCAGACGCGCAGGCTCAGTAGTTGTGGCTCACGGGCCTAGCTGCTCCGCGGCATGTGGGATCCTCCCAGACCAGGGCTCGAACCCGTGTCCCCTGCATTAGCAGGCAGATTCTCAACCACTGCGCCACCAGAGAAGCCCCTACTATTTCTTACTTGGGTTTTTTTTCTTTCTTTCTTTCTTAAGAGCTAGTCATGAAATTAAATGATGGCAGGATGTGGTTGCTCTAGAAATGATTTGGTGCCCTTCCACACAGAAATAAAGCTGCTAGTTAGATACCAAAAGACTTTTAAACCCTGATGTATTTATTCCCAGGGATAGTCAATCTAACCAAGCTCAAAGCAACAAAATAGTTTGAACTGTGTTTTAAAGTAATAACTGTTCACCTGTGCACCAGTTCACATAGGTTTGTGGATAAACTTTACGGACTCATTATGTGCCTTAAAACTTGAGAGTAAATTTTTTCATCTCTAGGGTTTTGGACTGACAAGGAGGAACTAAAGAAACTGAGGCAAAGTGAAATAGTTTTCAAGCCACAGAAGAAATGGCAAGAATATGAAAAGAATATGGGAAACTGGGTCAAAGCAGTGAAACGCTCCATGAATTGGTATAACAAGACATAGCACTAACGGAATGACTGAAACCACGCATGGCTGGTTGCTGTGATGTGCAGATGAGACAAAGCTCAGGGACAACAATACGACCATGAATGAGAGGAGAAGACTGGAGCTGAGCTCTGCAACCGGAGAGAAAAAGCACTGCTTTTTTGAAAACAAAACAAAACTCCTCATTGAAAAAATTCTAAACCTTGGTAAGATTGTAAGGCAACAATACCTCAGAACTTTTAAATCTTCTGTTTTGTAGCAAATTCCAAAGGACGCTAGCTATTTCCAGCCATGTTTTGACAGTCACGGGTCCTCCTCCTGTTTGTACTGGGCCAATATGAACATAAGTGTTTACTATCTGAGTTAATAGTTCCGGGTCAAGCACTGTTTGTGTTTTGTTCCAAAATGATGTGAAAAGTGTTTCCTTAATTCTTTAAAATGAAGTGGGCTCTTTGAAGTCCATATAGTTAAAAAGAAAGAATAACCAAGAAAATGTGGAATTTTGATATTTGAATTTTAATATTTTCTATTTAAAGCCATAATTGTTCAGTGTTGTATCCAAATGTTAGCTCAATATGTCTCTCTTAGATAGGCTCATTTGGTAGTCAATTCTTTCCCTTATTGGGTTTAAAGACACTGCCTTAATTTTTCCTTGTTTAACCAGAATCTGAGCTTTCTTTATATATTGAAAAACACTGAAAAAAATCATTTTAGTTAGTAAAACCAAAAAGGGTATTGATTCATTGGGTATTGATTCATAAGGAATAGGAGAATACTTTCCTTCTCAGATAGCATTCTTTCAAAAATTTCTGGGTAAAATATAAAATCTCATTTTTTACAAAATACACGTAGTAAATATAAATCTTGCCTTTCTTCTCCTCTTCTCTATCCTTCTTACTTGTTGAGATGCTGGTGTAAACGTCTTTTATTTTTATTAAGTGCCTAGTCGACAGAGCTTAATTTGAAGAAAGTGCCCTAATTTATTGCTGACTTAAGAATTGCCTTCATTGGGGTATTTTGCTTGTTTGGGTATCTTTCTTGTTTTTGTCCAATCTACTCATCTCTCTGAGATTTGTGCAGTGAGGTAGCTGACAGAGGGGATGGGAGTGTAGTCAAGCTAGTGACTGCCCCTCAGCCACTGAGCCAGAGATCCGCAGAGAGGAACAGCATGAGTCCTACATTTTCAAACTCACTTGATAGAAACAAGGTAGAGAAAGGTAAGAGCTAAGAGTTGTGAGTAGCTTCAGGCCAGATGTAAACTTGTCCTAAGGCAAGTTGACCACCTTCCAACATGTTCTCATGTTATTTGCCCCTCCCTGTTTTGGGGCTAGGTTCCTTTTAGATTTGCAGCAATAATGTATTTATTTCCCTCTTGGTCAGGCTTTATCATATCACATAAAGTCCTACTGTTGTAGAACTCACTGTTAAATAATAATGTAATTAAAGAAGTGACTGTTATAGGGAAGTTTGCTGTTACTATCATGTATGTCCATTTCAGAGACAGGTAATAGATACTAGACTTGGAAATATTTTTGTTAAGTCAAGGTGTTTTGTTTACTGTAATAAGTCAGATCCCCTTATGTAGATAACATCTTACTCGTTTCATTCTTTCTGTTATTCACATCCTTTTTTACAAAGCTTAGTGGCCAATTAAAAGCTTTCTTATCAAAGTCATATGAAAGCCACTCTGTTTTACTATTTCTTATAGCGTCTGCTCCTCAGTGGGTATGATGTCCATAGGAAATAATTGTCTTTTTGTATTAGGGTGTACTGAATTGTGATATTATTAATACCTAAACATTTGTTATTTCATTCATTTTCCACATTGTTCTTTCTCATCATGAAACCACAAAATAAAGGAGAAATATCTTTTAGATAATGTGGAAAAATAACTTTGAACATCTTTCTACTGGAATTGAGCATCTCCTCAAAAATCAGTGGCTAATTTTTTCTTCCATTAGTTTAGAAGTTAATCTTCTATTTTTAATATGTCTGGCCTTTTTTTTAGTAACACAGTTTACTAGATCTTTTGTCAGATTTGACCTAAATCAGAAACATGACCACATTTGCTTTTGTGGTTGTAGAAAGCGCTGATTATCAGAATCAATTGAGCAAAAAATTGTCCTTTCAAGTTTATTTTTCATACGTATGCTAATAATTGAAGTTAAAAAAATTTCTATGCTAATATTTCTCAGCATGTTTTATTTCCTCACTATGGGTCTATCAGATAATTTTAGGAGATCTGTAGCTATCTTATCAAGGAGAATCTTCCTGTACAATCCTTCCTAAAGTGGTACTAAATGCTTTTATACTATAGACTTACTGATTTTTAAATTTTTTTATATCCAACCATGACATGGTTTCTCAACCTCAGCATCATTGACATTTGAGGACAGATAATTCTTTGTTTTTGGGTGCTATGTATTATAGGATGTTTACCAGATCCCTGACCTTTACCCACTAGCATCCATCTACTTAATGATGGCAAAATGTCTCCAAACATTGCTAAATGTCCCCTGGGAGACAAAATCACCCCCGCAGTTGAGAACCAGTGATGTCGACTGTTGGAAGAAAATTGAAGACTCAGTGAATGTAGAGTGTCTATCGTACTCCTTTTCTCTCTGCTTCATTTTTACCTTAGGAAATAGTTGTTAGCAAAAAGAAGTAGTAGTATCTTAAAATAAATAGCGTTTCTGCTTTGCTGGTTAATGAGGTGGGGAAAAAATGTCATGCTGTAATTGTCTTCTGCTGTTTTTATCCACCTACCCTCACCCCCATGTCTGCATTCTCTGTGGTCTTAATGAGTGAATTTATGACTTCAGTATGGGATTAATGTAGTCTCCAGATCATCTTTGATTTGATCTGCCTTTTTGTTTCCTTTTCATCTCTGAACGAAGGAGATGATTACTCTTTTATCTGCCTCTGGGCAAGCCTCCACCAAACTAGAAGTTCCCTGAAAGCAGAAAACATGTCTGCTTCCACAGAACTTAACTCTGTGCCTTCATATTTGTGGGATGAATTTGTACTTTGTGTTTGTAAGTGCAACTTTTTTTGCGTATAAAATTAAAAGCCCAAAACACACCCTGGATCTATCTGGTCCCAGAGTCCTCATCTTGCATACTCAAATCCAGGTCATCTGGTTCAAACCAGCCTAAAGGGGTAACTCCAGAGAAGTCAAATAGGCCGTCGAGAATCACATTGTTTTTTAAAGTTTGGGATCCTCATAGCTGTAAGTATTTTGGCACCAGCATCTACTGTGAGTCACTGGTTATTTTGTCACCATGTTCCCATGGAACCTTTGCCCCTAGAAGGATGCAGGAATGATCATGGGAATGGGAATGATAGAGGCAGGAACCTGCAGAATCGGATGTTTCGGAAATTCTCTGTTATTCTATTTCCATTGTCTTTCCCCCCACTTTACATTACATTTGGTTTATTAAAATAAAATGGATGTGTCTGTATAGATACCTATGTTGTGTAGAAAATAAATGATAAGGTTTCCAATTTAAATGAGCCGTATCTTTACAAGAAACCGCCAAACTGTTTTGCAGAATAGCTGCACCATTTTACATTCCCACCAGCAATGTATGAGGGATCCACTTTCTCCACGTTGTCACCAGCATTTGATGTTGTCACCGTTTTTCACGTTCGTCCACTGTGATAAGTGTGTGGTTTTCTCATTGTGGATTGAATTTGCATTTCCCTAATTAATAATGATGTTGAACATCTTTTCATGTGCTCTTTTGCGATCTGTTTATCCTCTAGTGAAATGTCTGTCCATATCTTTTGTCCATTTGCTAATTGGGTTGTTTGCTAAAGGAGCCATATCCTTAAAGGAATATCCTTTTTAAAAACTTAAAAAAAAAAATCAGTCCAGTGACTTAAGAAGTCATTAAGTAGCATTTTCAAATCCTTCTGGGCAAAATGTATATAGCATTTGAACATGACTTTGTAATGTACTGAGCAGAAGAGCTCTTGTATTTCTTACATACTTATTATGTAGTGTGGTACTAACACTGTATAATAGCAAAAAAGTTTCAAAGACACCTTTACTTAGAATGTTAAGTAAAGGGTACAAGTACATGTTTTGTACATAGGTATCATAATCCTAAAAATATTTTTAATTTAAAATAAGCTGATTTGTGTAAATATTTCAGAATGATTTTGTGGAAAATTAATTCAAAATTTTCCTATTTGTGCAAGACAGTTAATATAGATTCCAATTTGTATGCATCAGTAAATTTATAATTTTATTTCTCTCATGTTCTTTATGAATTTCATAGTTTTATTAAATGGTCATTGAGAACATCATAAATCATTGTTAAAATCTATAGATAAAATCAAGGATGCAGAATAGAAGGAATCTTTTTCATGTGTATGGGAATTTTCCCGTTACCTTTTGTCTACTTTAACTTTTGGATTTATTTTTAAATTTTACCTGGAAGTTCTTATTTAATACCATTTCTTGTTTTGGTTTCTGCGCATTAAGAACGTCACAGAGAAATAAGCATATGTTAACTTCGGTTGTGACTCAAGATAAATTTGGGCTTGTGTTTCCCTTTTAACTGGAAGAAGAAAAAAATGAGGCTTAATATGGTTAGAGAAGGAAGGTTTTCTGTAACCCTGCCTCTTCAGATCCTGTTTAGGCTTATTCTATATTCTGCATTCTTGCACAGAGGAAATTACTAGAGATGAGAGTTAATTCTTTGTAGTGGAAAAAAGATGGTACAATCTATTGTGAAAATATACTGTATATTTAAATGTTTAGAAAAATTTTAAATAACTGGAAGAAACATACTTTCAAATGCTAATGTGATGGAATTAACCTAGCAGCTGTTAAAATCCATTATGAAAATTATCATTAAAATTATTTGGGAAATTATAACGAAACAGTGAGTGATCTGTACATATTGTGTATTAAAGCCATTTTTTTTTAGTGTTTCTCTCTTCGTTGCTTCACATCCGCGCACATAAATAGCGACATCCCGATGATGATGGCAGAGGATTCAGTCGGACAATCTGGATTCCATTCCCTGACCGAAGGGGAGCCCACGGTTCATTCTGTAGTAGGGATTTTGAAGGATACTAAACATTCAATTATTTGAAGAAAGAAAGGGGTATGGTTTTGATTTTATTGTTGTTCAAAGTCATATTAGTCTAATGAGGAGGACAGGAAGGAGCAGGTATGTGGAGCTGACTTTTCTGAAATGTATGTGACTATAAATTTATTAAATATTATAAAATTATTTTTAGGGAATTCGCTGGCGGGCCAGTGGTTAGGACTCCGTGCTTTCACTGCCAAGGGCCCAGGTTCGATCCCTGATTGGGGAACTAAGATCCCGCAAGCCGTGCAGTGTGGCCAAAAATATACATATATATATCTGTGTGTATATATATGTGTTTTATATATATATATATATATATATATATATATATATGTAAAGAATCTGGCTATGTAAAAGAAATTGTAGGAAAAAAATAAATGAGGGTGATAGGGACTAATAGTGGATTCTTTGCTATTTAGAAACAACCCACTAGGATGTGGAGATTGTAAGGCAAATACCTTAGATTTACTAAATTACCTCTCCCTCTTCCCCACCACTTGGGCAAGGTTATTAGCCACCAGATCCCAGGGAATTCTCATATTCTTTAACCCAGCCCACAGGGTTGTCCTGTCTCTCCCAGAAGGTCCTGTCTCTGTCAGCATCCCAGTTTCATCACCAAACTCTGTCAAGAACTGAGAAGAGTTTGAAGTTTTTCTGTACTTGGAAGCTAACGAGTTAGCCTCCCACAGCTCCATGGATACTGGCAGCAGATATGAGACTCCTGGGTCAGAGACTAAAGACTTTATTCCTCATGACATCGCAAACATCATAATCTTCATATTTGCATTGGTTTCCTTTGCCTCTTAACTCCTGTGTGGACTGTCTGGGTTGATGCTGTGCACACAGTGGGTTTGCAGTACAGCTGAGCGATCTCGAGCTTAGGAAACTTGAGTCTTTTGTAATGGGCTGCAAGCAAGTGTGCCCGATGCTTGCTCCGGAGGAAATAATTTTTATTATATTGGACAGGAAACAAAACTGCCCTCTACTCTGGAGGGAGACACTATCTCAGTACCTCTGCTTACCAGACAAGCAGAAACAAGAAAGCCGTGTAGAATTGCCTGCCAACCATAAATTCATTATCTTGATTGTGGGAATAGTTTCATGGTATATACATATGTCAAAACTCATCAAGTTACTCACTTTATGCATAGTTTATTGAGTGTCAGTTTCACCTTAATACAACAGGAGGGAACAAGTCTTGCTACTCAGATATGTTGTTGGGACCAGTAGCCTCCGTGTCACCAGAGTGCTTTTCAGAAGAGCAGAACTTCAGGCTTCATTCCAGGTGTACTGAAACAGAATCTGTGTTTTAATAAGATCCACCAGGATTTAGTTTTTTTTTAATTGAAATATAGTTGATTTCCAATATTTAGCTTTTTGGCTTTCTATTTTGAAATAATTTTAGACTTAAAGAGAAGTTGTAAAAGTAGTACATAGAGTTCTCCTTTCCCCCAGCTTCTCCTAATTAACACGTCACTTACATAACCATACTATAACTACTCAACATGGGAAATTCACATTAATACAGTAGTATAAACTAATCCACAGGCCTTACTTGAATTTTGTCAGTTTTCCAACTCTTGTCCTTTTTCTGGTCCAGAATTCAATCCAGGATCCCACGTTGCATTTAATTTTCATGTCTTCTTACTCTCCTCCAATCTGTGATGGTTCCCTAGTCTGTCTTTCTTTCATGACCTTAACATTTTTTAAGAAGATTGGCAGTTATTTTATAGAATGTCCCTCAATTTGGGTTGGCCTGATATTTTCTTGTGATTAGGTTAAAGTTCTGAATTTTTGTTAGAATCCTGCAGAAGTGATGTCCGTGGCCTTAGTGCAGTCTATCAGGAAGACATCAATATGTCTTATTATTGTTGTTAACCTTGATCCTTTGATTAAAGGGGTGTCTGCCAGGTTTTTCCATCATAAAAGTACTATTTTCCCCTTTGTAGTTAAGTATCTTGTGAGGAAATACTTTTTTTTTTAAATTTTTGTTGGAGTATAGTTGCTTTACAATGTTGTGTTAGTTTAGGCTGTACAGCAAAGTGAATCATTGATACATTTAAATATACCCACTCTTTTTTAGATTCTATTCCCATATAGGTCATTGCAGAGTACTGAATAGAGTTCCCTGTGCTATACAGTAGGTTCTCATTAGTTATCTATTTTATATATAGTGGTGTATATGTATCAGTCCCAATCTTCCAATTCATCCCACACAGGAGATACTTTTAGACCATGTAAATATCCTGTTTCCCATCACACTTTCACTCACTAGTTTTTAGTATCCCCGGATGCTTCCTGTCTGCAACAATCATTTCTGTAATATTTGCCTAATAATGGTGATTTTCTATTTCCATTATGTCTTTACATTTATGCATGGAATTCTACTGTAAGGAAGAGTTGTTGCCTGTCCTCCATTTATTATCCAATTATTTATATCAGTATTGGTCATCTCTTGCCCCACTTCACATCCTCTTAGCCCACTTTTTGATTCCAGTTGTAGCAACCAGGTGTAACCTGACAGCATCTTACTTTACCATATCTCTGGTTTTATGAGCTGGGATTTCTCTGCCTCCCAGCTTGGAATACTCATTTGAACTCATTCTGTCATTTTTCACCCATGGTCAAGCCTGGAATGCTAGAGAGTTGACACCATATGGGTAATGTTTAAACAATGGGGCCAGGAGCCAGTGTGTAAATGTGCTCCTCCGTATTAGTTAGCAGATGTAATAGTTTGCGTCTGCTAATCCCAACCTCCCACTCCATCCCTCCCCCATCCCCCTTCCCCTTGGCAAAAGCAAGTCTGTTCTCTATGTCTGTGAATCTGTTTCTGTTTCGTAGATAAGTTCCTTTGTGTCATATTTTAGATTCCACATATAATTGATGTCATATGATATTTGTCTTTCTCTCTGACTTCCTTCACTTAGTACGATAATCTCTAGGTCCATCCATGTTGCTCCAAATGGCATTATTTCATTCTTTTTTATGGCTGAGTGATATTCCATTATGTTATATATGTACCACATCTTCTTTATCCATTCTTCTGTCAATGGACATTTAGGTTGTTTCCATGTCTTGGCTATTGTAAATAAGTGCTGCTATGAACATAGGGGTGCATGTATCTTCTTGAATTATAGTTTTGTCTGGATATATGCCCAAGAGTGGGACTGCTAGATCATATTATCATTATTTCTTATACCTCACATATAATTTATATTTTTAGGATAAATAAGATATTTATCTTAAAATAATTTTAGGTTTGATATTAAGAAAAGTTTACTTCTATTAATGGTGGCTGTGTAATCTTTCTACTGCCTGAACAAAGTCATTCCAGAAATGAACTCAGGAGAAAGCTGTGTCCCTCACTGAGGAAATTCCAAGGCTTTGATTCCACTCTGCAGTTTAATGTGACTAAACTGCACATAATACAACTGTCTCTGGAAGACAAGGCCTTGCTGTAACACATTTTTCACTTAAGTGTTATTTCTTTTGTCCGTCACTGGATGGATTGGGTGTGAAATCAGGATGCTTTTTAGAAAGTCATCTGCAGGATTTCCCTGGTGGTGCAGTGGTTAAGAATTCGCCTGCCAATGCAGGGGACACAGGTTCGAGCCCTGGTCCCACATTCCGCGGAGCAGCTAAGCCCGCGTGCCACAGCTACTGAAGCCTGCATGCCTAGAGCCCGTGCTCCACAACAAGAGAAGCCACTGCAATGAGAAGCCCGCGCACCACAGCAAAGAGTAGCCCCTGCTCCTCACAACTAGAGAAAGCCCGCGTGCAGCAACGAAGACCCAATGCAGCCAAAAATAAATAAATAAAATAAATAAATAATAAATTTATTTTTAAAAAAGTCATCTGCAACTACAAAAGTGTAGACAACTATGGATTTTGGGGAATGGTAAAAAGGTGTCACTAAGGTCCTTGTCACTCAAACTGTGGTGTTTGCTGAAGCAGCAGCATCACCAGTTGGGAGTTCGTTGGAAATGCAGACTCTACCCCCACTCTGAGGTGGGGTACTTCAGACCTGCTGATCTAGAGTCTGCATTTTAATAAGATCTCTAAGTGATTCCTGGGTATGTTAAAGTTTGAGAGACATCGGTCCAGGAGCACTATAGCTACGCCTCTAGAAACAGCATCCAGCTTCAGGAGAGGGGCAGCACAGGGAAATTCCTCAGGTTTAATTTTAGCAGATCTGTCTCTTTCATGGCCGTCTGTTTGTTGCCCCGCATATACAAGTAGACTTTATTTATGCTCGTCTCCTCTTTCCAACGTGCTAGGCTGTGGCACACTCATCCATTCAATAAAAACTTACTGAGCTTCCCTCAAGCACCGACGATAATGTAGTGAATAGAATGGCATAGATCCGAATCGCAGGGAGCTTACAGTCTAACAGGACACAGGTACTAAATGAGTAATCAGAAGTTTGATGAACGTTAGAAAGACAAACAATTTTATGGGCCAAGAGCTGGAGACGGGGAGTCAGAGGAAGCTTTTCTGGAGAGAGTGTTGTTTCAGCTTAGATGAGAAGGCATGTGTAGATGAGGTGTGGATGAACTGGGGGATTGTTCAAAGCACAAGGAACACCCATGAACAAAGCTCTTTGGACATTTATGTGTGTATTTCCAATGCCTAGCACTGTTGGTGGCATACAATAAGCGCTTAGTAAGTGTTTGCCAAATCAGTAAGTGTTCGCCAAATCAGTAAGTGTTCTGTCGTGTTTCAAACATCTACTCTCTTGCTTTGGAGATAGTGGAAGCTTTATTTTCCTTTTCAAAGGAAATCAGATCTTTTAATGGGGAAATGAGAAGGAAGAGAGAAAGCTGACTGTTGTGCAAATTGCTAAATTGGAACTGTGAGTGGGAATGAAAAATTGATTTACATGAATTTTCCTCCCTGAAGCAACTTGACAATTTATTCTGTTCTGGGGAATTTTCAGTTTTTGGCTTGAAAACCAAGCTGTTCCTTATTCTGAATTTCTTGGCCTGCCGTGAAACTAGCATTTTGTGTCTTTTACAGCATACCCTGATTAGGTCATGGAAATTCACAGCTAGAGCAAACCAGTATATGGAAAATTTGAAACTTGCACTGCCCATTTTACTTCAAGGCGTTGGAAGGTGTTATGAAACATTGACTTTTAAATCATTCTTTTCAAAAGCACTATTATCAAATGATCATAATAATCACCATTATTTATTGAACACTTACTATATGTATTGCATAGCAAAATCCTCATATTAACTCTACGAGTCATATGAAAATTGCCAAATATTAACAATTTCATGTGGTTTAACTTAATATTATCTTCCGACTCTCACCTTAAAAATTTACAAAGAGGTTAGAGAATCCCTGATTGCCATAGCCTTACTCCAAAATTTAGCACTGAGTTGTCTTCATAGATAAAGAGATTCCGAGGTACAGTTCCTTAATAACATCCACTGCTTCTCCCTCCCCCATTAGCCCAAGCACAGCTCTGCATCTACTTCTACTTGGACAGTTTACACTTTGACCTGAGGTGATTAACAATCCATCTCCCCTGATAGACTGAGCTCCTTGAGGATGGAGGTTTCCGTCTGTTTTCCTCATTTTTGTATCTTTGTGCTTACGATGTTTGAAAAGTATTTAAGTTGAAACCACACAATTTCTGTGGAAACTAAATAAATCTTATTGATTTGTTATTGCAAAATGCAAGGTAGTGACTCCATTGGGGCTTTTGCATTTTAGAATGAGTCCAAGGAGACTGCATTCAGCATTCTTGACCACCTAGGACTTTATCTACGTACAATTATGCAGAAATTATCTCTCCACTCCACCCCAGAGAAAGGTCCAAAGGTGCTTTCTCACCTCCCCCAGTTCCTTTAGGCATTTATTTAAATGGCGCCTTTCCTGCTGCCTTCACTGAGCACTCTATTTAAGTCAAGCCATCCCTCAAACACCTTCTCTGCTACATATTTTCCCCAAAGCATGTCCCAGCTTATAACATAGCTTATATTTTGCTTATTTCTTTTGCATATTGTCCTTCCCACCCCACTAAAATGTAAGCTCACACATGGTTTTCAGATAGGCACAAAATGTATTAATATTGAACTAAATGGACAGGTATGTGGGGGGTGGGAGCTGCGATTTTCTCTTCAGCTTCCACGTGACATGGTGACCTGGCCCGGTTTGGATCTTACTTGCCTGTGTACTGAAGAAGCCACATGCCCAGCGGTCTCTAACCCCTGTCTGAATAATTTACCGCACACTCGTCCCCACACGTGGCCTCAATCACTCGTCCCCATGCCCCTCCATGCTGCTGCCCCGGAGGTGACCCATCAAGTGACTGGGGACGGAGTTGTGCTTGGGAACTAGGGATGACCTAGTTCCTCCTTTTCTAAGAGAGATGGGGGTTTTCCTGCTTGGGCCCGGGGGGATGGGGGTGGATGGAAAAGTCAAGATTCCCACCCAAGCCGGGGGAAGGGGCGGGGAAGGGTGTGTCTATAAATTTTAGGCCTCAGGCCTGTAGCCTGCCCCGGAGGCGGCTGGGGAGCCGCGTTGGCGAGATCCCTGCGGGGGACCCACTGAGAACCTCCAGTGGACAACCCAGGGACCCGGCACAGCGCCTGACGCCCCGCTGCTACACCTCGCGGCCCCCTCCTCTCTTTGGGAAGCCTCGGGGCGGGGTTTGTTTACTCCTCGCACGCACCGCAGGCCTGGCCAATCCGTGGGAAGAGGTGCCGTACGACATTCATCCCGAGGGCCAATCGGCGCTCACCGTGCTGCTCCGCCGCCAAAGCTCGCGCGGGGGAAGCGGGGCAGTGGCTTGGCCGGGCGAGGGCGGACGAAGCTGCCAGCGGTCTCGGCTGCAGCCGCCGCCGCTGCTCGGTACGCGGGCGCGCCCTGACCCTTCCTCTTTGGGCAGGCTCAGGGGCGCGCGCGCGGTCGGCGTCCCGGGGCCTCGAACTCCAGGGCCTCGACTGGGCAGGCCGCGGATCGCCAGCCTGCCCGGCGTGCGAGTCGGCCGGGACCCGGCCGCCGCCAGCCGCGGGCGCCACTGGAGCGGCGGCGCCCGAAGACGTGCCCCAGGCTCGAAGAACAGCCCTGGGCGGTCGCCTCGTTTTCTGCAGCCAAGCGGCGGTAAGGTTCAGGGTGCGGGCGCGGGCTCCGTGCCGAGGGCCTCTGGACCCGGCCCGGCGTGTTCCTGGCCAGTTCCCCTCCCTGCGCCTCCGGGTCCCCTTGTCACCCCGAGTCCCATCTGTTTATTCCCACGCATTCTTCCAGGCCTGGCCGAGTAACCCTTGAATGTCTGGGGAAGAGAGTCGGAAACCGGAGACCGCCCCTCCCCCCCCGGTCCCCCCCCGCCCCCCAGCCACACACAGACATACAGAGCAAATTGGGGGAGGCACCGTCCCTGAGTCACGCCTCGTGGAAGAGAGGAAGGGCTGCTTTCTACTTTCTCGGTATCTTCAGGGGAGAAGCATGGCTTCTGTGTCTGGTTTTCCATCTCTACCAGGTGTATTTCAGAGTTCTAAAGCCTCGTGCGCTTGGAAGAGCCTCGTAGCCTCTATAAGGGAACTTTTCTCTCAAGTAGAGGGTCACTTTTGGGGCCCAGACTCCTTTGAGAAATTCCGGAGAGCCAAGGTCTCTCTCCACAGAAAAGGGTAAAGATTTTTATAGGCTCTTGCAGGGAGACAGTGCAACTAAGGGGATGAGTGCTCCGTCTCTGGTACCAGTCTCTGTTACCTGGCGTTGTGTGGTCTCAGTTTCTTCATCTGTAAAATAGTATCCACCTATTGAGGGTGTTGCCAGGAGGAAATGGACTAATCGGTGTCACCATTTGGAACAAAGCTCACCTCCTATTAATTGCCCTGCCCTGCTTGAGTTAGGCATTTAACTGACCCCCGTGAATGATGGTTTAGAAAACTTCCCCGTATTGTTTCTCTTTTTCCGTTGAAATGGTTAACAGGCTCATCCCTTTCCGTATTCACTGCTGAAGCTCCCTTTGAGGCTTTGAATACTTTTCCTCATTCTGGCTCTGAGGGCTCAGACTCCCTGTCCCACTTCTTTGCTCTCTTTTTAGTAAGTCAGTAGCTCATTCCCTTCCTTCCCCTTTCTCCCCCAAATCTTAGTGTTGTGTTTTTTCATTTGATTTCTATAGCCTAATTTTTTTCTGGGCCACTTTTCTTTTCTCTTAATGGCTTGAAATCATCTTCACCTAATAGGTATAGTCGAGGTTATTCATCTGTCCTCTGTACGGTGTAATCATGACCCTAACTCTGTACAAAATTATACAGAAAATAATTTAGTTGATCTGATATTGCATGTTGCTTTTCCATTTCATTGGTTGGCCTATAATTTAGCTAAAGCTTTATCACTATCCTGTTACTGTAATAAATCTTTAATGGCAGTGTCCATTCTCAAGTAGCACCCGGAGAAAAATCAAATGCCTAGACCCCGGATTCTGTCACACTTCTGTGCTGGCTCTTGATGCATTTGTTATTTATTAGAACATCTTGTGCCTGGAACTAGAGTCTAGTCTCATGGCAGACATGGTGTCTGTAGCCCTGTTCTGGCAGTACAGTTGCGGTTTCAGCAATGTGGTGCTTATATTTAATAAAGGCCCGAGACTCATTAAACTCTTATTTTGGAGTTCTGTTTATGTCTAGTTGTTTAATTAAGAGGGAAAACAGAAGTTTCAAGCGTTTAATACTTCACGTTACCATTTTGTGATCATGTACTTTTCCCCCCAACTCTTAGAAATGTGTCCTCCGACTGGCACCTTCAGGTTTTTCCCTTGCACCCCAAATTCTTAACTGTGAGCTATGTCCCCTCAATACAACTTGAAATTGGGTGCACAGATATGTTTATCCTTAATGTGGAAAGCATTTGTGGATGGAAATTATACATTAAAACAACCTGAAGGATTCAAAGATTCCATTTTGTAATTAGGAATTGAAATGTGAATATACATTTGCTTTTTTTTTTAGCATTATAGAAAGACAGGCTTTGTTTTCTTGCTATTGATATTTTATGTTTTATGCATAATGCATGAGTCATATATTTACGTTGCACTTCACCATTTTTATTTATTTATTTTTAACATCTTTATTGGAGTATAATTGCTTTACAATGGTGTGTTAGTTTCTGCTTTATAACAAAGTGAATCAGTTATACATATACATATGTTCCCATATCTCTTCCCTCTTGTGTCTCCCTCCCTCTCACCCCTCTAGGTGGTCACAAAGAGCTGATCTCCCTGTGCTATGTGGCTGCTTCCCACTAGCCATCTATTTTACGTTTGGTAGTATATATATGTCCATGCCACTCTTTCACTTTGTCACAGCTTACCCTTCCCTCTCCCCATATCCTCAAGTCCATTCTCTAGTAGGTCTGTGTCTTTATTCCTGTCTTGCCCCTAGGTTCTTTATGATCTTTTTTTTTCTTGGATTCCATATATATGTGTTAGCATACGGTATTTCTTTTTCTCATTCTGACTTCACTCTGTATGACAGACTCTAGGTCCATCCACCTCACTACAAATAACTCAATTTTGTTTCTTTTTATGGCTGAGTAATATTCCATTGTATATATGTGCCACATCATCTTTATCCATTCATCTGATGATGGACACTTAGGTTGCTTCCATGTCCTGGCTATTGTAAATAGAGCTGCAGTGAACATTTTGGTACATGACTCTTTTTGAATTCTGATTTTCTCAGGGTATATGCCCAGTAGTGGGATTGCTGGGTCATATGGTAGTTCTATTTGTAGTTTTTTAAGGAACCTCCATACTGTTCTCCACAGTGACTGTATCAATTTACATTCCCACCAACAGTGCAAGAGGGTTCCCTTTTCTCCACACCCTCTCCAGCATTTATTGTTTCTAGATTTTTTGATGTTGGCCATTCTGACTGGTGTGAGATGATTTCTCATTGTAGTTTTGATTTGCATTTCTCTAATGATTAATGATGTTGAGCATTCTTTCGTGTGTTTGTTGGCAATCTGTATATCTTCTTTGGAGAAATGTCTGTTTAGGTCTCTGCCCATTTTTGGATTGGTTTGTTCGTTTTTTTGATATTGAGCTGTATGAGCTGCTTGTAAATTTTGGAGATTAATCCTTTGTCAGTTGCTTCGTTTGCAAATATTTTCTCCCATTCTGAGGGTTGTCTTTTGGTCTTGTTTATGGTTTCCTTTGCTGTGCAAAAGCTTTTAAGTTTCATTAGATCCCATTTGTTTATTTTTGGTTTTATTTCCATTTCTCTAGGAGGTGGGTCAAAAAGGATCTTGCTGTGATTTATGTCATAGAGTGTTCTGCCTATGTTTTCCTCTAAGAGTTTGATAGTGTCTGGCCTTACATTTAGGTCTTTAATCCATTTTGAGTTTATTTTTGTGTATGGTGTTAGGGAGTGTTCTAATTTCATACTTTTACATGTACCTGTCCAGTTTTCCCAGCACTACTTATTGAAGAGGCTGTCTTTTCTCCACTGTATGTTCTTGCCCCCTTTATCAAAGGTAAGGTGACCGTATGTGCGTGGGTTTATCTCTGGGCTTTCTATCCTGTTCCATTGATCTATGTAGCCTGCCCCGGAGGCGGCTGGGGAGCCGCGTTGGCGAAATCCCAACTTTTTTGTGCCAGTACCATACTGTCTTGATTACTGTAGCTTTGTAGTATAGTCTGAAGTCAGGGAGCCTGATTCCTCCAACTCCATTTTTCGTTCTCAAGACTGCTTTGGCTATTCGGGGTCTTTTGTGTTTCCATATAAATTCTGAAAATTTTTATTCTAGTTCTGTGAAAAATGCCAGTGGTAGTTTGATAGGGATTGCATTAAATCTGTAGATTGCTTTGGGTAGTAGAGTCATTTTCACAATGTTGATTCTTCCAATCCAAGAACATGGTATATCTCTCCATCGATTTGTATCATCTTTAATTTCTTTCATCAGTGTCTTATAATTTTCTGCATACAGGTCTTTTGTCTCCTTAGGTAGGTTTATTCCTAGATATTTTATTCTTTTTGGTGCAGTGGTAAATGGGAGTGTTTTCTTAATTTCACTTTCAGATTTTTCATCATTAGTGTATAGGAATGCCGGAGATTTCTGTGCATTAATTTTGTATCCTGCTACTTTACCAAATTCATTGATTAGCTCTAGTAGTTTTCTGGTGGCATCTTTAGGATTCTCTATGTATAGTATCATGTCATCTGCAAACAGTGACAGCTTTACTTCTTCTTTTCCAATTTGGATTCCTTTTATTTCTTTTTCTTCTCTGATTGCTGTGGCTAAAACTTCCAAAACTATGTTGAATAATAGTGGTGGGAGTGGACAACCTTGTCTTGTTCCTGATCTTAGTGGAAATGGTTTCAGTTTTTCACCATTGAGGATGATGTTGGCTGTGGGTTTGTCATATATGGCCTTTATTATGTTGAGGAAAGTTCCCTCTATGCCTACTTTCTGCAGGGTTTTTATCATAAATGGATGTTGAATTTTCTCCAAAGCTTTCTCTGCATCTATTGAGATGATCATATGGTTTTTCTCCTTCAATTTGTTAATATGGACTTCACCATTTTTAAAGGCTATTTAGGTATATGAAAGTTCGTAGAATGTGGTGAGGAAACAGACTAAGCCAAAATTAAATTCATGACAAAAATAGTGAAGTAGAACCTAGTATTCTGACTTCTAGTCCATTGTTTCTTAGTTTGTCAACCTTAACAATTAATCGGGACTCAAAGATGAGAAGGGAGAGTTTAAGATGAAGTCTTAAAGGCAGAGGGGGAAACTTTCTAATTTGGGCATTAAATATTAGTTATTGAGTAGTATATTAGCACCTCATCTTTTAATCTTTAAAATTAGGTATGTTTCTTTTAAAGATGAAATAGTAAGCCATTATTTCTTACAGTCAGAACTTACTTATAGTCAGTTTACATTGTCGCTTGGCAAACTTGATTTCACTTTTTTTCTGAACCTGTCATCATATTTTAAGCTCTTATTGTAACATGTATCTTAATGTGTCTTAGAGGAAACTAGAAAGCATGAAGTTCAGTGCTTTTTAGATCATAAAGTTTTAAGCTGTAATCAGTTTTAAAGATTATTAAATATATTTGCCTCTTCATACTTGAATCTTTTCTGTTTTAATTTAGGATAAATGATTCTAAGGATGGGGCATGAATACATTTAAAGTAGATTTGTGAACCCTTGGAAATTTTATGTGCATTTGTATATTTTTCTGGAGAGAGGATTCATAGTTTCTGAGGCAAAGATATTTGGACAACTCTAATTTTTATAAAATTATTTCTTTTACTGAACTAGAAGTTATATCTTCACTGGTTTTAGTTCTGTCCCCTCTGTAGTGGGTTTTCAAATATTTGAAGATACTTCCTATACTCTCCTGATTCGTTTCTTTTCTAGACAAAATATTCTCAGTCTTTAACCTCCTCTGATGATTTTGTTGTTTTGATTTGCACCTCCTCAAATTACTTATGGCTCATTTGTGGGTTTGTGTCAGTTCGTCCATATTCTTCTTAAAAGTGTAGTACCCATAATTAGATATTAACCAGTAGAGAAGACCGTAAGTTACCTCTCTGATTTAAGATGAAGGGTAGACTTGCTTCTTTGGCAATCATGTGGCACTGTTAATTTACAATCATGTCCTGTCAAGAAGGCGAACTCTGGGGCTAGCCTGCCTGGGTTTAAATCCTGGTTCTACAGTTTATCAGCTGGGTGACCTTGAGTAAATTATGTAAACATTTTGGGGCCTCAGTTTTCTCATCTGTAAAATGGGGTTTATCATAGTACCTATCTGATAGGGTTCTTCTAAGGAATAAATGAATGCATATATGTAAAGCATTTAGAACAGTCTCTGGCATTTAAGTGCTATGTGCATTACCCATTATTGATTTTGTAGTCACCTAACATTCTTGAGTTGTTTTGTCCATGCTCTCCCAGTTCTTTAATAGAATATTTTTTGGTAGGACTTCATATTTATCCCGATTAAATTTTATCTTGTCAGATTGGTTCCAGTATGTTGACTCTAAAAAAAGAAAAAGTCTTGATTTGGTCATTCAATAAAAAAGTTTATTTGTTTATCCATAGATTTGATAAACTGTAGTTTTGATAATGCTGACATAGCCTTCATGCAAATATTATTAAAATGTTGACTAGATGGGCCTAGGAGCAGAGCTCTTACCCTGCTAGAGACCTCATAATGCTGATTTTTAAAAACCTGTTAATTCTTTGATTCAAGTTGTTCAGCTAATTAGAAATCCAGCTAATTTATCATTATCTACCTCAAATAGTTTTAGGTTTTCACAAGGAAAATATAAGGAACTTTAACAATTGCCTTCCTAAAACCCAGGTAACTGTATATATACTTCATTAAAAAAATCCTATCTGTTTAATAACTGTCAAAAAAAAAAAGAGCATTAATCTGTCATTACTCATCCTTAATGAAACTACACTGATTTCCAGGAGCATAGGTTGGTTATTGCTTTTTCTGTGTTCATAGACTTCTCTCAGTAATGGCTCTAAAATCTTGTCTAGAGTTACATTTAACTTCGGTGATCAGTAGTTGGCAGGATCCCCTTTCCCTAGCAGCTGCATGGACATTTCATCGGGAGTGATACACCTTGTTGAAGGTTTCCTTAGAGCAGTTAGGAACTCTCTTTAGAATCTTCTCATCTATATTGAGCTTTGGTTTCCATTAATTCATTGATTAAATTTATTAAATGCACATTTTGTGCAAGATACTGATGCTCGTTTAACCCCATCCAATCGGAAGAGAATTTTTCTTGACAGAGATACCTGAAGCAAAAAGGTAATCCATGTCCATTTCTTGCCATTCCTACTGTTGTTACCATAGTCTGGGCCTCCATTCCTTTTCTCTACAATAATAGCTTCCTTTTGACCTTCCTTCTTTGATCTTTTTCTGTCTCCAGTCCTTAAGCATTGCAGCCAGAATCATCTTTTTTGTTTTGTTTTGTTTTTTTGCTGGACTGCTCAGCATGCAGGATCTTAGCTCCCAGACCCGTGCCCTCTGCAGTGGAAAAGTGGAGTCTTAACCACTGGACCACTAGAGACGTCCTTCACGTTTTTTCCTTAAATTAATTAATTAGCTTTTGGCTGCGTGGGTCTTTGTTGCCGTGCGTGGGCTTTCTCTAGTTGTGGCGAGTGGGGGGTCACTTTTCGTTGCAGTGCGCGGGCTTCTCATTGCTGTGGCTCCTCTTGTTGTGGAGCACGGGCTCTAGGCACGCGGGCTGCAGTTGTTGTGGCACGTGGGCTCAGTAGTTGTGGCTCGCGGGCTCTAGAACACAGGCTCAGTAGTTGTGGCGCACTGGCTTAGTTGCTCCGCATGCGGGATCTTCCCGGACCAGGGCTCAAACCCGAGTCCCCTGGATCGGCAGGCGGATTCTTAACCACTGCTCCACCAGGGAAGTCCCTGTATTTAAAATGCATGTATTTCTTTAAAGTATTTTCTTCCCCACTGGAAAAATGTTTAATGATCTAATAAGATTTTAATTTTTGACTACTTTCCAACTCCCTTATTCTGTTTACTAGCCTTTTAAATTCAAGCCTCCCCCGCCCTCTTTATTTTTTACCTTACTTATTCTTAGAGATGATATGAACCATCAGCCAGATAGTAGGCATGGAGCAGTGGTGATTCCTCAGCAGCTGGTCTGTGTGTGAGTCACTCAGCTGACAGATACGGAGCGCTTACTATCTTACAGGCACTGTGTGAGCCACTGAACTGACAGAAGAGCATGACATGGCCTCAGCCCTTGAAGAATTCTAAGTGCAGGGAAAGATAGAATAGGGGAAAGTGTTTGGAAAAGAGAAATCTTTCTTTTTTTTTTCTTTAATACTCAAAAGCATAATAAGTTTATGTAACAGATTCCGTTTTATTTTGAAAAGAACCAAGTATGTTGTTGTTAAAGAATGAGTTTGTGGGACCTGCCTGGCGATCCAGTGGTTACGACTCCGTTCTGGGACTTCCCTGGTGGCACAGTGGTTAAGAGTCCGCCTACCAATGCAGGGGACACGGGTTCGATCCCTGGGCTGGGAAGATCCCACATGCCGCGGAGCAGCTAAGCCCGTGTGCCACAGCTACTGAAGCCTGCTCTCTAGAGCCAGCGAGCCACAACTCCTGAGCCCGTGTGCCACAACTACTGAAGACTGTGCACCTAGAGCCCGTGCTCCGCAACAAGAGAAGCCACCGCAGTGAGAAGCCTGCACACCACAACGAAGAGTAGCCCCTGCTCACCACAACTAGAGAAAGCCCACGCGCAGCAACAAAGACCCAACGCAGGCAAAAATAAATAAATTAAAAAAACAAATACATAATCACTATGCTCACAAAATATTCCTACTTGTAAAGACTTTGTAGCTTAAAATGTATCAATTAGTGCAGAATCATTTATCTAACAGTTTTTCCAAACTTTCTTTAGCCTAGAAATGATTTTATTGACTGCTATTTGTTAGTTGCATATGTTCTTTTTCTTCCAGTTTTATTGAGATATAGCTGTCAAAAGCACGCAGAAGTTTCGGTGGACAGCATGATGATTTTTCTACATACATCGTGAAGGGATTATCACAATAAGCCTAGTGAATATCCATCATCTCATACAGATACAAAACTAAAGAACCAGAAAAATATTGTTCTCCTTGTGATGACAGCTCTTAGGATTTCCTCTCTTAACAACTTCTGTACATGCTTCTCATTGCAGTGGCTTCTCTTGTTGAGGAGCACAGGCTCTAGGCGCGCGGGCTTCAGTAGTTGTGGTGCACGGGCTCAGTAGTTGTGGCGCACAGGCTTAGTTGCTCCGCGGCATGTGGGATCCTCCCGGACCAGGGCTCGAACCTGTGTCCCCTGCATTGCGGTGCACGGGCTGCTTATTGAGGTGGCTTCTCTTGTTGTGGAGCACGGGCTCTAGGTGCGCAGATTTCAGTAGTTGTAGCTCGTGGGCTCTAGAGCACAGGCTCAGTAGTTGTGGTGCACGGGCTTAGTTGCTCCGCGGCATGTGGGATCTTCCTGGGCTCGAACCCATGTCCCCTGTATTGGCAGGCAGATTCTTAACCATTGCGCCACCAGGAAAGCCCCGTGATTATGTATTTTTGAGTTGAACACATCAGTGTTCAAAGGTAACAGAATATATTACCTGTGGAGACATTCTGAGAAACATACACTGAAAATCTTTGTGAAAAACGCCGTAACTTCTTCCATTGACCTTAACATTTGAGCAAATACTTGCTAACTTAATTAATTAGTAAACTAGTTAATTACAGTGTAAAAGCAGCTAAATATTTCTTATAAATGAGCTCTTTCTGAAAGAACTTAAAATATTCCTTCTTCCCAAGTCAAATTATTTTCTTTTATTGTTATTATATCAGATCCAGCAGTATTCTTGGGGTAATCTGGACTATTAGATACTATAACTCTAAGATCTGTTCCGAGTTATTAATTTCATAGGCTAATTGAAGTTACACTCTGGGGGAAATGTTCAAGACAATTGAATTTCTTCTCTTGATATAAGCGACATAAAATAGGAATAAATTTGAAGAAACTGAAATACTAAGCAAAAGCATGTGAAACTAATGCTAAGGAAAAGACTTTTTAGAAAGGGGTCACTACCTACAAAACCCTTCTTCCCAATAAAAGAAAGTAATTTCAAGTGAAATGAGAAAGATCATAGTAAGTAAAGAAAATAAGAGATTCTAATATAAGCAGCTCATTGAAAAAAGTGAAATCCTGTTTACAAGGCTGTTCTTTCATAACCTACAAAATGTAAAAGACCACAACATATTTTCTAGGATTAAGTGAGAAAATAAAGATCCAAAATCTGAAAGCTTTGTATTCATTATGAATTTTAATGGCTTACTTTGCGAACACTGACAATGTGATGAGGACCTCATGTAGTCCTGCCCAGCAGTGTGTGAGATAGGTTTAATTGTTTTTCATTTTATAGGTGAGGACATAAATTGTTTTACTGGGATTAGAAAGAGTGATGGCAGAGCTGGGGCTCGAACATGAATCTGTCTGACTGTAGTGCTAGCCACTCCACTATATTACGTCACTGAAATGTTTAGGCCTTTTCTTCCGTATTTGGCTGTACAGCAGATATTAGCACAATCTTGTAAATTACCTATACTTATGTTAAAAAAAAAAAGTTGGGCTTCCCTTGTGGCGCAGTGGTTGAGGGTCCGCCTGCCGATGCAGAGGAGACAGGTTCGTGCCCTGGTCCGGGAAGATCCCACATGCCGCGGAGCGGCTGCGCCCGTGAGCCATGGCCGCTGAGCCTGCGCGTCCGGAGCGTGTGCTCCTCAACGGGAGAGGCCGCAGCAGTGAGAGGCCCGCGTACCGCAAAAAAAAAAAAGTCACTCTGATCACCCAGCTAAATAAATAAATAAATAAATAAATAAATAAATAAATAAAAGTTTTGCAAAAATAATAATAAAATAAAATAGACCTTCAACATTAATGCAAGAACCCAGACATCTTTATAGGGTCTTCTTAGTTGAGTCTTTCCAGTATAGTTTCTGTTTTTCCTAGAGCATTGTGAATTGATCCTAATATAAGTAAGTGATTTGAAAATTAGCCACCGTTTTTGATTGATCATCCTTTCTCTAGCATCACTGTTTACTATAATTTAAAAATAGACCATTTCTGTATAATGTTGTGATATCTTCATTTCAGCTGTATTTCAGTTAATTGGTTAAATCCTGATTATGACTGTGTGAATATGTTATAGTGACTGGTTTACTGTGAATAGAAACAAGGACATGCTTAGATAAGACGTTAACCTAACTCCTTTGTAACATAAATTTTTAATTTATCTTAATGCCTATGTTATATGCTACATGTCCTTTTGACTTGTTTAAAAATTAAATATGTATGGGCTAAAAGAAAAAAAGTTGGGTATTATGAAATGATGTAAAATCTTAAAGTTGTGACGAAAGAAGAGAAAAAGGCTAAAAGTGTTCTGAAAAGTAAGAAAAATAAAAATATAATAGCAAATAATAGGGGCAGTGTTTATTGTTCGTCACAGAGCAGGAGCGCATGTATTTCATAGTCAAAAAAAGCAGTGGGTAATGATGCTGTTATCAACAGGGCTGTGGATATGCCTGGTGAATTGACTATGCAACAAGGAATGTGTTTTGTTGGTGTTTTTAAACATCTTTATTGGCGTATAATTGCTTTACAATGGTGTGTTAGTTTCTGCTGTGTAACAAAGTGAATCAGCGCTACATATACATATATTCCCATATCTCCTCCCTCTTGCATCTCCCTCCCACCCTCCCTATCCCACCCCTCTAGGTGGTCACAAAGCACCAAGCTGATCTTGAAAATAAGAATGATAGTACATATCTTTTCACCAAAGTAGAAAATATTGTACAGAAGGATTTTTTTTTTTTCCTCTTCACGTTTAACTCTAGGTATATATTGAAGCATTCTGATCAACTGTAGCATAGAGCTCAGACTGTCTAGTTAGGTATTATCTTAGGGTCAAAAGCCTCTGACTTATTTAATACCTCTTCCTGTTTGTGTAAAATTCACTCCAGTACTCACCCCGGAAAGAAACACTTTGACTCAGATTGACCTTGAGTGGAAACAGGGAACTATGACACTCGTTTGACTTAGTAATTTGTGTAAAACTTTTTCTGACTGTTTTTTATTATCCTAATTATATCAAGGGTAGAGTAATTCTCAGATCACCATCTAGTTATATTTTAGACTTTCTGTAACAATATGAAGCATTTTTTCATGTTGTGACTACTAGCAACTTAGATGGATTTTTCACATTGAATCTACATCTATCTTAAGTAACCAGTGTGTGTTTGGTAAAATTTTTATGTCCGATATCAGAAGCTCTCTCACAGTTTACATTATCTAGTGCTTACTGTGTGAATCTTGTTGTGTCTGATAGTTCCCTTGAAGATACTCCCTGTTAATTAATTAATTTATTTTTGCTGTGTTGGGTCTTTGTTTCTGTGCGAGGGCTTCCTCTAGTTGTGGCAAGCGGGGGCCACTCTTCATTGCGGTGCGCGGGCCTCTCACCGTCGCGGCCTCTCTTGCTGCGGAGCACAGGCTCCAGACGCGCAGGCTCAGTAGTTGTGGCTCACGGGCCTAGTTGCTCTGCGGCATGTGGGATCCTCCCAGACCAGGGCTCGAACCCGTGTCCCCTGCATTAGCAGGCAGATTCTCAACCACTGCCCCACCAGGGAGGCCCGATACCCCCTGTTATATCTACTCTTAGTCTTAGCTCTTGGTTATCTTGCACAAATCCCACTTTTTCTCAAGAGGAATATAGGAGATCAGTTGCTGACGACGGGGAAATAAAATAGACCAGTTATGCTTTCTATATTCTTCTGGGCTTAGGGTCTCATGCTTGCCTTTCTGACTTCTTGTATTAATATTTGGCAGTTACCGATTTAAAATTTTCTGAAAAAGAATCTTCTTCATATTTTTCATCTCACTATCCAGAGGTAAAACTATGTTTTTAAAAACTGCTTTTTTACTGAAAGATGATAGATACCTAAAATTGGACAAATTTTCACTAACTAAATAACACATCAGTGTAACTAGCACCCTAGATCCAGAAACAGACGATCAACAGCACCCTACTGCCCTTTCCAGTCACGAACACCTCTTCCCCAAGGGGAACTATCTTGATTTCTAACAGCATGAATTAGTAAAACTACCTTTAACCATATCTGCTTTTAGTTCTTTTGATGGTTATCACTCTTAGTGGTATAATTATTGCTGTATTTCTTTTTTTTAAACTTTTTTACTTTAAACTAATTTTAGACTTACAGGAAAGATACAACTTCCTAATGTTAACCTTTTCATAACCATTGCATAATTATCAGGAGCAAGAAACTAACATCAGGACAATATTATTAACTAAACTACAGACCTTAATTTGAATTTCATCATTTTTTTCTGTAATGACATTTTTCTGTTCCAGGATCCTGTCTAGGCTCCCACATTGCATTTAGTTGTTTCTCCTTAGTATTTTCTATTCTCTAACAGCCTTCAGTTTTTCTTTGTTACATGACCTTGACACTTTTGAAGAGTACCGATCATATATTTTCCAGAATATCCTTTATTTGACTTTGTCCAGTGTTGTCTCATGATTGGAGTATGGTTATGCCTTTTTACTAAAAATACCACAAAAAATGATGTGTCTGTCTTTCACAGAGCTCATCAAGGGCTTCGTCATGTCAATATGTTTTATCATTGGTGATATTTACCTTGTTTAACCTTGTTTACCTTGGTTAAGTTGATGGATGCCCACTTTCATTTTTTAAATCTTGATCTCTAATCCTTTTGGAGTTTATTTGTGTGTATGGTGTGAGATATGGATCTAATTTTATCTTTTTCAGAATGACTGCCCAGCACCATTTATTAAAAAGTTCATCTTTTCAGTTGATACCGAAAAGTATTTGACTAAATTCAACACCCTTTATGATAAAAACACTCAACAAACTAGGAATAGAAGGAACTCTCTCAACATGTAAAAAGGCCCTATAGGAGAAGCCCACAGCTAACATCACACTGAGTTGTGAAAGACTGAAAGCTTTTCTTCAAGTTCAGGAACAAGACAAGGATGTCTGCAGTCACCACTCTATTTAACATAGTACTGGAAGTCCTAACTGGAGCAATTAGTCAGGAAACAGAAGTAAAAGACATCTGAATTGGAAAGGAAGAAGCAAAATTTTCTCCACTGGCAGACAATATGATCTTTATATGTAGAAAACCCTAAAGATTCTACATACCCAAACCTATTAGAATTAATGAACAAATTCAGCAAAGTTGCAGGATAAAAAAATCAACACAAAAGAATCAGTTGCATTTTTACACACTAACGTAGTGAACAATCCAAAGGGGAAATTAAGAAAACAATTCTGTTCAGGATAGCATGAAAAAGAAAAAAGAAGAAAATACTTTAGGAATAAACTTAATCAAGGAGGCAAAACACTGGTACATGGAAAATTACAAAACATTGCTGAAATTAAAGAAGACACAAATAAATAGACAACTTGTGTTCCTAGACTGGCAGACTTAATATTGCTAAAATGTCAATACCACACAAAGTGATGTACCAATTCAGTGCAATCTTTATCAAAATCCCAATTTCTTTTTTTTAACAGAAACAAAAATCCATTCTAAAATTCATATAGAATTTCAAGGGACCTCACATAGCCAAAATAATCCTGAAAGGGAACAAAGCTGGCGGACTCAGACTTCCCAATTTCACTACTTATTACAAAGCTACAGTAATCAAGCAATGTGGTACTAGCATAAAGACAGACATAAAAATCAGCAGAATATAATAGCCCAGAATAAACCCTTGCATATATGGGCAAGTTATTTTTGACAAGGGTGCCAAGACCATTCAATGGGGAAAGGGTGGTATTTTCAACAAACGATGCTGGGGAAACTGGATATCCATGTGAAAAAAAAAAAAAAATTGGGCCTTTATACCATATATGACAATTAACTCAAAATGAATCAAAGACCTAAACTTAAGAGCTAAAAGTATTAAATTCTTAGAAGAAAACATAGGTAAGAATCTTTATGATGTTGGATTTGGCAGTCATTTCTTGGACATGATACCAAAAGCACAGGTAAGAAAAGTAAAAATAGATAAATTGGACTACATCAGACAATTAAAAATGTCTGCATCAAAAGACACCATTAAGGGTGAAAGGCAGCCTATGGTATGGGAGAAAATATTTGCAAATCATATGTCTCATAAGGCGTTAATATCTAGAATATATAAAGAACTTCTACCAGAACCCAAACAACTTGATTCAAAAATTGGCAAAAGGACTTCCCTGGTGGTGCAGTGCTTAAGAATCCGCCTGCCAGTGCAGGGGACATGGGTTCGATCCCTGGTCCGGGAAGATCCCAGATGCTGTGGAGCAACTAAGCCCGTGCACCACAACTTCTGAGCCTGCGCTCTAGAGCCCGAGAGCCACAACTACTGAGCCTGTGCCACAACTACTGAAGCCCGCACCCCCCAGGGCCCGAGTGCCACAGCTACTGGAGGCCGCATGCCTAGAGCCCGTGCTCTGCAACAAGAGAAGCGACAGCAGTGAGAAGCCCATGCACTACGACGAGGAGTAGCCCCCGCCGCTCGCTGCAACTAGAGAAAGCCTGTGTGCAGCAATGAAGACCCAACACAGCCAAAAAAAAAAAAATTGGTAAAAGACTTGAATAGACATTTCTCCAAAGAAGATATACAAATGGCCAAAAAGCACATGAAAAGATGTTTAACATCCACTAATCATTAGGGAAATGCAAGTCAAAACCGCAGTGAGAGGGCTTCCCTGGTGGCGCAGTGGTTGAGAGTCCGCCTGCCGATGCAGGGGACAAGGGTTTGTGCCCCGGTCCGGGAAGATCCCACATGCCGCGGAGCGGCTGGGCCCGAGAGCCATGGCCGCTGAGCCTGCGCGTCCGGAGCCTGTGCTCCGCAACGGGAGAGGCCACAACAGTGAGAGGCCCGCGTACCGCAAAAAAAAAAAAAAAAAAAAAAAAAAAAAAAAAAAAACCCGCAGTGAGGGGCTTCCCTGGTGGCGCAGTGGTTGAGAAGTCCACCTGTCGATGCAGGGGACACGGGTTCGTGCCCTGGTCCGGGAAGATCCGACATGCCGCGGAGCGGCTGGGCCCGTGAGCCATGGCCGCTGAGCCTGTGCGTCCGGAGCCTGTGCTCCGCAACAGGAGAGGCCACAACAGTGAGAGACCTGCGTACCCCCCAAAACAAACAAACAAAAAAAACAACGCAGTGAGATACCACCTCATACCTATTAGGATGACGCCTATAAAAAAAAAAACCAATAAAACAAAATAACAAGTGTTGGTGAGGATTGGAACCTTGGTTGGAGAAATTGAAACCCTTACCCTGTCGGTGGTAAAATTTATAAAATGGTACAGCCAGTGTTGAAAACAGTATAGACGTTCCTCAAAAAATTCAAAGTAGAATTACTATGTGATCCAGCAATTCCACTTCTGGATATAATACTCAAAAGAATGGAAAGCAGAGCCTCAAAGAGATATTTGTACACTCATGTTTACACCCATGTTTATAGAAGATAGAAGCAACCCACGTGTCCATCAATAGAGGAATGGATTAGCAAAATGTAGTATATACATACAGTGGAATATTGTTTAACCTTAAAAAGGAAGAAAATTCTTACACATGCTATAACATGGATGAACCCTGGGAACTTGTTAAGTGAAATAAGCCAGTGACAAAAAGACAAATACTGTATGATTCCATTTATATGAAGTACTTAGAGCAGTCAGACTCAGAGAGACAAAGCAGAATGGTGGTTGTCAAGGGCTAGGGGGAGGGGTGAATGTGGAGCTATTGTTTAATGATTATGTAGTTGCAGTCTTTCACGATGAAGAGAGATCTGGAGGTTGGTTATACTGCAGTGTCAATGTACTTGATGCTGGTGAACTCTAAACTGAAAAATGGTTAAGATAGTAAACTTTATGTTACGTGTATTTTACCACAATTTTTAAAAAATCTGAAAAGAGTCCATCTTTACCCAATGATTGGGGATGCCAACTTTGTCATATACTAAATTTCCATTTGTATTTAGGTCTAATTCTGTACTTTCTATTCTGTCCACTGGTCTACTGGCCTATTCGTGCATCTGTACCACAGTGTTTTAATTATAGAGGCTGTATAGCATATTTTAATATCTGGTAAGGTTATTTTCCATTCATAGTTTTTCTTTTCCAGGACTTTCCTAGTTATTTTTGCATGTTTGTTTTCTATGTCAACTTTATTTTAAAAAATTTTTAAAAAATTATTTATTTATTTATTTGGCTGTGTTGGGTCTTCGTTGCTGCGCGTGGGCTTTCTCTAGTTGTGGCTAGCGGGGGCTACTCTTTGTTGCGGTGCGCGGGCTTCTCATTGCGGTGGCTTCTCTTGTTGCGGAGCATGGGTTCTAGGCGCGTGGGCTTCAGTAGTTGTGGCACACAGGCTCAATAGTTGTGGTGCATGGGCTTAGTTGCTCCATGGCATGTGGGATCTTCCCGGACCAGGGCTCAAACCTGTGTCCCCTGCATTGGCAGGTGGATTCTTATCCACTGCGCCACCAGGGAAGTCCCTCTATGTCAACTTTAATATCAACTTGTCTAACTCTATAAAATGGGTTGTTAGTATTTTTATTGGGATTACATTGAATTTATAAATTAACTTAGGGAGAATTTATATCCTTATAATGTTCAATTGTCTTATCCAAGAACAGGGTATGTCTTTCTGTTGTTCAAATCTTCTTTAGTATTGAAAAATTTCCTTGTTTTTTTTTTTTAAAAAAGCTTTATTGCATTATAATTGTCATAAAATTCACCTTTTAAAGTATATGATTTGGTGGTTTTTGATATATTCACAGAGATGTGCAGCCATCACCACCACCTAATTCCAGAACATTCCCAGTAACCCGAAGAGAAACCTGTGCCCTTTAGCAGTCACTCCTCATTCCCTTCTCCCTCCAGCCCTGGGCAACTACTAATTTACTTTATGTTTCTTTGGATTTGCCTCCTCTGAATAGTTCATATAAATGAACTATTCATGTATAATATCTAAATCATATTTAAATTAAATCATACAACATGTGGCATTTTGTGACTGCCTTCTTTCACTTAGTGTAATATTTTCTAGGTTTATACATAGTGTAACGTAACAATACTTCATCTCCTTTTTATTGCCAAATAATATGCATTCCGTTGTATAGATATAGTCCTTTTTATTCATCCATTCATCAGTTGGTAGACACTGAGTTTGTTTACGCTTTTTGGCTATTATAATAATGTTGCTATGAACATTTGTGTGCAGGCTTTTTTGTAGACATGTTTTCAATTCCCTCATACAAGTTTTTATACATTTCTTGTAATTTATTATTATTTAATCTTTCCTACTATTGGACTTTCTTTACCCTTGTAATCCTCCTAGTGTTTATTGATTTTTGTGTTTTTCTGTATTGATTTTGTTGCTGTACGTAAGTTAAACTCGACTGTAGTTTAACATATTGTTCCTATTATCTGGCTTTGGTGTAAGGGTTATACTGAGCTCATCAAATGAGGCATTGTTTTGAAGAGAATTCTTTGGAAAACAATGTGTATTCTCCCATTTTGGGGGCAGGTTGGTACATATGTCTCTTAGACCACACTTACTAATTGTGTTGATGAAATTTTGTGTATACCCTTACTGACTTTCTTATTTTGTCTGTTCGACTCATCATTACTGAGAGGTGTATGTTAAAATCTCTTTTATAGTTGTAGATTTCTCAGTTTCTCCTTGTAAATTTGTCTTTTTTCTCTTTATACATTTGTGAACTGTTATAAAATACATTCAAATTTAGAATATTTGTGTCTTCCTGCTGAAAAGAACCTTTAATCGTTATATCCTCTTTATCCTCTATAATGCTCTTACTGTGAAGACCCTTTGTGTGTTTATAGAGTCACATTGTCTTTTTTCATTCTGTTACTTTCTGTGGAGGTATGTGTTAGATACTGCAAAGAGCAGTTGGATTTTGTTTTCCATTTTAGTGTTTATTTTAAACCCAATGTGACAATCTTTTTGACTAACGAGTTTATTTATGTATTTGCATTTCTTTCTACCATCCATTTATATTGCTTTTTCTGTGCTGCTTCTGTTTTTCTATCCTACCAGCTTTTGATAATTCCTTTATACTTTAAGTGGTTGCCTTTACATTTTTAGTGAGCATATTTAATTTAACACAGTATTTTCTAAACAGCACAAGGCCCTTTAATTCTGATCAAATGCCTCCCTTCTTATATTATTGTTGTCCAGGCATATTTCCTCCTGTTCTTCCCCCCACTTTCTTCATCTTCTAAAATTATTCAGTATAACTATCATACAGATGATGTATGTTTGTATATACTCGTACCTTTTTTATTTCTCTTCCTTGAATTTCTTTTGCATTTTCAGTTTAGTTTTCCATTTTCCTGAAGTATATCCTTTGGATGCCTCTTTATTGAATGTCTGTTGAAGGTAAACTCACTGAAAGTGTCTTTTATTTCACGCTTATTTTTAGGTGAAAACTATTCTAAAATAGTTTAGAATTCTAGTTTGCTATTATTTTCCCTTAACACCTTGAGGATATCACTTCACCGTGTTTTTGCTTTTACTGCTGCTGAGAAGTCTTCTGCAGTCTAATTGTCATTTGCTTGTAGATAATCTGTTTTTCTCTCTGTGTTCTTTTCCCCAGTTTTAAAAAATTGTAGTAAAATACACATAACATAAAGTTTACTGTGTTAACCATTTTAAAGGATACAGTTCAGTGTCATTAAGTACATTCATATTGTTGTGCAATCATCACCACCATCTCCAGAACTCTTCGTCTTGAAATCTGAAACTCTGCACCCATTTTCCCCTTCTCCAGCCCCTGACAGCCACCATTCTACTTTCTGTCTCTATGATTTTGATTACTCTAAGTAGTCATATAAATCATAGAATCATACAGTATTTGTCTTTATGTGATGGGCTTATTTCACTAAGCACAGTGTCCTCAGAGTTCATCCATGTTAGAGTACGTGTCATTATTTTCTTCTTTTTTAAGGTCGAATAATATTCCATTGTATGTGTATAGGTAGCATATTTTACTCATCCATTCATCTCTCTATGGATACTTGGGTTACTTCCAAATTTTAGGTGTTGTAAATAACGCTGCTGTGAACATGGGTGTACAAATATCTCTTTGAGACCCTGCTTTCAGTTTTTTCGAGTATATATCCAGAAGTGGAATTTCTGGATCACCTGGTAATTCTAGTTTGAATTTTTTCAGGACTTCCATACTGTTTAAACTCCACACTAGCTGTACCATTTTATATCCCCACTGGCAGTGTACAAAAGTCTCGACTTCTGTACATCCTTGTCAACGCTTCTTGTTTTGAGGGTAGCCATTCTAATGGGTGTGAGATAGAACCTCACTGTGATTTTATTTTGCCTTTTTCTAATGATTAGTGATGTTGAGTATCTTTTCATGTACTTGTTGGCCTTTTGTACATATTCTTTGGAAGAAAGTCTATTCAAGTCCTTCGCCCATTTTGGAATCGGGTTGTTTGGCTGTTTTTTTTTTTTTTTCTTTTTTTGGTTGTTGAGTTTTAAGAGTTCTCTGCATATTCTGGATGTTGATCCCTTGTTGGATGTATGATTTACACATATTTTCTCCTGTTCTGTGGGTTGCTTTGTTACTTTGTGGATAGTGTCTTTTGATGCACAGAATTTTAAATTTTTCATGAAGTTCTGTTTGTCTGTTTTGTCTTCTGCTGCCTGTGCCTTTGGTGTCATTCTCTGCTTGTTCTTAAGATCTCTTTATTTTTAGTGTTTTGCTGTGTCTGGATGAATTTTTTTTTTTAATTGGAGATCATTATGATACCTGAATCTAAGGATTTTTAGGAGACCTCTTTTTCCCCTAGTTTCCAGAGCTAGATAGAGACATTTTCTTGTCTTTGCTGGTGGTTGATTTCCTTCTCCTCCCTTAGTCCATCCTTTCACTGAGAATGTTTGAAACGGGGTGGGAAAAAAAAAAAAAAAAGGGAGTGGGGCCTTAATTCCAACTCTTCACTTCATGTGATTCCCAAAGCCTCGTCTCTTGTCACTTTAAGGCCATTAAAAGTTAAAAGTTTTGGTTATTTGTGTTGACAGATTCCTCCATGGCAGCTGAAAACTTTGCTTTCTTGTGAGCTTAGCATTTGAGAGAATATGTATTTTAATTTATCCAACATTTCTAGATATTTGTTAAGGTGAAGTTTACAGACCCTTTAGTTCACTATGTTACCAGAAACAAATATGTCCTTTTGGGGGTATAATTTCTTTCCTTCTTTTCTCTTTTCTTTTTCTAAAATTCCCTTTTAGTTGGACATTCTAGATTTGTGATTCTTATTTTTTTCTAATTTTAAAAAGCTTTTTGTTCTAGTTTGTAGATTTCCCACTCTTCCTTTGCTTTCTTTCTCTTTCTCCCCTTCTTTTCTTTCTTTCCTCTTCCTTCCTTTCTTTTCCTTCTGTTTTGTTAATTCAGTCTCTATTTCATGCTAGAGACTTTCCTCATTTGTTCAGTAAACTTTGGCCATCTGTTTAAAGAGTGAGACAGTAAAAACTCTGTCCGTGGGGAGTTGTTAACTGCAAGTCTTAATACAGGGTGATGGAGTGATTGAGGGTCTCTTCTCTTGGGTCAGATTCCCTATGGAGGAATCTCCTAGTCTCCTGCTTGATTGGCTTGTGTTCTAGAAGCTGATTTGGGGAAGAGGGCTGGGGTCCACTGTTCAGCATGTGAATCTTAATTTAATCTCTTTGTGGTATGCTGTGACACACAGCCCCTGTGTGTACCTGGTTTCTACATCCTGTCTAGTTCAGTGTCTTAAGACAAATCACTTGTCTCTTGCTAGGGTGCAGGAGAAGCAGTTTCTTGGCTACATGATAAGGCTTCTGGGTGAAACCTGTTCCTTACACAGCCTTTCAACCAATTTTCCTATTTTCAGCCCCGACCCAGATGTCTCCATTCTTAAGCCTTTCTGTTGTGTTTGCAGCTTATTGGTTTCATACCCTCACCTGCCCTCACGTGCATATAGGGTTTGGCTTGTTCTGTTTTACCAAGCCAAGTTCAGCTACCCTCTATCTAGCTTCAATAAGCTGTACTTATGTCCCTGATGTTTCCTTTCATGCTACATATGTATATGTTTTTTAAAAAATATTTATTTATTTGTTTGGCTCTGCTGGGTCTTAGTTGTGGCATGCGGGCTCTTACTTGTGGCATGCGGGATCTAGTTCCCTGACCAGGGATGGAACCCGGGCCCCTTGCATTGGGAGCGTGGAGTCTTAACTGCTGGACCACCAGGGTAGTACCAATATGTATATTTTTTTGATGGTTTTATCCTTTTTTAGTCCTTCAGTCTTCATTTTAGTGTAGTTTCAAAAGAGAATGGATATAAACCTGTGTTTTCATATTTAACAAAAGAAGCTTATGGACAACTACATGTAAAAGAAAGATATTAGAACATTTTTTCACACCATATACAGAAATAAACTCAAAATAGATTAAAGACCTAAATGCAAGCCTGGAAACCATAAAAATCCTAGAAGAAAACATAGGCAGAACATTCTTTGACATAAATTGTAGTAACATATTTTTGGATCTGTCTCCTAAGGCAAAGGAAACAACAGTAAAAATAAACAAATGGACCTAATTAAACTTAGAAGCTTTTGCACAGCAAACGAAACCATCAACAAAACAAAAAGAGAACCTACTGTATGGGAGAAAATATTTGCAAATGATATGACTGGTAAGGGATTAATACCCAAAATATATAAACAGCTCATACATGTCAATCTTAAGAACAAACAACCCAATCAAAAAATAGGCAGAAGACCCAAACAGACATTTTTTCCAAAGAAGACATACAGATGGCCACCAGGCACATCACAGGATGTTCAGCATTGCTAATCATCAGAGAAGTGCAAATCAAAACCACAATGAGATACCACCTCACACCTGTCGGAAATGCTATCATCACAAAGACCACGAATAACAAATGTCAGCCAGGATGTGGAGCAAAGGGAACCCTTGTACACTGTGAGTGTAAATTGGTGAAGCCACTGTGGAAAGCAGTGTGGAGGTTCCTCAAAAAAATAAAAATAGAACTACCATATGATCCAGCAATTCCGCTCATGTGTATGTATCTGAAGAAAATGGAAAACACTAATTCAAAAAGATGCATGAACCCCAGTGTTCATAGGAGCGTTATTTACAGTAGCCAAGATATGGAAGCAGTCTAAGTGTCCATCAACAGATGAGTAGGTAAAGAAGATGTGGTACACGTCAATGGAATACTACTCAGTCGTTAAAAAGAATAAAAATTTTCCATTTGCAACAACATGGATGGACTTGGAGGGTGTTATGCTTAGTGAAATAAGTCAGACAGAGAAAAACAAATACTGTATGACATTATTTATATGTGGAATCTAAAAGATGAAGTAGTGAATATAACAAAAATGAACCAGACTCAGATATAGAGAACAAACTAGTGGTTACCAGTGGGGAGAGGAAAGGGAGAAGGGGCAAAATAGTGTTAGAGGATTAAGAGGTACAAACTAATGTGTATAAAAATAAATATGCTACAAGGATATATTATACATCACAGGGAATATAGCCAATATTTTATAATAATTATAAATGGAGTATAATCTTTAAAAATTGTGTATCACTATATTGTATACCTAAACTTATATAAAATTGTAAATCAACTACGATTTTAAAGCAAAAGGAACCTTATAATACGTTTTAAATATGTTGTATTCACTTAAAATAGTATTGTTATAAATTCAGGAATTTCTTCTATCTTCCTTTTCCACTAATGTTTATTTCAGTTTCATATCTTGGGTGAAGAGTAGAAGGATAGGTAAATACAGGCACGAATGCAGAAGGGCAACAGGACAGAGGCATAGAGAAAAGGAAAAACAGGTCTCTTAATAAGACCTTGAGAGACTTAGATGTAGGTACCAGTGAGACTTTAATGAAGTAACAGTGCCATCTTCTGGCTTTTTAAAACCTGTGTTCCTGTAATTTTATCTTGGAATCCCACATGTCGCTACATTGCACTGTGTGTCAGATATGGTGAATTTGGTCTTGTTTAGTTCTCTACCTTATTGTAGAAAAAGGCTTTTCTTTACATAGGATTTGATTAGAATACAATAATTCTGGTTTTTCAAGCTCCTTAAGCGAGGATTCTATCTAAAATGTTACAAAAACCATACCCTGACTCTGTACTTCAGATGTTATTTCTACTTATTTTTTGAAAGCAGTATCGTTTCTCTCTCTCTCTCTTTTTTTTTTTGTGGCTACATTGGGTCTTCATTGCTGCCCACGGGCTTTTCTGTAGTTGCGGTGAGCAGGGGCTACTGTTCATTGCGGTGCATGGGCTTCTCATTGTGGTGACTTCTCTTGTTGCAGAGCACGGGCTCTAGGCATGTGGGCTTCAGTAGTTGAGGCACGTGGGCTCAGTAGTTGTGGCGTGTGGGCTCTAGGGCACGTGGGCTTTAGTAGTTGTGGTGCACAGGCTCAGTAGTTGTGGCTTGCAGGCTCTAGAGCACAGGCTCAGTAGTTGTGGCCCACGGACTTAGTTGCTCCACAGCATGTGGGATCTTCCCGGACCAGGGATCGAACCTGTGTCCCTTGCATTCGCAGGTGGATTCTTAACCACTGCGCCACCAGGGAAGTCCAGAAGTATTGTTTCTGTATGAAGGAAAATACAGAATTAAAAATTAAATTGGTGTGTTACATAGGTACTTTGTGTTTGTAGGAAAAATACAGAATGTATAAAGGATGTAAGTAGCTCATCTTATTATTTCATTAAAATTGATCAAAGAAAAGAAAAATGTGTTCTTCCCACTCTTTGCCATATGTCCAGCCAGTTCCTTGCCTAGGAGGTAGTCTTTTTATACAAATGCCTAGTATGCTTCACGTACTTCTCTTTAACTTGCTTCCTTTCACTGAAAGGTTTACATTGGAGGTCATTCTTTATTAGTTCACAATGTGCTCCCTTACTTCTTGTTTTAGGCCATGATTTGTTTAACTAGTCTAATATTGGTAAACAGGGTTTGTCTTAACTTTTGCTATAAAAGTGACACCATAGTGAGTATGTTTTATATCTATGGTTTCACATGACCCTAGAAAAAAACCTCATGGGATATATACATGTATAATTTTCATAGATATGGTGAAGTTACCCTGCATAAAGACTGTACCTATTTATTCTACCACCAGCAAGTATGATAAAGTCTGTTTTCCCTCCTTTTTCTCAGTACAGTATACCAGTGTCAGTATTTTTGATCTTGTGTATTACAGCTTTATTTTGTATTTCTCTTATGAGAGAGGTTGAATATATTTTATGTTTAAAAGCCATTTGTGTTTTCTGTTATGTATCTTTTGTCCATTTTTCTTTAGACTCTATTTATGTTCTGTTTATTTATAGGAGCTTTCATAGGTTAGAAATTAACTCTGTTTTTGGAATGTGAATTGCAAATGTTACTTTCCAGTTTATTTTTCTTATGACTTGCATTGTGGTGTTTTCTTTAAATATAAAAAAATGTAGTCATATCAGTTTTCTTCCTTTGATGACTCCTGGGTTTGGGTTCATATTTTAGAAGAGGTTTCCACACAGATTAAAAAATCAAGCTCCCATGTTTTCTTCTAACACCTAAAAAATTGCATTGGATTTTTTGATCCGTCTGGAATTTGTTTCAAACAAGGTACAAATTATGGCTCCAATTAATTTTTTAATATAAATTTATTTTATTTTATTTATTTGTTTTGGGCTGCGTTGGGTCTTTGTTGCTGTGTGGGGGGCTTTCTCTAGTTGCGGCGAGTGGGGGCTACTCTTCATTGAGCTGCGTGGGCTTCTCATTGCGGTGGCTTCTCTTGTTGTGGAGCACAGGCTCTAGATGCGCGGATTTCAGTGGTTGCAGCATGTGGGCTCAGTAGTTGTGGCTCGTGGGCTCTAGAGCGCAGGCTCAATAGTTGTGGCGCACAGGCTTAGTTGCTCCACGGCATGTGCGATCTTCCCGGATCAGGGCTCAAACCCACGTCCCCTGCATTGGCAGGCGGATTCTTAACCACTGTGCCACCAGGGAAGCCCTCCAATTAATTTTTTTAAGATGATTACTCAATTGTCTTGTATCCTATTGCTATTTATTGAGTAATCTACCTAAACCATTTATACCTAACTAATATGAAGTGTCAACTTTGATATATACTAAATTTCTTTGTAGATTTAAACCTATTCTTGCACTTGTTTTTTGGGTCCATCCATCTATACGCTTTTGCATTTACAGTATATAACATTTTAATTGTTGTAACTTTATAACTGGTTTTAATAATTAGATGGGGCTAATCCTTACTCTGTATTTTCCAGAATTTGTGTGGCTGTTTTGCTTACTTTTCCGTGTAAAGTTTTTTGTTTTTGCTCATCCCCTACTTTATTGTCTATCCATTAAAGAAATTTTTTTTATTGTGGGTAAAATACACATAACATAAAATTTACCACTTTAAGCCTTTTTTACTATGTAGTTCATCATATCTATAATTCTTCATCTTGTAAAACTGAAACTCTATACACATTAAACAGCAGTCCCCCATTTCCATCCCCTGTCCCCCAGCCCCTGGCAACCACCATTCGGTATACATTCTGACTCTCTGATTTTGCCTCTACTCTGAGTACTTCGTGTAAGTAGAATTACAGTATTTGTCTTTTTGTGACTGGCTTAGTTTGCTTAGCAGAATGTCCTCACGGTTCATTCATGTTGTAGCATGTGTCAGAATTCCCTTCCTTTCTAAGGCTGAATAATATCAGCTTGGGAGCAGATAAATTGAGAACCTGAACAAAACGGATGATTATCCAGGAAAATATAAACTACCAAAAACTACCTCCAGAAGAGGTGAAAAGTCTAAGCTGTCAGGTTACCATAGGAAAAATAAAGTTGTCAAAGGGTTGCCCATCTAAAGAGCAACTGGGGCTGTACTCTTACAAATAAGTTCTATCAATAAGAAAACACTTTAAGTATTTATTAGTAATTATTTTTAATTTTGACTACTAATGCCTTTTAAGCAAATGCTAAAATATGCTTTTAGAAGATTTGATAAGGTTTAACATGCATTCACTATACAGTCTTGTTAAATTCTCATTATAAATATTTAATAAGAGAAAATGATTAATATTTAGTAAGATTATATTTTATGAAGAATGCATATGGAATCTTATCAAATGCCCTTTCAGCACTTATGGATATATTTTTCATTAAGTATCATTAAAGGAACAGTCTGATTAAAGAATAATAAGAAAGAATGTCTGTTATTACCACTCACCACTATTATTTAACATTGTACTGCAGAAATCAGCTAGTGCAATCAGAGAAAAGAATGATAGAAGTATATAAAGTGGCTGAAGAGGTAAAGTAATCATTACTTACAGATGATCTGACTGTTTACAGAGAAGCCCCAAGAGAATCAACTGGAAAGCTCTTTCAAACAAGTGATATGGCAGATTACAAAATTCATACTCAGAAATTCACAGCTTTCTTTTTTTTTTTTTTTTTTTTTTTTTTTGTGGTACGCGGGCCTCTCACTGTTGTGGCCTCTCCCGTTCCGGAGCACAGGCTCAGTGGCCATGGCTCACGGGCACAGCCGCTCTGCGGCATGTGGGATCTTCCCGGACCGGGGCACGAACCCATGTCCCCTGCATCGGCAGGCGGACTCTCAACCACTGCGCCACCAGGGAAGCCCCTCAGCTTTTTTAAAAATGGGAAAACGAGAGTGTTTTGTATTACTTGTATGTGCTTAAAAGAAATCTGGGGCAGATACAGTAGAAACAAAGTACTTTGACTGTCCATGCAGGGGTATAAATGGGGCAGATGGGAAATAGGCAGATGGGCCAACAGCATCAGGAGAATAACATTTCGCTGTACACCTTTTTGTACTTTCTGGCTATCTTCTTTTAAAAAATTAATTTATTTTTAAACCAGTGTTAAATAAATCAAATTAAAAATATGTGATAGCTCTAAGTTGATAGAGGGCTCATATAAATAAGACAAATGTTCTTTTTCTAAAAAAATTTATTTATTTATTTCTTTGGCTGTGCTGGGTCTTAGTGGCGTCATGCGGGATCTTTGTTGTCGCATGCAGGCTCTCTAGTTGCGGGATGTAGGCTCTTAGTTGTGGTGTGCGAGATCTAGTTCCCTGACCAGGGGTTGAAGCTGGGCCCCCTGCATTGGGAGTGTGGAGTCTTAACCGCTGGACCTCCAGGGAAGTCCCAAGACAAATGTTCTTACCCTCTGCCATTTTTCTAGAAGTCTCTTTTAATTAATTAATTAATTAATTTTTTATTAATTTTTATTGGAGTAGAGTTGATTCACAATGTTGTGTTAGTTTTTTTTTTTTTTTTTTTTTTTTTTTTTTTTTGCGGTACGCGGGTCTCTCACTGCTGCGGCCTCTCCTGTTGCGGAGCACAGGCTCCGGACGCGCAGGCTCAGCGGGCATGGCTCACGGGCCCAGCCGCTCCGCGGCATGTGGGATCTTCCCGGACCGGGGCACGAACCCGTGTCCCCTGCATCGGCAGGCAGACTCTCAACCACTGTGCCACCAGGGAAGCCGTGTGTTAGTTTTTTTAATTAACTTTTATTGAAGTATACAGAAGTTGATTTTAGATCATTTTAAACTATATAATAGTTTATATTCTTCGCCATTTATATACAATACAAACTTTCTTAAATTACTTTAAAATTAAAACTGCTTGGAACTCATCTTTTTATGATATCATGGAACATGTATGTAGTAACTTTATTGCAAATTTTGGTTGTATATGACCTTGTGCAAGTTATTTAAGCTGACTCAGTTTTCCCTCCTGTAAAATGGAGGTAATAACTATTCTGTAGGTTATTTTGGGTAATTATATAGTAAGTAGCTCTTGTGATGATGCTGGATATAAAATTGTTTCCATTTGGATATAGATGAAGTATTTATATAAGAACAGTGCTGTTTTTTTTGTTGTTGTTGTTTTGTTTTTGCAGTACGTGGGCCTCTCACTGTTGTGGCCTCTTCCGTTGTGGAGCACAGGCTCTGGACGTGCAGGCTCAGCAGCCATGGCTCACGGGCCCAGCCGCTCTGCGGCATGTGGGATCTTCCCGGACCGGGGCACGAACCCATGTCCCCTGCATCGGCAGGCGGACTCTCAACCACTGCGCCACCAGGGAAGCCCGAACAGTGCTGTTTTAAATGAGGATTAGAAACTCTACTGTTTTCTTCACTGATTGCTTCCTTTTTTTTAAGCTTTTTTAAAAATTAATTTTATTGGAGTATAGTTGCTTTACAATGTTGTGTTAGTTTTTACTGTACAGCAAAGTGAATCAGTTATACATATACGTATGCCCAATCTTTTAGATTTCCTTCCCATTTAGGTCACTACAGAGCATTGAGTAGAGTTCCCTGTGCTGTACAGTAGGTTCTCATTACTTACCTATTTTATATAATCAGTTGCTTCCTTTTGATTGCCTCCATTTTTCTTTTCTTCTTGGACCCTTAGGTGAATTGAACATTTTACACTTGCATAGTTTTTTGTACAATACTTTGTCTGTAAATTATATTAATACCCAAATGATGTTTTAAAAACTCATCTAGTCTGTTGTGATGTATCAAGTAGGGATAAATCTTAACATTTGTATTACTTATCTAGAGCTACATTTATCTGGAAACAAGACTTTGCTAAAGAGCATATGGGCAACAGGTGATCTAATCCATGCATTGTGCATAAATTGATTAATGGTTTAAATTTTGGCTTGTACCACTTGATAAAAGAAGCTTTCTATTAGGTTCTTGGCAGGATCTTGAAATGTGATTTTTTTTCTAAATTTGGGTAACTTCTTCTGATGTTGCTTGTTTGGTCAGGGCAGAAATAAGTTTTCTCTCTTAACTTTTGTTTTCTGTAATTAAGAACAAATAATAAATGTTTTGATCTATGAAAATGTTTTAAACAATAATATTCCTTAGGTTTTATTGTGAAAGCTTGTATAAGACCATGTCATTAATGTGGTTTTGCCAGGGAATGAGGGAGGATTTTTTTTGTTTTTTTTTTCCTGCGGTGCCACATGGTCTGCGGGATCTTAGTTCCCCAACCAGGGATTGAACCCGGGCCACGGCAGTGAAAGTGCAGAGTCCTAATCACTGGACCACCAGGGAACTCCCGGGGGAAATTCTGTTTCAGTGAATTTACTTGGTAAAATATAATATGTCTAGTTTTCCTTAGTATTAAGCTGCCAGTTGTCAATTACTTTGTCAATGTACTCACCTATAGCAGTGCCTAACCCATTTGCTCCCTGAAAATCAAGATAAGCAAATTTACCAAGAATTTTATGTTAAATAAAATCAAGTGAAAAAAGGCCTGTGTACTTGAGTTACTGACAAGTGCATAGGTTTTATGAAAGCTAATTTGAGAGCTGGGGACTTTTTTTTTTTTTTGGCTTATTTCTGAGCTTTGAGTTTTGTTCTAATGGGATAAGGTGTTTGTTAGATAAATGAATTGTAGATGATGAATATACACTTAACCTAGTATAGTCAGGAAGTGAGTGAATATTTCAGTTACCAAAGAATTACAGAATATTATAGGTGATATTACCAGTTTTTCAAGAATTAGAATGCACGTAATTTGTACTTAATCTTTGGTGAATGTAATTTAGTATCTCTGGTTCAGATGTTCGGCTCTTAAAAATCTTTCCAAGGCTTCCCCCTAATTTAATTAAAAAGACAAGAAAAAAGTAATGTCCTGCATGATTGGGCCTCCAACCTTCTCTCTCAGTCTTTCCTCGTCTTGCCCTTTGTTTTCAGGTACATAGATCTTCCTTCAGCTACTGGAACTTGCCATATGTTTTTCTTCCTCTGAGCATTCCCCTGTCATGTTTGCACCCTCTGGCTGTGAGGTCCCCCTCTCTCTTTGCCAGTGGTTTACTCTGTTTGTCTGTTGAGCTCAGCTCAAACTTCACTTCCTCAGAGGAATCTTCTTTAAAACCACCAGAGTTCCAGACCCTTGTTGTACGTGCTTCCTTTGCATCTTTTTTTTTGCCTCTATAGTAGCACTTATAGTAATTGTAATTACATAGCTAATTGGGAAACATTGTTGAATGCCTACCTTCAGAGTTAAAATGTAGGCTCCATGAAAGCAGGGACCGTCTCGTTTCTCGAAGTATCTTTAATGCTCAGCCTACTGTTTGACAAGCAGCAGGCAGTCAATCAGTATTTACTGAATAAGTGAACCAATAAGTAGTGCTCAGACAACATTATTCGTAATTTCCCTGCACATATGTAGAAGACTCTGTTAAAAGTTGTTACAGATTGCTTGTAGTATTAACCAGTTTTTATCATTGTGTAGCATCCTAGGTGAAAGCTTATGTAAACCTGGACACATTTTTTTTCAATTAAAATAGGTGAACAATGAACGTAAAAGCAATTATCTTTTTCTTTTTTAAGTGTAAGATGTTGATGGTTTCTTAGAAGGGGCAGCTTGTAAATTTTAACTCTTGGGACTTCCCTGGTGGTCCAGTGGGTAAGACTCTACGCTCCCAATGCAGGGGGCCCGGCTTCAGTCCCTGGTCAGGGAATTAGATCCCGCATGCCTGCCACAATAAAGAGTTCTCATGTTGCAACTAAGAAGTCCGCATGCCTCAACTAAGAGTGCGTGCTGCAACTAAGAAGTCTGCATGGCGCAACTAAGAAGTCCGCATGCTGCAATTAAAGACCCAGGTGCCACAACGAAGATCCCGTGTGCTGCAACTAAGACCTGGGGCAGCCAAAAAAAAAAGAAAAGTTAACTTTTGCCTACTGTTCTTTTCACCTTAAACATCAGTGAAATTAAATATATCCTATTATAAAATTTTTCCCATTTTTTGAAATTAATGAACACAGATATAATGCTGGCTCCAAAACACTTTTTGTTCATGACAGGAAAGTGACACACACATTCTGCTATGTAGCTTAGTGGCATTTCGGATGTGTGAATGTGTTCAATGTTTATATGTTTTCTCATTTTCTGCTACCAAGTCATATTAAATGAGATTATCATATATTATTAAAGCATGAAAATAAATAAAATATTGAGTACATAATTTAATGAATATTTCTTAAAAAGCAAACAAAAAACAAATATTTCTTGAGTTCCAACCATGTGCCAGACACTGGGTATATAATAAGTGAACAAAATGGATAGGGTTGGGAATTTCCTGGAGGTCCAGTGGTTAGGACCTCCAGGGAATTAGAAGTGCTTTCACTCCGAGGACCTGGGTTCTATCCCAGGTCAGGGAGCTAAGATCCTGCAAGGCGTGCAGTGCGGCCAAAGAACAAACAAACAAAATAGATAGGGTCCCTGCCCTCATGGGATTTACTCTTCAGTTGTAGAGATGGGCCACAATCTGATAATCACACAAATAAATAATGACAACCAGATGTGTACTATGAAAGGAGAAGGTAGGAGAGCATTAACTGGAGACTCCTGACCTAGTCTGGGTAGTGGGAGAAGGACAGTTTTCCCTGAGAAAGTGACATTTGAGAAGAGATCTGAAGGAAGGAGCGTTAACTGCTGGGGAAAGTTCCAGGCAGAGAGAACAGAATGTGCAGAGGCCCTGAGGCAGGAGAGCCTGTCTTTGAAGAACGGACTGGAAGGCCAGTGGACCTAGATGAGAGAAGGATATGGGAAAGTGTTTCAACACAGAGCTGGCAGGGTGGTCAGAGAGCAGATCAAACACTGAGGATTGAGTCACTAAAATGTGATTACTGTCACCAGTGTAGAAATGTAGGAAATCTAAATGTCCATCAGTAGGTGACTAGTGACATAAGTTATGGTATAACAATGTCAAGGAATACTATATAGCTGTAAAAAAATGAGGAAGTTTACTACCTACCCAGAAAAATAAATGTAAATTTAATACTGAAATTTAAATAAAGAACCTTTAAAAAGGGGAAAAACCTGACCCAATGATATATGTTTTGTACTATATGAAAATAATTCTTTTGGTATAGTAAGTTATCCTTTTATATATGGATTTATTGTAATAGGAATTATGTATTTTGTTTTATTTTGAGGATATATTTATTGTATTTCAAGGCAAATATATTTTACAAATTAGCATAGTAGTTAAGAACATGTCTGCTGGTCTAAGATCCTGACTTCATATTCTGGCATTGCCATTTACACAGTTGATTAACTGGCCAAATTACTTCAACTCTCTAAAGCTCAGTTTTGCCATGTGTAAGATGCAAACAGTAATAACATTTACCTGATAGAGTTGTGATATGAATTGAATGAGATTATATAGGTGAAGCACTTAGATGTGCTCATCACCTAGGAAAAAGTTACATACTGTCACTTTTTATGAAAATATCTTCTCATTAATACCATTTATCAAAAGTTAGAGTGCAGAAAGAGAATACTGAAGAAAGTTATATCAAAAATTTATGGTAGGGCTTCCCTGATGGCGCAGTGGCTGGGAGTCCGCCTGCCAATGCAGGGGACGCGGGTTCGTGCCCCGGTCCGGGAGGATCCCGCATGCCTCAGAGCAGCTGGGCCCGTGAGCCATGGCTGCTGGGCCTGCGTGTCTGGAGCCTGTGCTCCGCAACGGGAGAGGCCACAGCAGTGAGAGGCCCACGTACCGCAAGAAAAAAAAAAAAAAATTTATGGTAGTTGCCTCTCAGAGGCGGGATTATGGCTGCTATTTGTTATCTGTTTTATTGTTGTGTATATTTTCCAAACTTTGAAACGTGAGCATGTATTTAAAATTACTATTGCCTTCCATTGAAATATGCTGGCTTTGCTGAAATTTAATTTTTAGTAACATCTTTTTCAGCAGTGTGAGAAAGTCTACAAACCCCGATTCAAGTGATGTTAGTTCTGTAAATGTATTCATAATTATTTTTGCTTTCATCCTTATATTTTGATTAACGTTGTACCAATTTAAAAGGCTTTGTGCCCACAGCTGCTAAGTTGTGATTGGAAAGGAAAGGGGCTTGCATTTTGAGACCATCTGTGGGAGTTGAATTGTCTGAGTCTGACAAGAGATCATGGCAGATGGTGAGGTCACTAAGATTGACTTTTTGAGCTTGACATAATGTGTTCATGAAGCTGGAAGAAGAAATCTGACTTAATTTTTTACCCAACAGCAGAGCATGGTGACAGGAAGAGTACAATTGTTGAGTCTGGATGAAACATAAGGCATCAGTGCACATGACTGGTTTATCTTTGAGAATCACCAATACTGCCAAAGATGGTAGTTTCTTGAAACATTCAGTGCTGCATTTATTTACTTTCTAGGCCCTTGATTTAAGTCATATACTGCAAATGAAGACAGTGTAAAAGAAAGATAAAAGCTTTAAAAATACTTAGAAATGTATATTTTTAATTAAAAGGTTATAGGCTATCACTCAAAGCCTGTACAGCATACTTCTTCATTTTTAATTGAATGAAGATGTCTGTTGCAATCCCATTTCTTTTTATAACATTTATCTTAATGTAATTTTATATCATTTAAATTACACTTGAAGGTTTATGCTTCCTGTTTCTGTCATCTACTAGGACGTCTCCAGTACCTGGATTCGTGTTTTGCCCATAGTGGGTATTCAGTAAATGCTGGATAGATAGATAAATTAATGAAGGAAGTTATTGCCGACTCTTGTTAATTTTAGATGAGTTTTTCTTAACCACAGTTAAACACTTGTTTTTTCTCCTTTAAACTTGGATTTAAATGTAATAGCATTGTAAACTTGGATTTAAATGTAATAGCATTTTACCACATTTAAATGTATTTATCACTTCAACTACATGTGAATTAAGTATTATTTATTTTGGAGGAAGAAACCTTAATTTGTCATGAGTCAGTGAACCACTTTTTTCTTTAACATTGATTACCTTTTGCTAGGCAGTGTCCTAATTATTTTCCAAGTCTTGACTCATTTAATTAAGTAGATGTACTAATACTATTTTGTAGATGAAGAGATTGAGGCACAGAGATATTAATGTAAATGTGCTCAAAATATTCATGTACTTTGGCTCTATTTCAAACTTTTATCATTTAGGTAACATTTAGAGGTTGCAGTTTATGCTTATCTTTGGTGAGAAGATACGAAGGGAATACTAAACAAAATTGTGTTTTGTCTTATTAAGCTCAGTTAATGTGGCTACAAAGTATTTTTATTGGTTGCCTCCTGTTACAGTGTGTTGAAATAGTAACACCCTGTTAATTTCTTCTTGTTTGCATGAGTAACAGTGTCACTCAACAACCTGGCCCTTAGGAAATATAATCCCATACTGAACACTGAGTATAATAAGGAAGCAGATGCATGGAAACAAGGAGCACTAGCCATTACAAGGATACTCTGGAAACGAAGAAATGGGGAGGGGGGAAAACGGCATTTACTAGCTGAATCTAGTAGCCCAGCCCAGTGATGGTCTGCTTATATTTCATTGGCTAGAATTATGTCATGGTCAACCCATCTGAGGGGGAGACAGAATGTAGTAGTTTCAGTTGGGCATATTACTACCTTCAGCTTCTCCTAAGGAAGAGGAGGAAAATGATACTGGGTAGGCAACAGGATCTGCCTTAGGTAGATACAGCAGGTTTCTAAAATTTAGCAAGTACTTTGGGTAGAAAAGAGTCTATTTTGTTGTTGTTATAACTATATTTCAATAGGTCATAAGACCATCTAAAAAATATTTAAAACTGATTTTTTTTGGCTGTTTGGAGTGTTCAGTTTTTATGTATTTATAAATTGGAGGACATTTGTTACATTGCCTTGGGTGATACAGTTGCTTTTCACTTTGACACAATGTATCTAACTTACTCCTAATGAAACAGCACAACTCAGATGGGACTTGAGTCCCAGATTGGGACTTGAACCCACAAGTTGAGACTCAAACCCAGCCAAAACCCAGACTGGGACTTGAACCCACTGTCTTTTAATTGAGATCACACATCTTGTCTCAGGATGTAATGAAGCGCAGGTTCTTTATGTCTTGTCACAGAAAGAATTTAGTGAGAGGCAAAGTGATAGGTAAGAAGTGGATTTATTTAGAGAGATACACATTCCGAAAACTGAATGTGGTCCGTCTGAAAAGGTGAGAATGGTCCTGGGGAAAACACATTCCACAGACAGAGTGTGGGCCATCTCAGAAGGCAAGAGGCCCCAAAATATGGAGTGGTTAGGTTTTATGGGCTGAGTAATTTCATAGCCTAACGAGTGGGAGGATTATTCCACCTCTCTAGGAGAAGGGATGGAGATTTCCAGGAATTGGGCCACTACTGTCCACTTCTTGGCCTTTTATGGTTGGCCTCGGAACTGTCATGGAGCCTGTGGGTGTGTCGCTTAGCATATGCTAATGTATTACAGTGGGCCTGTAATGAGGCTCAAGGTCTCCTGGAAGTCGATCTTCTGCTCTCTTGGACCTAATTGGTTCTAACCTGTTTTATGTCGTAACCTCAAGGGCTATGTCATTCTTTCAAAGGTTGTGCCCTGCCCCCTTCCCTCCTGTTTCACTAATATAACCCTGAAAAACTCTGTATACCTATTTTTCAAATGAGGACACTGAAGCTCAAAGAGGTTAAGTCACTTGTTCAAGGTCACACAGCTAATAAGTGTCAGAGCTCAGACTGAGCCTAAGTTAAAAAAAGAAAAATCATGCTCTTTTCACTCTGCTACACTGCTGCTTATTATATGTCTACTTCAAGCAGGACACTTAGAACCAGTTGTTATTTTAATTTTTTTTTCCTATTTCATTAATTCTTTTTTTTAAAAATTAATTTATTTATGGCTGTGTTGGGTCTTCATTGCTGTGCACAGGCTTTCTCTCGTTGCGGTGAGCGGGGGCTACTCTTCTTTGCGGTGCGCGGGCTTCTAATTGCGGTGGCTTCTCTTGTTGCGGAGCATGGCTCTAGGCACGTGGGCTTCAGTAGTTGTGGCACGTGGGCTCAGTAGTTGTGGCTCGCGGGCTCTGGAGCGCAGGCTCAGTAGTTGGGGTGCACAGGCATAGTTGCTCCTCGGCATGTGGGATCTTCCCGGACCAGGAATCGAACCCGTGTCCCCTGCATTGGCAGGCAGATTCTTAACCACTGCACCATCAGGGAAGCCCCCTATTTCATTAATTCTTACTCTTCTGTTTCTTTTCTTCTTTCTTTGAGTTCCCACTGATCTTTTAAAAAGCTTTTAAGTTGATTACTTAATGAATGAAGAGAAGTGTAAATTTACTTCTAAGTACTATTTCAGCTGCACTTTACCTTTTTTTATTATTGTTTTCATTGTCATTCAGTTCTAAACATTTTAAATTTCCTTCTCTAATTCATGGATTGTTTTAGCCATGCTATAGTTTTATTTTCTAAATATACAACTTTAGAAAAAAATGACTCCTAATTTAATTTCATTGTGGTCAGAGACCATAATCTGTATGATATTGTCTCTGAAATTTGTTGCTACTCCGTTGGTGATTTTGTATGTGGACAAATTTTGTAAGTCTGTGCTTAAAGAGATGTTTCATATCTGTTAGCTACAGAGTTTTATGTAGATATATTAAACTTGCTTAAAATATTAATCTTGCATTCAAAATGAATTCATTTGAATTGCATTCAAAATGCAATACTTACATTTTAGCCTTAAATTCCTTAGTGTGAGTATGTCAGGTAGTTTGGTGAATGGGATGTCATGAACTTGTACTTTATTATTTACATCATATTTGTAACACTGAAGAGGACATAACAAATAACTGATAAATGTGAAGCAGTTCCATTGTGGGAACTTGATTTTCATATTAGGTCATGACAGACGTGAACAGATCTGCAGCTACAGTGGGAAAGCAAAAATCACAGTCGTAGTTCAGGTCTTGCTTGGGTTTTTAAATATATGTTTTCTTTATCATTGAAAAATTACATTGCTTTACTGAAAAGTAAAACCATCTCCCCACCCCCCCAACCCCCAACAGTTTGACTTGTAGATTCAAATTCTAGCAGAGAAGGCGGACATATGGAGCCTCCATTTCTTTAAGCCCCTATTATTTATGGCCTTTTTGAAGTGAAATTTTATTTTATCCTTCCCCTTGAATGTCTTATAAAAGTTTTAATTTGGAAATTTTTTTTTTTTTTTGCGGTACGCGGGCCTCTCACTGTTGTGGCCTCTCCCGTTGCAGAGCACAGGCTCCGGACATGCAGGCTCAGCGGCCATGGCTCACGGGCCCAGCTGCTACGCGGCATGTGGGATCTTCCCGGACCGGGGCACGAACCCGCGTCCCCTGCATCGGCAGGTGGACTCGCTACCAGTGCGCCACCACGGAAGCCCAATTTTGAAATAATTTTAAAATAAAAGTGGCAGAAATAGGGCAGAGACCTCCTGAGTACCCTTCACCCAGATTCACCAATTGTCAACATTTTGCCACATATGCTTTATCACTCCCACTTTCTCCATATATAGAGATTATATTTTTTTTCATCATTTGAAAGTAAGTAGCTCCTATCATACCCTTTCACTACTAAATATTTTGGTATATTTTTTCTAAGAATGAGGACATTTACTTAAAAAAAAGAGCACAATCCTCTGATCAAAAGCAAGAAATGAAACAATACAGTTATCTAGCCTGTGGACCATGTTTTGATTTCTCCAATTGCCCTTGGTCTTCATAGCAATTATTTTTTGTGGTTCAGAATCCAGTCCGGGATCATGCATTAAATTTAATTTTCATATGACTTTAGTCTTTTAAAATCTGGACTGTTTCTTTAAGCCTCCTTTGTCTTTCATGATTCTAATTTTTTTTAAGAGCTCGGGCCATTATTTCATAGAATGTCTCTCAATTTGAATTTCTCAGTTGCTGCCTCATGATTAGATTTAGATTATACGTTTTGGGAAATACCTCAGAAGGGATACTGTATCCATTGCAGTGCACTTGAGGAGATGCATGATGTTGGTTTGTCTCATTGTTGGTTGTCATTTGGTAGCTTTGATCACCTTGGATGAAGTGGTATGTGCCAGGTTTCTGCACTGTAAAATTGGAATTAAGAGGTATTTTGTAGGGAAATATTTCAAGACTATGTAAATATCCTTTTGCTCACCAACTTTCATCTACTAGTTTTAGCATCTTTTGGTGATTCTTGCCCAATCCATTAATATCACAGTGTTTACAAATCGGTAGTTTTCTAACTGCTTCATTTCTTTATACATATTAGTTGGCATTGTATTGCAGAGAAGAGCTTTCCCTTCCTCCTCGTTATCTGTTTCTATCAGTATGGACTCCTGGATTATTATTTAATGGGTTTAGAATCTGTTCTAGTCTGTTGCTATCAGTATATACTTAGGTGCTTAATTGCCCCTTTAAACTGGCTTAAGTTGTCCCTTTAAGTTGTAGACCCTTTAAGCTGGCTCCTGTATACTTTTCATAGGTCTCCATCATTTTTTCGAGCCCATACTTACTTTAGGTACAACACAATGTTCTAGGTTTATCTTATACATTACCTGCCCAGTGCTGGGAGTGGCTGTTTCTCCAAGAAGCCCTGGTGTTGCTTTCAGTGGATTATCTAAAACAGCACGGTATAATATTTCAAAGCCCAGTCTTTGTCACTTCTTAGCTGAGTTGATTTGGTCAAATTATTTAACATCTCTAAATCTCAATTTTTATCTGGAAAATGACAGTTAGAATGGTACCTATCTCACAGTGTTGTTGTGAGGGTTAATTTAGATAATTTAAAGAAGAATGCATGCCACATAGTAAATATGACATAAATGTTGCTTATTATTATTATTACATTATTATTCCCTTTTTTCCCTTTAACAGGATGTTCTTTTAAAGAATATTGAAGACGAAGTTTTTTGTTTTCTTTTGGTTTTTTGTTTTTTAATGGCTTTACAGAATTTTAAATTGAATACAATTTGACATGACGGCAAAAAATGTAAGTATCTGTAAATTTTTAAATGTAAGTATTTAAAAAATGAGTTGTACTTTTTCGTATGCATATTTGCTTTGTCATTCTGATTAATGAAATTCAGTTTACCGGCATTAGTTGATCACTGTTTTTGTTCCTGCAAAGAATGAGATAGTAAACTTTAACACTGTTGAATATCGTGCCAGGTTGCTCCATCTCAACAGCTGCAAAATTGATATCTCCAGAAGGTTTCCCACTCCCCCACCCCTCCTGTTTTGTGTGCTGTGATAAATTTGTTTTGGTGCTTGCTGGAGACTTACTTGGCATTATTGAGAAAAATCACTGTTTTCTTTGGCTCACATTTTTTCTTTTGGGTTTACTCTTGGAAGTGTGTACAGTCAGATGTTATTCAGAAGAAGCTTGCTGTCCTCCATGAGATGATTTCTGAGGGAACATGAGACTTAGCTTTTTTGGAGAAGTTATTTCTGTTTTTCTTTTGCTTAAGGCTCTCACTTCTGAATCTACTTCCTTTCAAGTTACATTCTTATTATCACCCTGTATCAATGGATTTATTTCCAGTCATGGTGAAGGATTATGCCAGAAAAGAAATACTACAACATATAGGGAAATAATTTATTATAATTACTGTTCCCAGATTTTGTTGGAATATTTGATTACAGGTAACAGAAACCAGCTTGGGCTACCTTAAACAAAAAGGGAATTTATTATAAAGATACTGGATGTCTCAGGGAATTCAAGAGAAGGAATTTAGTGGGTCCTCAGAAAGATCTGGGTCCAGAAACTTGAAATCTACCAGGAATCGAAGCAGTATTTGGTTTCCATTTGTCATCTCTATTTGTTTCTGTGCATTGGCTTCATTACTCTCTGTCTCTCTGCAAAGCATCTTCCTCAGTTCTCAGTCAGCATCTTGATCTGCTTGTTACAGTACCAGCCTATTCAGAGAGAGAGAGAGAGAGAGAGAGAGAGAGGGGTGAGGGAAATGGGGGCAGGCAGCCTGACAAATCCTGTCTGCCTCTGTCAGCTCTAATTTCAGACTCCTTGGGAAGGACCTCTGGCACTACTCCAGCCTGATATCTGCTAGTAGTTTGGCTAGTTGTGACCAGAGGCAAGTGTTACATTGTATAAAAAGATCTTGTGAGCCAGACAGATAGTTCCAGACACTACCCATTATACATTTAAAGAAGAGCATCAAAAACAAACAAACAAAAAACAGCCAAAACCCAAAAAAACACCCTGATTACTTATCTCTATTTTCCCATTATTGACCTTGCTTTTAACACACAGGAGTAGCTATAAGCAGATATAGACTTTGGTTCATTATCATCTAATTAATTATTTTAGCATAAATTATCAGGAGTAGTCTGCTTTTTAAAAATTTTTTTTCATTGGGGTACATTTGTTTTACAGTGTTGCGTTAGTTTCTACTGTACAGCGAAGTGGTGTTGAGTTCCCTGTGCTATACAGCGGGTTCTCATTATTTATCTGTTTTATACATATTAGTGTATATATTGTCAATCCCAATCTCACAGTTCCAGCTTTCCCCCCTTGGTGTCCATACGTTTGTTCTCTACATCTGTGTCTCTATTTCTGCCTTGCAAACCGGTTCATCTGTACCATTTTTCTAGATTCCACACATATGGGTTAATATATGATATTTGTTTTTCGCTTTCTGACTTACTCTGTATGACAGTCTCTAGGTCCACCCACGTCTCTACAAATGACCCAATTTCATTTCGTTCGTGTGGTATATGTACCACATCTTCTTTATCCATTAAGAGTAGTCTGTTTTAATCTATGGCTCTTGTATATATTCGTTTAAGTGCTGTCTGGGGAAAAGAAGAAGCAAATTTTTAGTCTGTGTATTGGGAATTTTCTTCCAGGATATTTCCTTGATTTTCCCTCCTCTAGAAAAAGAATATAAAAGTTATCCTGAGCAACAAGATGGTTAACATTCAAGTAGCAAGTATATTTTGGCTTAAAAATGTACCTTAAATCTTCCTAGCCATATGTACAGTTTGCTATATTAAAAGTTGTTTCCCTAAAGTAACAAAGCATTTGAACCAGTGGTAACTATTCTCCCATTATTTCATTTGTATATTTGGAAGTAATCAAAGAGTATGCAAACAGTTTCTCTTTCCGCTACAGCAACCTAGGGGGAAAGGGCTACGTCATGAGCTCACCCTCTTCGGATTCCTTGGAGTTGGGGACATGGAGAGGTCAGGCCTCAGACTGGGCTGAAGCATGTGGGAAAGAATTGAAATAGGCTAAACATCTAATCAAGTTCGCTAGCCATTCTGCAGTAGATAAGAACATTTTTGTGACTTTTAATATATTTTGTCGAGGTACTTACGGGAAGGCTCATACCAGTTTACAATACCATGAACAACTCGTTCTCATCTCCCCCCTCCCTATCTCTCTCCAACAAATAGATGTGTCTGACGCTGTTCCGGGCTCCTACCTTCTTGGGGTTTATAGTGTAGTGAGAGAAGATGGTAAATATATAATGTCAGGTAACGATAACAGTTATGAAGAAAAATAAAACAGGGTAAGAGGAGAGAAAGTGACAGCGATGAGGGAGATCTCTTTCAACGAGGTGTTCAGAAGAGTCCTCTTTAAGGAAATGATGTTTAGACAGAAGAATGCTCTTCAGTCTCAGTGCAAGAAGAAGGAGCCAGCCATGTGAATATCTGGGGAAAGAGCATTCCAGGTAGAGGCCGGAGAAAGTGAGGCTGTTCAAAGAGCAGCAAAGGACCAGTTGATAAGACGGAACAGAGTAATTAAGCCGGGGAGAGTGCGAGGCTCCAGGTCATGGGGAGCCTCAAACACTGGGGTGAGCAGCGTGTGTTTTAAATGTCAGTGGGGAGCTATTGGAGGTTTTGAGGATGGTTTCATGTCCTGACTTAGCATTTTCAAAAGCTTGTCTGGCTGCTGAGTGAATAGACTGCAGAGGGGCATAGTAGAAGTGGGGAACTCATTTGGTACTTGTCCCAGTAGTTCAGACATCAGAGTATGGTGACTTGAGCTGGGGTAATGATATTAGAGATGGGGAAAAGTAGTTGAATCTAAGATGTATTTGAAGGGACAGCCACCAGGACTTATTGAGTAATTAGGATATGGGGACAGGGAAGAGGTTAAAGATTTCTCAGCATTTGGCTTGTGTAACTGGGTAAGTGCCTTTGCGGTTTAATGAGAAGAGGAACCCTTGGGGAAGTGCAGGATTTTGTGGCAAACTCAAAAATTGTTTTGAATATATTAAAGTTGAGGGACCATGAAAACATCCAGGTGGAGATATTGACCAGGCAGTTAATATAATGATTAATAATGACTCTGGAGCTCAGGGGAAAGCTTGGGGCTGCATATAAAAATTTTGGAGTCATTTCATATTAGATTGATTATTTTAAAGCAGTATGATTCCATGAGATTATATAGTTCATGCGTGGCTAGAGAATACATAAGGACCAAGGTCTGAATGCAGGGAATATCCAACAACTGGGGAGGAGGAGAGGCAGCAAAGGACACTGAAGGAATGGACAGAAAGGAAGGAAAGAACGTTACCCTGATGATGTGGAAGCCAAGTGAAGACGGTGTTTCAGGAAGTGGGGGTGGAGTGATAATTGTGTCACATGCCGCTGAAAAGTGACTCTTAGATATAGAAGAGATTGCGCAGGTTTTATGGAAGAATTATTATTATTATTGTTATTTTTGCGGTATGCGGGCCTCTCACTGTTGTGGCCTCTCCCGTTGCGGAGCACAGGCTCTGGACGTGCTGGGCTCACGGGCCCAGCCGCTCCGCGGCACGTAGGATCCTCCCGGACCGTGGCACGAACCCGTGTCCCCTGCATCGGCAGGCGGACTCTCAACCACTGCGCCACCAGGGAAGCCCTGTGGAAGCATTATTAAACATATGTTCAAATATTTGCATCTTCAGTTCCTGTTTCTCATTTTGCATTTCTCTTATGAGAACAGTTTTTTGTGAAACGTTAGTTTTGCCTCAGCCATGCCATCCTAGGTCTCTTACGGTTGCAGGTGTTAGAAACCCTATTCAGAATCACTTAAGGCAAAACGTGGAATGTGTTGATTGGCATAACTGAAAAGTCTGGAGTACTCTGGCTTCAAATACAACCGGGTTCAGGGAAATGATAGGCATCAGGGCTCTGCCTCCCTTTTTCCAACTCTTGGCTCTATATTGTGGCATAATAGCCTACATTGGCCTTATAATGCTTCTCTCAGAAGAAGAGAGGGAACTTTTCTTTTTTAGTATTTATATTTCAAATTCCATGGAGGAGCTCTGGTTAACTCTGCTTGGCCCACACGCTTAGACAAGTAGAGAAGGAAGTAGGGTACCATAAGTGGTTTGCTGCTTCACTGTGGGTCATGGGTCCACTCCTATTGTCATAGCACATTTGAGACTCCAAGATGAACAGCCCTACCAGAACTGCAGGGAGTGTGGGATGTTTCATCTTGCAAAAGGAAGTTCTGCAGAGCTGATTCATTGTATCTGGGACAAAATTGTTATCAGGTAGTATCTAGTATCCAGTGATACTCTTCTAGTATCTCCAAAAATGGAGATGTGTTCTCACTTAAGTTCACTTAGTATACAATAAAGAATTTGAAAGATGCTTTGAGGTGTAATTTTTTGCCTTGTCAAAGAATCTTTTAACAATATGTAAGCCATAATACTCATTACAGAAAAATTAGAAAGTACAGATAAAGAAAAGAAACTAGCCTAGAGATTATCAGCAAAATTCTGCCTAAGAACACATCTGGTATATACACAAATATATATATATATATACACCAAAATCTATGTATACTATATTTTTTTAATAAAAATGAGGCCAGACTGTTTTGTAACCTACTATTTAGCTTAGTCTCTATGATGAAAACCTTTTATTGTCTTGATAACTCTGTAACATCATGTTAAATTGCTCTTTTATGTTATCTATTCTATGGACATTACACTAGTTTCCTAATATTGGCCGTTATTTCCATTTTTTCTCTTTTTTTTAACTTTTTGTTTATTTTTGTTTACTCATTGGATTATTTCCATGAAACAAAAGTCTTATGAAATTAATGGCCCAAAGAGTATGTACTTTTTGGACTCTTGATTCATATTGCTAAATTGCATTTCAGAAAGGTTGCACCAATTTACATATTCACCGGTGGTGTATGAGAGTGCCATTTCCCTTTATTTTCTTTCTAATCTTGGTCAATCTAATCAGCAAAAAAATGGTATGTAATTTACTACATTTCTCTAATTGTTAGTTAGGTCAAATTGGTATTCTCTGTGTTTATTGGTCATTTGTGTCTCTCTTATGAATTGTCTAGGTCAGTGCTGAAGTAGTAAGGCCATTGCCCTTTGAATTAACTACCCAAACTTGAATATTGCTTTGCCATTAACAAACATGTTCACATAATTATTTAATTTGGTCTAAAGAGCTGTCTGAGTTGTACACATGTGTATTGTCATTCTCATTTTGCAGTGACTGTTCTAAGAATACCTTGCTTGTGAATGAATGGTAGAGCTGAACTTTGACCACAGACAATCTTGCTTTGAATCTTTCAGTTATATCAGTCTGAAATGTTAAAGATCAGTGAAATTATAATGCTGTTATTGGGGAATATCGTTTGACTCTTTAACATTTGGGCTTTGGATATTTTTTATTCAATAGACATTTAGTGACTGCTTACAGTATGCAACACAGTGTTTGAATATCCTGATAGAAAACTTTTCTCAGGATCTTATTAGATGAAAAATTTTATATAAAATCAGTTTACTTTTTTCTCTTGATCTGAGAAACATTATATAGAAAGATCCTTTTTAAATGGACAGAATAAAGAAAGAATAGCTAATATTTTTAAATGCCTTTCCTACCCAACTTTTTCTACTTGCATATCTACTTTTTCTTTGAATCTTTAAACTATACAGTGTTTATGAAAGCAGAAATTAATACATTTTTGAAGTTTTAATTAAATAAATTTTAGTAGTATTTATTTAAGCTCTGAATACAAACACCTCCCCTCCATCCATTAGACCAAAAGTACACACACTATTGATTTACAATTGACTTTTATCTTTTTGGGGTATAACCTGTTGTTCACTAAGGTGCAGGTGTACAGCTGCTTAAAACATTTCCTAATTCGTTTGCTACTTCACTTAGAAGCAGCAAAAGTTAAACAGTAAGAGCAGGTGTTTAAATGTAACAGTAATCCAGTAACTGAACTCTCGTCTGTGAATATGTGGTTTTGGTTGAGGTTTTTGCCGTTTTCTTTGTATAATAACAAAAAGGTATAAACGGATACTTTTGAAGTTATTGTAATGTATTAAATAATCACATTGTATGAAGCATGGAATATATTAAAGGCTGTCTTTGCCTTCTTTGCTTTCTGTGTACAGTAGAGCACCAACAAACATTTCGCCTTTCTCTTTTTTTGTAGTAGAAGAGCTTAAAAAGGAGAGGCATGTTAGTGATCACAGTAAACTCTTGGCATTTACAAATTGAACGCTTAACGTTAGTATTTGTGAGCAGCTCTGGAAATCCATGCAGTGGTATTTTGTTGGAAATTGTGTTGCAAAAGGTTTACTTCTCATAGAATACTTACGAGAAGCTAGACAGGATTAAGGATCTGCACCATTATCTACATAGAATTAAGAGGCTATGTTTTAGATGCCTCTGTCTTCAGCCGCTTCCATAAAAATTTAATATGAGATGCCAGACATAGGTTTGCATCAGAATTACTTTTCTATGATGTGAGCGATATGTAGAAATATTTCTGGTAGCATCTCTTGAAAAAAAGAAATAGCTGTTAGTAGAACATCTGAATTCCTAAATAATGAAATAATTAGCTCTTATATTATGAAATTATAAAGTATCAAATGAGTGGTTTTGAAGAATATACAGTGTTAAAGCAGTGGATAGTTTAAAAACATAAAGCAAGTACACAGATACAAACTTGCAGAACTACGTGTGCCTTAAAATCCTTTCGGTGTGTTAGTACTTTGAGGGGATGTTTGGGGTACCAAATTAGCGTGGATGTTTCAAGGTTACAAATCTACAAGGATTAAAACAATAATACAGTAGTAACAGTAGAACCATTTATTGGATACTTGCTTTGTGACAAGTTTTTAAAAATAGAGGGTTTTTTCCTGCTGGCTCTATCTATAATGAAATTTTAAAACTCCGCTTGCTGATACTACCATATTCAGCTTATGATCCCAAGTAGTCCAGTAGACATCACATTAAAAGAAATATATTGTCTAAAGGAGAATTTATGAACACACTTGCTTTAGGTAGTCCCTCAAGTATCTTACAAACAGTAATGAACATTAAAATGGATGGAGCACTTTGTGCCAAGCCCTGTGCTTTACATGAATTCTTTTTCTTAATCTTTCTAACAACCTGAATTGGTAAGCACCTGTAGCGGCCTCTAATTTATGGACGAGGGGACCGAGATATAGAGAGCTTGTGTGACTTGACCACGGCCATACACATAGTGGGCTTGATGAACTGCAGGATGAACCCAAGGCCAGTGGACCTCATGTCTGCGTTATGGTATTAATGGTCTTCATTTGGTCCATTACAGGTCATAATGTTTAAAAGCATTATATACAGTGATCGTGAACAGTAAAAATTAAGGGCAGCAATGAGGGTGGAATTTTGGTATATCTTTTGCAAACTTCATGGTTGCCAGATTACTTGCTTTCAAAAAAAAACCATCAGTGAAATCTGTAGATCTCACATCTGCTCATAAGTAACATTATTTCATTAATTTTTATCTTGATCTGGACAGTGCATTATTTTTCCCATTTCAAGCAAAATGACAATGTTTTAATCCAGCTCCTATAGTTGATATCATTAACTCATCTTTATGTGACAATGTATAATATTTGATATGGACCTCTGGTGGAAGGTTATTAATAATAGCTTATTAAGTGATCACATATTATTTAAGATCCTATGTATAATTTTTTAAACTGTTTTATTCAGGTTGGTTTGACTTCTACAAATGCAGAATTAAGAGGATTTATAGATCAGAATCTCAGTCCAACAAAAGGTAAGGACAGTTGAATAAAAATTTTCTGCATTGAGCTAGTTTTATTGCATTTGCTATATAAAATAAACAGTTAAATGAAGAATTACTTTATGTATAATAATTATATAATATTACTGTGTTATATTCCAAAGAACTGTCATATTCCAAAGAACTTTTATCATATAAAAGTCAGTTACCTCTGAGAGGTGGAGAGAGGGGGAGAGAGAGAGAGAGAGAGAGAGAGAGAGAGAGAGAGAGGGAGAGAGGGAGAGAGTTTTGAGAGACCCTATTTGCTAGTGGTTTAACTTTTAAGGAATACAGTAGAATGAATGAATATATATGTAATTCCTTTGTGTAAAGTAGATGGTTTACTGGGGGAATGCTTATATCAGAAATCTGATCCATCCATACAAGAATTTGTGCAGGACACTTGTCAGTATCTTTCACCATATATCTTTCAACAGTATCTTTTAGTATGTAGAAATAACATCTGAAATCTTTATGGTTGAAATGATATGGTGTTTGGGATTGGCTTCAGAATAATCCAGTGAGGGAAGAAGAGTAAAGTGAGTGGAATTATAGATAAAACAGAATTCTCTGTGAGTTGGTTAATGGTTTAAGCTGGGTGATAGTTATACGGGGTTTCATTATTCTTGTCTCTCTTCCTTTGTATATGTTTAAATTTTTCCATTATACATATATAAAGGTAAAAACAAAAGTGTCTACTGTTACAATACAGATAGCTATGAGAGAAACATCAGCTTCCTCAAAGGCTTTATGTCTAAGGTGGGCTATGTATGTCTAAGGTGGAGAGAAGGCTAGAGAAATCTGTATTTCAGTATAAAAATTGCTAGTTTAAGAGTAGAAATGGTCTGTAGAAGTATTCTAAGAATTAAAATGTATTATGAAGGAATGAAAGAGATACTTGAAGCCTTGATGCTTGTCATTTTTTCCCCAGTTTTTTAAAATTGTGGTAAAACACACATAACATAAAATTTACCACTTCAGCCATTTTTAAGTGTACAGTTTGGTGGCATTTAAGTACATTCATATTGTGCAACCATCAACACCATTCATATCCGTAACTCTTCATCTTGCAAAACTAAAATTCTACACCCATTAAACAATTTCCTATTTTCTCCTCCTCCTTTAAACCTCTGGCAAGAACCATACTACTTTCTGTATCTATGATTTTCACTACTCTACGTACCTCATATAAGTAGAATTATACAGTATTTGTCTTTTTGTGACTGGCTTATTTTGCTTAGTGTCCTCAAGTTTCACCCATGGGGTAGCATATGGCCGAATTCCCTTCCTTTTTAAGGCTGGATACCATTCCATTTTAAGTATGTCCCACATTTTGCTTATCCATTCATCCATCAGTGGACACATGGGTTGCTTCCATATTTTAGCTATTGTGAGTGATGCTGCTGTGAACTGGGAGTACAGATATCTTTTTGAGACCCTGATTTAGTTCTTTCGGATATAGTCCAAAAGTGGAATTGCTGGGTCATATGTCATATGGGTCAAATAACAGAATTATTTTTAATTTTTTGAGGAATTGCCATTTCGATTTTTACAGCAGCTGTACCATTTTACATTCCCATCAACAGTGCACAAGGGTTCCAGTTTCTTCACATTCTTGCCAACACTTAACTTATTATAGCCATCGTTATAGGTGTGAAGTGATATCTTATTGTGGTTTTGATTTGCATTTCCCTAATGACTAGTAATATTGAACGTATTTTCATGTGCTTATTTGCTATTCATATATCTTCTTTGAAGAAATGTCTACTCAAGTCTTTTGCCCGTTTTTGAATTGGATTTTTTGTTCTTTGTTGTTGAGTTCTAGAAGTTTTTATGTTCTGGATATTAATTCCTTATGAGATAAATGATTTGCAAAAATTTTCTCCCATTCATCAGGTTGTCTTTTTGCTTCCTTGATAGTATCCTTTGATGTGCAAAACTTCTTTGTTTTGATGAAGTCCAGTTAATCTATTTTTTCTACTATTGCCTGTGATTTTGGTGTCATTTCCATTTAGTGGTTGCCAAATCCAGTGTCACGAAAATTTTCCCCAATGTTTTCTTCCATGAATTTTAAAGTTTCAGCTCTTTGGTTTAGGTCTTTGATCCATTTTGAGTTAATTTTTGTATATGATACAAAGTCAGGGTCAAACTGACATAAGGATATCCAGTTTTCCCAGTACCATTTGTCAAAAAGACTGTCCTTTGACCATCGAATGGTCTTAGCACCCCTGTCAAAAATCAGTTGGCCATATATGTGAGGATTTACTTCTGGACTTTTTATTCTATTGCATTGGTCTATATGTCTGTCCATATATCAATACCATAATGTTTTAATTACTGTAGTTTTGTAGTATGTTTCAAAGTCAAAAAGTGTGAGTCCTCCTACTTTATTCTTCTTTGAGATTGTTTTGGCTATTTAGGATCTCTTGCAATTCCGCATGAATTTGAAGATTACATTTCCCATTTCTGTGGAAAAGGCTGTTAGATTTTTTAAAAAAATTTATTTATTTATTCATTAACTTTTGGCTGCATTGGGTCTTCGCTGCTGCACGCGGGCTTTCTCTAGTTGCAGTGAGTGGGGGCTACTCTTTGTTGCGGGGCACAGGCTTCTCATTGTGGTGGCTTCTCTTGTTGCAGAGCACAGGCTCTAGGCGTGTGGGCTTCAGTAGTTGTGGCACACGGGCTTCAGTAGTTGTGCCTCGCGAGCTCTAGAGCACAGGCTCAGTAGTTGTGGCTCACGGGCTTAGTTGCTCAGCGGCATGTGGGATCTTCCCGGACCAGGGCTCAAACCCGTGTCCCCTGCATTGGCAGGCGGATTCTTAACCACTGCGCCACCAGGGAAGCCCAGGCTGTTAGATTTTTGATAGAGATTGCATTGAATCTCTAACTCACTTTGGTTTTATTGACATCTTAACAATGCTATGTCTTCTTATTTATGAACATATTCAATTTGTCTAAGCCTTCTTTAATTTTACCATTTCTTTTTGAAGTCTTGAAAAGGTTCTGGAAATAGTGGTTGTAGCTATATAACCTTGTGTATATACTGGAAATCAGTGAATTTTTGGGTATGTGAATTATACCTTGATTTAAACAAAAAACATTTTCTTCAACTTAATCTGTCCTTCCAGCCCTCATTTGTTTTCCCCATCATTATCAGACTTCTTGAAAGAAGCTATACACTTACAGTCCCATTCTCAGCTTTCATTCACTTCTCTGCCCAATGTAATCTGGCTTTTGACTCCATTAATCCATTGAAACTGCCCTTGATTTTGTCTTTTTTTGTTTTCGGTTTATCAGCTTTTGGCACAGTTAATGTGCCCCCCACCCTTTAAAAATAACCTTTTAATTTTAGAACAGTTTTAGGTTTATAGAGAAATCACAGAAATAGTACAGAGAGGTCTCATAAACCCCTCACTCAGTTTCCCTACTGTTGACATCCTACATTATTCTAGTACAGATTTTATAATGAATGAGCCAGTATCGATACATTATAATGAATACAAGTTCATACTTTATTCAGACTTCCTTAGTCTGTAGCTAATGTCCTTTTTCTCTTCCAGGAGAGCATTCAGGGTACCATGTTACATTTCATGATCATGCATCCTTTGCTTCTTTTGGCTGTGACAGTATCTCAGACTTGCCATGTTTTTAATAACTTGACAGTTTTGAGGTGTACTGGTTAGGTATTTTGTAGAATGTCCCTGAATTGGGATTTTTCTAATTGTTTTTCTCATACTTAGATTGGGGTTATAGGTTTTTGAGAGAAAGACCACAGAGATAAAGGGCCATTTTCATCACAACGTATTAAGGGTATCAACATGACTTATCATTATTGGTGTGAGCCTTGGTCACTTGGCTGATGTAGTGTTTGTCATGTTTCTCTACTGTAAAGGCACTCTCTACCCCTTCCCCCTTTCCATACCGTAGTCTTTGGAAGGAATTCATTATGTGGAGCCCACACTTGAGGAGTGGAGAGTTTGCTCCACTTCTTTGAGTTGTGAATATCTACGTGATTTGTTTGGAATTCTTCCACCCTAGATTTGTCTCTTCTCCCCCATTTATTTATTTATTTAGTTAATTCTTTCTTTATACCAGTATGGACTCATGGATATTTGATGTACAGTCTGGGTCATAGTCTAATACTACTTCAGTTTTTTTGCTCAAATTGTTAGGACTATGGCCTTTGGGAGCGTGCAGTTGCTTTTCTGTGTCCCTTTGACATATTTCCAGCCCATTCCTCAGATCAGCCATTTTCCGAAAGAGTCCTGATTCCTTTTTATAGAGAACGTTGTTAGAAATCAAGGTCTTGGTGCTAAGCGAGCTCATCGTTACTAGGGTGGTGTCTTTCTTTTTGAATCACTGTTTTTCTTTGTGTCTGTGATACCACACTTTTTAAGTCTTACAGGAAGCAGTACAGTGTAGTGGTTAAGAACAAGGGCTCTGGAGGATGAGGGTGTAATCTTGGTTGCACTTCTTATACTCCACCAAATGTGTAAATCTGAGCAAGGTGATCTCTAAGCCAAAATGTCACATCTGTAACGATGCAGATAATAACGGTAAATTGCTCATAGGGTATGTAAGGATTAAATGAGGTAGTGCACGTAAATCACTTAGTACAACCCTAGCACATAGTAAGCATTCATTAAGTGCTTACTCCTTTTCCTCTTGTTAATATTTTCATCTTCCTTTTTGGCCATTCCCTTCAGTCTACTCTCCTCGCTCTTCTTTTGTTTGTCTTCTAAATGTTAGTGTTCCATGGTTTTTTTTTTTTTGTGGTTGTTGTTGTTGTTTTTTGTGGTACGTGGGCCTCTCACTGTCGTGGCCTCTCCCGTTGCAGAGCACAGGCTCCGGACGCGCAGGCTCAGCGGCCATGGCTCACGGGCGCAGCCGCTCTGCGGCATGTGGGATCTTCCCAGACCGGGGCACGAATCCGTGTCCCCCGCATCGGCAGGCGGACTCTAAACCACTGCGCCACCAGGGAAGCCCTCCATGGGGTTTTTGTCTTAGTTTTTTTTCCTCACCTTGTACATTTTCCCTAGGCAATTTCATCTATTCTCACTGCTTTTACTTTGTGTATGGTTGATTCTCAAATCTGTACCTCTGGCCCAAACCTTTGTATTGAGTTTTTGTATATTTAACTGCTTATGGGACACCTTCATTTGAATAACTTATATGCATCTCAGACTCAGTCTGTCCATAATTAAAGTGATTATTTCACCCTCTCAAAACCTACTTTCCCTTTTCTTTATCTTACTGGATAGTACAGTAGTACCTTTCACCCTTTGCCCAAACCAGAAACTGAAGCATCATCTTTGACTCCTTTTTTGACCTCTCTGCTCCCAGTCAAATCACTTACAAGACTTGTTGATTCCAGCTACATATCTCAGTTCTCCCCACCCGCTTTCTCTATTCCACTGCTATTATCTTAGTTCAGACTACGATAAACTATTTCCTGGATTACTGTAGCTATTTTACTTGCTTTGAGATTTTATGTCTTTCTGTTTCATTCACTGTACTATAGCTACATACTTTTTCTCAAACACAGATCTGAACAAGTCTTCCCAAGTTAAAAAAACATTTTTTGTTCCTTATTGCCCTCAAGATAAAGTCCAAACTCCAGTTTAAAAGATCCTTCATGATATGGTTCTTGCTTTCATCTTTAGCCTTATCTCAGACATTTATGCTTCTGCTACACTGAACTACATTCTCTCTTGTCTGTCTGTCCCTCTTCTCCCTCCCCTCCCCCCCTTCTCTCTCTCTCTCTCTCTCTCTCTCTGTCTGTCTTTCTGTATTCTCTTCTCTGTACCTATAATGCCATACCTCTCTGACAGCATCCTCACTTCACTCCTGATAGATATACATTTCACCTGGCTAATTTCTGTTCATTCCTAGCATCTAAGTTTAGGTCTTACACCCACTTGGCCCACAAGCCTCTAATACTCTCTACTTATCCTGATTGCAGTATTTATCACACTGGACTTTAATTTTACTGATTTACTTATTGGTCCCCACCTGACTCCATGAAGTCAGAGACTTTTTTATCTTATTCATCACTGTTTCTGTAGAATAGATACTTCAAAGTAACTATTCCATAGTAGCTGCCCCAAACTGGAAATTTGTTGAAAGAATGCGTGTCTTTCCTTCTACCTATAATTCCCTTGGCCACTGGGCAAATTCCTGTTTATGCTTTAAAATCTAGCTGAGCACAAATTCCTCTGTACCTCCTTGTTACTGAGCCTCCTTTGTGTTAACCTTTGGACCCTGTAGATACTTTGTGATTGTCCTTATCACATTATATTGTGTTTCTTTATAAGATTGTCCTTTCTTTTTTTACTAGACTCTGAGCTCTTTAAGGACAGCGTCTTTTTTTTTTATATATATAAATTTATTTATATTTTATTTACTTTATTTTTGGCTGCATTGGGTCTTCAGTTGCCACGTGCAGGCTTTCTCCAGTTGTGGCGAGTGGGGGCTTCTCTTCGTTGTGGTGAGCACGGGCTCTTGTTGCTGAGCACGGGCTCTAGGAGCACATGCTTCAGTACTTGCAGCACGTGGGCTCAGTAGTTGTGGCTTGCGGGCTTAGTTGCTCCGCGGCATGTGGGATCTTCTTGGACCAGGGCTCGAACCTGTGTCCCCTGCACTGGCAGACGGATTCTTAACCATTGCACCACCAGGGAAGCCCAGGGTCTTTTTTCATATTTTTGTCTTTAGAGTCTAGCTTGGCATCTAGCGCAGTTATATATATTCAGTAAATTTTTAAAAGTTTATTTTTTATTGAAATATAGTTAATTTACAACATTGTGTTAGTTTCTGGTGTACATCAAAGTGATTCAGTTATACATATAAATATATTCTTTTTCATATTATTTTCCATTATAGGTTATTACAAGTTATTGAATATAGTTCCCTGTGCTATACAGTAGGACCTTGTTGTTTATCTATTTTATATATAGTAGTTTGTATCTGCTAACCCCAAACTCCTAATTTATCCCTCCCCTCCCTTCCCTTTTGCATACTAAGTACATATTGAACTGCAAGAGCTTGTTTTGCCATAGCATTTCCAGACTTTTAATGCAAATATTTACTTATCTAACCTTTGAGAAATGTATAAAGAAGGAACTTGCCTTGAATGCCTTTTGAAACAAAGTGTTAAGGTATTCAGTGAGGAAGGTTTCTGAGCTTTTTGTCTTAGGGCATCTATCTAAGAGTTGGAGGTCTAAAAGTTACATAATTAATTAAAATAAGAACAAGCCTGAAGATGATTTTATTCTGCCATAACCAGGCGAGTAGCAGAGGATTCGAAAGCAGTTGAGTATTCATATATCCTTGTCATAAATCATGTAATTGTGTATTATTTTTTATTTTATTTTACTTTATTATAAATTTATTTCCGGCTGTGTTGGGTCTTCGTTGCTGCGCATGGGCTTTCTTTAGTTGAGGCGAGCGGGGTCTACTCTTCATGGCAGTGTGTGGGCCTCTCATCGTGGTGACTTCTCTTATTGCAGAACATGGGCTCTAGATGTGTGGGCTTCAGTAGTTGTGGCTCTCGGGTTCAGTAGTTGTGGCTCGTGGGCTCAGTAGTTGTGGCTCACGGGCTCTAGAGCGCAGGCTCAGTAGTTGTGGCACATGGGCTTAGTTGCTCCGCGGCATGTGGGATCTTCCCAGACCAGGGATCGAAACCATGTCCCCTGCATTGGCAAACAGATTCTTAACCACTGCACCACCAGGGAAGCCCTGTATTATTTTTTTAAATGAAAGAAAAAGATAGTGTAACTCAGGGCTTCATTATCTCTAGTGTTGAAAGCCCAGCGGAACCTTTGTTGAAGTCAGGGATTCCTTCATTATCTGAGAGGTACATGCTGTTTCTTGGGCTATATCTTTGGGTGGTTCTGGCATGTGAAAGAGGCCATATTTGCCTGTAAGCTGTATGCGTTTCTCAGGCAGCTGCTGTGGGCTGAATTGCTTGTGTCTCTGCAGGTAGATGAGCCCTGCCGTGTATCCTCCTCTTGCTCCTTTATGTCCTCAGCAGAGCTAGCAGTGCCACCTTGCCAGCTCCTTCATTGCTTGCACATCAGATTGAAAATATGTGTATCTTTTACTCACTGCCAGTTCTGCACTGTCCAAGAGATTGCAGTAGCCTACAGCTATGGAAATGACAACCTACTAAAAGGAATGCAGCAACTCAAAAGAGGGAATATCCCTGGATAATCAGATTCCTCCTATGGAGGCAGAACTAATGGAAAGGTAAGAGAGAGCATGACAGGAAGAAAGAAGAATGGAACTCTCAAGAGGATACAGTTGGAACACCAAGAAAGTTGTTTTGGAACTAAAAATATATTCACAAGTCTTGAATCTAAGGAAGATTAAAAACAAAAAAATGGCCAAAGATGTACCATGAGCAAAACAATATTGATACTAAATAAATATACTAACAGCCTCAAGCTATTAAAGGGACAAAGAGAAATATTGTATTGTGATGAAAGGAACAATCTACCCAACAATCCAATTTTTAGGAAATGGGCAAAACTTATGAATAAACAGTTCACCGAAAAATATTAATGGTTCTTAACACAGATAAAAAGGCACTCTACCTCATTCACAAACCATACGTAATTTAAAATTACACTTGAGTACCATTTTTCACTCTATAAGGCTGGCGAGTATTAAGAAGTTTGGTAAAACACTGTTGTCAAGGGTGTAGGATTATACTGCTGGTGGGAGCATAACCTTTATGGGAAGCAATTTCACAGTATTTATTAATTTAACATTCACATTTCCTTTGACCAAGTGGTTCCAGTTTTAGGAATGTATTCTACTGATATGTTTATAAATTTGGGAAATAACATTTAATCTTTGTAGTATTGTATGTAATAGCAAAATATTGGCAACAGTGTAAATCCATCAGTAAGATCTGGCTAAATAGATTATGTTCAATACATGTAATGGGGTTCTGTGCAGATGTAAAATTGGGAGTGAGAAAGCTATGTACAAGTATGGAATGATCTACAAAGACACATTATTAACAAAAGCAAAGTGCAGAACAATGTGCCGAATAACCATTTGTTTAAAAAGAAGTGACGTAACAAGCACACGTATCATGTTTCTTGTAAGGATACACAAAGGCTTGACATTCCTTATCTGGTAGTTAGAGAAACAGTATCTTTCACAGAGAAGTTTTCATCTTAATGAAGTCCAACATTAAAGCCTCATTTTTTTTTTTTCATGGATCACACTTTTTGGTGTTGTATCTATAAAGTCATTACCACACTGAAGGTCAGTTAGATTTTTCTCTTATTTTTCTTCTAGGAGTTTTACAGTTTACATTTAGGTCTGTGATTCATTTTGAGTTAATTTTGTGACAGGTGTAAAGTATGTGTCTAATTCTTTTTTTTTTTCTGCATGTGGATGTCTGGTTGTTTCATCCTCATTTGTTGAAAAGACTGTCCTTTATCCATTGAATTGCCTTTGCTCCTTTGTCAAAGTCTAGTTGAAAGTATTTGTGTAGGTCTTTTTCTGGGCTCTCTATTCTATTCCACTGATCTATTTTCTTATTTTTTTGCTGATACCACACTGCCTTGATGACTGTGAGTCTTGAGGTTGGGTGGTATCAGTCCTCCAACTTTTCTTCTTCAATATTGTGTTGGCTATTCTGGGTCTTTTGCCTCTCTGTGTAAACTTTAGAGTCAGTTTGTTGATATCTACAAAATAACTTGCTGGGATTTTGATTGAGATTGCATTGACTCTGTACATCAGTGGGAATAACTGACATCTTAACAATATTAATTCTTCTATGCATAAACATGGACTTCTCTCTCCATTAATTAGATCTCTGATTTCTTTCATCACAATTTGGTAGTTTTCCACATATAGATCTTATACATATTATTGGATATATCCTTAAGTATTTCATTTTTTGGTGCTAATGTAGATGGCCTTGTGTTCGTAGTTTCAAACTCCAGTTATTCATTGTTGGTATATAAGAAAGCAGTTGACTTTTATTTATTAACCTTGTATCCTGCAACCTTGCTATAATCATGTATTAGTTCCAGGATTTTTTTTTTTTTGTAAATGATATTTTTGTTATTGGTGGTGTCTTTTTTCTTCTTTTCTTTTTTCTTTTTTTGGCCACGCTGCGTGGCATGTGGGATGTAAGGTCTTAGTTCCCTGACCAGGGAGCAAACATGTGCCCCCTGCAGTGGAAGTGTGGAGTCTTAACCACTGGACTGCCAGGGAAGTCCCTGTAAATGGTATTTTTAATTTCAGTATCTAGTTGTTCTTTGCGAGTATGTAGACACACAGTTGGTTTTTGTATCTTTTGTAGCCTGCTCCCTTGTGAAACTTATTTCTAGTAATTCTTTTGTGGATTTTTTAGGATTTCCCTTATATACTCTCACGTCATCTGTAAATAAAAAGTTTAACTTTTCCTTTCCAATTTGTATTTCTTTTTCTTTCCTAACATCACTGATTAGGACTTCCAGTTCAAGGTTAAGTAGAAATGGAGAGAGCAGAAATCCTTGCCTTGTTCTTGATCTTAGGAGGAAAGTATTGTCTTTTATTATTAGGTATGATGTTAGCTGGTAGAATTTTCATAGCCACCCTGCAACTGGTTGAGTAAGTTTCCCTTCTAAGTTTTCTGAGTGTTTTGATAATGAATGGTGGATTTTGGTTAAATGTTTTTTTTCTGCACCTATTGCAGTGATTATATATGGTGGGAGTAATTTTAGCCCATGAATATGGTGAGCTACATTGATTTTTACATGTCACAAAAACTTTGGATTCCTTGCATAAACAGCACTTAATTTTTAAAAAAATGAATTATTTTTTTGGCTGCGTTGGGTCTTCGTTGCCGTGCGTGGGCTTTATCTAGTTGCGGCAAGCGGGGGCTACTCTTCGTTGCGGTGCGCGGGCTTCTTATTGTGGAGGCTTCGCTTGTTGCAGAGCATGGACTCTAGGCGTGCAAGCTTCAGTAGTTGTGGCATGTGAGCTCAGTAGTTGTGGCACACAGGCTCAGTAGTTGTGGCACACGGGCTTAGTTGCTCTGTGGCATGTACGATCTTCCCAGACCAGGGCTTGAACCTGTGTCCCCTGCATTGGCAGGCAGGTTCTTAACCACTGCACCACCAGGGAAGCCTAACACCACTTAATTTTGAGAGGAGCTTATGAGTTCTCCATTTGGAGAGTATTGTTGATTAGAGCCTGTTTTGTACTATTTTTAATCCCTTATAATCTAGAGATGATTCTGGAATCCCTGTGTAACAGCAGGGAACCAGTTGAGGTTAGACAGTACATACGTTTATAGTGGAACCAATTGTTCAGGTTTTGTAACGTTTTTTTAAAAGATCTTCACAGCCTGGAAACAGAAATAAAAGAAAGCATTTTGTGGGTAAGGCAGTAGGAAGAGAAGGAATTCAGAGTTTCCCCAAAAGTGTTGCTGGAATGGCTCCTTATAGGGGCCATATGAATGCATGTCTGCTAAGAAGGGAATGTGAGAACTTACCTTCCTTGATGAGAAGAAGTTTAAAAGGAGCTGGAAAGGTGAAAGGGTAAGGAACTGGTATTAGAGATTATTTCAGTCCTCAAAATCTTAAAAAGAGAGTAGCTTGTATATTTTGGAGTTATATGTTTTATTAAAAAGGCTGCTAACGTTTGCCCCATTTTTTTTTAATTTTACTTAACAAATTTAAGTCCTCAAATATCTAGTAAGCTTTGTTTTATTTTATATTTCTTTGAACAGTAGGTATAAGCGACATTTGGTTGCTATTTCTATGAAAATTCTTTGGCAGGCTTCTAAATCTGAGGTCATGGTAGGGTAAGTTGGGCCTCTCTTGCTGTGTGAGGCTTACTGAGAGATTGTATTTTAATAAACACAGTGAATGGTTCTGGCTTTGCCTTTTGAATCTGAATTTGTTTTCAGGATATTTAAAAATATCTTAATGATCTGATAATAGAGTAACACATTCTACAAGTAGTTTTATCGACCTGTTCAATCCAGTAGCTTGCTTTTCCTGTAGGACCGGTGCCATCTGATCTTTTTCTCTTTTGTATTTTTCTGATCTTTTTTTCTCTTGTGTTTATCTACAAGATAAGTTTTATTTAAATAATCATGTTTAGTTTACCATACTACATAATTAAATACTAAAATAAGAATGATCTTTTAGAAATAAACGTTAAGTTCCTGATTTAAAACAAAAAATAAAGGAAAAATTAAAATGTTTTTAAATAGACTGTGCTTACTACATCTTTTATCTTCCTGTTAACTGCTTTCGCAATGTATATTGTGGTTAGGTAGAATTACATAACTTTGTTCTGTGTTTTGATTGCATGTTCTAGATTTATAAATAATTTTGATAACACAGTATGTTGTACCTGAGACCGAATAAAATGGGTTCCCCCCCCCCCTTTTTTTTTTTTTGTGGTATATGGGCCTCTCACCGTTGTGGCCTCCCCCGTCGCGGAGCACAGGCTCCGGACGCACAGGCTCAACGGCCATGGCTCACGGACCCAGCCGCTCCGCGGCATGTGGGATCTTCCCGATCCGGGGCACGAACCTGTGTCCCCTGCATCGGCAGGCGGACTCCCAACCACTGCGCCACCAGGGAAGCCCTCCCCATTTTTTAATATACATTTTTATTCTCTAGTCTGATAGTTAATATAAATTGCTTTATTATAGAGCGTGACATGATGATACCTATTTTTAATATCTTGAAATAACGAGTCACTATTTCTTATGAAAGGATGATAAATGGATATTATTCTTTTTGGAGGAAAGGATATCTGCAGTCTTGTTTCTGTAGTATTTCAAAATTCATTTTCAGTGAATCAGCTTGTAACTTAGTTGGCAGAGTAGAATACTGTTGATGTTAAAAGGTCCTTCTTTATGTGATTTCTTATTTGCTAGGTAGTTGGAAAATGGAGTTGATCTAATTGCCTGTTTTTATTTCCTATTCCTATATGGCTCACTGTCTTCTAGAAGAAAACTTTTCCACACCTTTAACTTAGCTAGCCATCTTGCTTACTATTGGTAACAACTATTGGTACTGGTTAATTTCAAACCCACAGCACTAAGGGAAGATGATAATTTTGATTGTCAATTGGAATTTAGTTCTAAAATCAACTTCTTAAATGTTTTCTTTTTTTGAATTTCCTCATTTAAATTTATCTTGTTTATGACCAACATAAAATTTGCATGAGTTGCCAAATCTAAAAGCAAAATATCAAAAATCATGCCTTAAAGTTGTTTAACAGCTTTGTTGCCAACACAGTGATTTGGCAATTTAAATTGCAAATGTTATTTAGGAAAGATTAAATTGCCTCTTCTGAATTTAACCTGGTTTCTCCTCTGCTTTATAAATTACCTAGTAAATAAAAATGGTAGCTGTGTCTTTAAAAAATACTAAATAGGAAAACTATTAAAAGTTGGTAAAATTTTACTAACTATATTTCTTTAGGAGTTTTTTATTCATTCTAATGAAAACACATTGTATTTTGCTTCATGTTGTAAAGTAAGTTTGATATATTTGAAAAGGGTCAGGTTTTGGAATCGGTGAAGCAGAGCTTCAAATTTCAGCTTTGCTATTTACTAGATCTACAATTGATAACATCGGAAATATACTAAATCTCTCTTCTGATTTTCACATTTGTGCTTTGGTGATTGTAATACCTACCTTGGAGGGATTATATTTTCTTATTTAACTCTCATGTGTAAAGCTTTATGCATAATGCTTAGCATGTAGTGGGTGCCCAATAAAATATTAATTCTCTTCTCCTTTACTTCCTTCATTGTTCCTTTGATATTTGAGCCTTTCCTTATCATTGTATCAATTATGTAGAAAATGTCTGCAAGTTGCTGGTTAAATTATTGAAAAAGACCAGCCTGAATACATTTAATTACAAGCTGTATTTTGAAGTAAAAGGAAATTGCTATCAGGATTTACTGGTAATACAAATTACTTCTTTCATTTTCTGCCTGTGAAACTAATTAAATCCAATTTTTTGCATATCTCAGAATAAGCCAGGACCTGTTTTGTCATCCCTTTCTTCAGTGACATCCTTTACATCCCCTTTAGTGAGTCCATTTGGGACCCATTAAAGTGTGACGAGTAGCATGACTGACACTGCAGACATGTAAATTACAAATCTAAAAGAAGTGGAACAGAAGATGAAAACATTTATCTGACATGAAGGCCCTCAGTCTCTCAGATGAGCAAAGTAGCAATTAGAATAATAGTTTCTAAAAATTATTTATCTTTTTTCCATTCCCTGATTAATAAAGGTGATGTTTTCTTAGTACGCCTGGAGGTTTAGAGTGCTTTAGTCCAGTAGTTCTTAAATTTTAGCAACAGAATCACCTGGAGGGCATCTCATAAAGATTGACTCCAGAGTTTCTGATTCAGTAGGTCTGGGGTGGGGTCTGAGAATTTATATTTCTAACAAGTTCCTAGGTGAAGCTGATACTGCTAGCCCTGGACCACACTTGGAGAATTACTACTCTAAGGGTATGTAGAAGAAGTGGGGATCAAGCACAAGGTAGAATCAGACTGACTTTTCTGCCTAAGATTTTTCACTCAATTCAGAAAACTTCTTCCAGTACCTTCTATGTGTCTACTACTGCGGTATCATCAAGCCTCACGTCTTAGACTTTCAAACCACAGATTTTGCTTTACGAAAGGACTCTACTGCCTAAGGAGCACTTCTAAAAGAAAAGACAAGTGAAGAAAGGAGGATAGGCTCTCCATTTTGTTGCTTTTTCAAACCTCTGTCCTCATGTTATAGCAATATTTTATCTTTTGCTAATTTTAATGCAAGAACATTGGCTCTTGTAATTCTATCTCGAGGTATCTCTCCTAAGGAAGTAAATTTTGACTTATAATTAATATAGACAAAGACAGGTATTTATCATAGCATTGTTTGTAAATAGCAAAAAAGTAGCTCACACACAGAAGTATATTACTAGGTGATTTTAAAGTAAATTGTGTTTGTATATGATAGCTAAATTTGTAGTCGTATTTTGCTTATGAAGGAACACATTTTGAAAATAGAAAATGCTTAATACACATAATTATTTTACGTAGGTATGTTTTGATACAATTTAACCTCACATTTAAGTAAAATTGTATGTATTCTATGTTCTTAACTATGTGACATTTATAGAAAAATGAGGAAATCTATCAAATTACAGGTATCTTTTCGAATATGAGATTATGATTGATTGGTACTATATATTTTCTGCATTTTGTAATGTATCCAGAATGGAGTATTTACTTTTACAATGAAAATATTCATGTCATATATTTACATATATATATGTGTGTATGTATATATATATAAAGTTATCAAGTTTTAGTTGAAATACATAGAGAAAAGTACAAATATAGGTGTACAGTTCAGTGAAATTTCACAAACCAGCACTCGAAACTAGAAGCAAAATACCAGCATCCCAGAAGCATGCTTTGTGCTCCCCTTGAAGGCTAAGTGCTGTCTTGACCTCTAACAGGATAGACTATTTTTGTCTGTTTTGGGGCTTTACATATGGAATCATACAGCATTTATTCTTTGTGACTTGCTTTTCTTGCTCAACATGTTTGTGAGATTCATCCATATTGTATGTAGTTGTACTTGATCTTTTCTCATTGCTATATAATATTCCGCTGTGTAACTAAACCATAATTTATTTATTCATTCTAATGCAATTGGGCATTTGGGTAGTTTTCAGTTTGGGGATATTACAACTAGTGATCTGACAATATAATTTTAAAATACCGAGTCTGTCAAGTGTATTTTCGTAATTCAATTTTATTTTCCTATTACCTTATATTATATTGAAGTTATGTTCTCATATGCAAATTCTTCAGTAGAATGAGTTTAAATTTTTTGTCAAAGACAGATAAGTTGATAGGCTGTTGGCAGTTGTAATCAGGAACATTACTAGACTCAATACTTTTAAAGCACTACACAGATATAAAAAAATTTTTTTAATTTAATTTTATTTATTTTCTTATACAGCAGATTCATATTAGTTATCCATTTTATACATATTAGTATATAAATGTCAATCTCAGTCTCCCAATTCATCACCCCTCCAGCTGCTTTCCGCCCTTGGTGTCCATACGTTTGTTCTCTACATCTGTGTCTCAATTTCTGCCCTGCAAACCAGTTCATCTGTACAATTTTTCTAGGTTCCACATATATGCGTTAATGTACGATATTTGTTTTTCTCTTTCTGACTTACTTCACTCTGTATGACAGTCTCTAGATTCATCCACGTCTCTACAAATGACCCAATTTCATTCCTTTTTATGGCCGAGTAATATTCCATTGTATATATGTACCTCATCTTCTTTATCCATTTGTCTGTTGATGAGTATTTATGTTGCTTCCATGACCCAGCTATTGTAAATAGTGCCGCAGTGAACATTGGGGTGTATGTGTCTTTCTGAATTATGGTTTTCTCAGGGTATATGCCCAGTAGTGGGATTGCTGGGTCATATGGTAATTCTATTTTTAGTTTTTTCAGGAACCTCCATACTGTTCTCCATAGTGGCTGTATCAATTTACATTCCCCCCAGCAATGCAAGAGGGTTCCCTTTTCTCCACACCCTCTCCAGCATTTGTTGTTTGTAGATTTTCTGATGATGCCCATTCTAACTGGTGTGAGGTGATACCTCATTGTAGTTTTGATTGGCATTTCTCTAATAGTTAGTGATGTTGAGCAGCTTTTCGTGTGCTTCTTGGCCATCTGTATGTCTTTGGAGAAATGTCTGTTTAGGTCATCTGCCCATTTTTGGATTGGGTCGTTCTTTTAATATTGAGCTGCATGAGCTGTTTATATATTTTGGAGATTAATCCTTTGTCCGTTGATTCCTTGGCAAATATTTTCTCCCATTCTGAGGGTTGTCTTTTCGTCTTGTTTGTAGTTTCCTTTGCTTTGCAAAAGCTTTTAAGTTTCATTAGGTCCCATTTGTTTGTTTTTGTTTTAATTTCCGTTACTCTAGGAGGTGGATCAAAAAAGATCTTGCTGTGATTTATGTCAAAGAGTGTTCTTCCTATGTTTTCCTCTAAGAGTTTTATAGTGTCCGGTCTTACATTTGGGACTCGAATCCATTTTGAGTTTATTTCTGTGTATGGTGTTAGGGAGTGTTCTAATTTCATTCTTTTACATGCAGCTGTCCAGTTTTCCCAGCACCACTTATTGAAGAGACTGTCTTTTCTCCATTGTATATCCTTGCCTCTTTGTCATAGATTAGTTGACCATAGGTGTGTGGGTTTATCTCTGAGCTTTCTATCCTGTTCCATTGATCTATATTTCTGTTTTTGTGCCAGTACCATATTGTCTTGATTACTGTAGCTTTGTAGTATAGCCTGAAGTCAGGGAGTCTGATTCTTCCAGCTGTTGTTTTTTTCCCTCAAGACTGGTTTGGCTATTCGGGGACTTTTGTGTCTCCATACAAACTTTAAGATTTTTTTGTTCTAGTTCTGTAAAAAATGCCATTGGTAATTTGATAGGGATTGCATTGAATCTGTAGATTGCTTTGGGTAGTATAGTCATTTTCACAATATTGATTCTTCCAATGCAAGAACATGGTATATCTCTCCATCTGTTTGTATCATCTTTAATTTCTTTCATCAGTGTCTTACAGTTTTCTGCATACAGGTCTTTTGTCTCCCTAGGTAGGTTTATTCCTAGGTATTTTATTCTTTTTGTTGCAGTGGTAAATGGGAGTGTTTCCTTAATTTCTCTTTCAGATTATTTCATCATTAGTGTATAGGAATGCAAGAGATTTCTGTGCATTAATTTTTTTTTCTTTTTTTTTGCGGTACGCGGGCCTTTCACTGTTGTGGCCTCTCCCATTGCGGAGCAGAGGCTCCGGACGCACAGGCTCAGAGACCATGGCTCACGGGCCTAGGCGCTCCGCGGCATGTGGGATCTTCCCGGACCGGGGCACGAACCTGTGTCCCCTGCATCAGCAGGCGGACTCTCAACCACTGCGCCACCAGGGAAGCCCCTGTGCATTAATTTTGTATCCTGCTACTTTACCAAATTCATTGAGTAGCTCTAGTAGTTTTCTGGTGGCATCTTTAGGATTCTCTATATATAGTATCATGTCATCTGCAAAGAGTGACAGTTTTACTTCTTCTTTTCCGATTTGTATTCCTTTTATTTCTTTTTCTTCTCTGATTGCTGTGGCTAGGACTTCCAGAACTATGTTGAATAATAGTGGTGAGAGTGGACATCCTTGTCTTGTTCCTGACCTTAGAGGAAATGCTTTCAGTTTTTCACCATTGAGAATGATGTTTGCTGTGGGTTTGTCATATATGGCGTTTATTATGTTGAGGTAGGTTCCCTCTATACCCACTTTTGGGAGAGTTTTTATCATAAATGGGTGTTGAATTTTGTCAAAAGCTGTTTCTGCATCTATTGAGATGATCATATGTTTTTTATTCTTCAGTTTGTTAATATGGTGTATCACATTGATTGGTTTGCGCATAATGAAGAATCCTGCATCCCTGGGATAAATCCCAGTTGATCATGGTGTATGATCCTTTTAATGTGTTCTTGGATTCTGTTTGCTAGTATTTTGTTGAGGATTTTTGCATCTATAGTCATGAGTGATATTGGTCTGTAATTTTCTTTTTTTGTAGTATCTTTGTCTGGTTTTGGTATCAGGGTGATAGTGGCCTCATAGAATGAGTTTGGGAGTGTTCCTTCGTCTGCAGTTTTTTGGAAGCGTTTGAGAAGGATGGGTGTTAACTCTTCTCTAAATGTTTGATAAAATTCACCTGTGAAGCCATCTGGTCCTGGACTTTTGGTTTTTGGAAGATTTTTATCACAGTTTCAATTTCATTACTTGTGATTGGTCTGTTCATATTTTCTATTTCTTCCTGGTTCCATCTGGGAGGGTTATACCTTTCTAAGAATTTGTCCATTTTTTCCAGGTTGTCCATTTTATTGGCATAGAGTTGCTTGTAGTGGTCTCTTAGGATGCTTTGTATTTCTGCAGACTACACAGATTTTTGTATTACTTTTAGAGCTTTGATAAGTTTGAAATGTTCTTATCATCTCGATTTTCTTTCTGTTTCATCCACTGGTACCCTTATTCCGAACTCTAAAAGTATAGTTCTCAGAATTTATTCCCTTCTTCCTATTGTCTGAGTCTTTAGAACAAGGTGGAAAGCACAAAATAATTCAAATTCTCCAGTAAAAAAAAAAAATCCAGTTTGTATATATAATATGTAAGTTATACATGTATAATCTTATTAGCCTCGTTGGTATTTTAAAATTATATTGTAGTGGCAGGCTCTTGAGACAAAGTAGGACTTGTACCTAGCACAGTGCTAGGTAAGTGACTCACAGGTGTTTAACATCTATCTGTTGAGTGGATGAAACAAAGACAAAATTCCACTATCAAGTTTTTCTCTTCTCAGGTTTTGTTGGCGTTTCCACTTGTCCACTCCCCTCAAATTTTGTATGTTTAGTTTAAAAACAGGTATTTGAAATGAGTAAGAGAAAATTGCTATTAGTGGAATTTTTTAAAGTGGAACTTTTTCTCAAGATAACCCCATAGACAAGTCAGAGGAGAGAAAGGTAAAATCGTGAAATCACTGGAGATATTACACATTTTAGTGATTTTTTTTTTTTATAGTTCAAATTTTGGGAGAATCTATTCAAATTCCCATTAAAATAAAAAGCAAGGTTAGTGTTATCATAATATTAGTTAAGGTGTATCGGTGAAGTAAATTCTACAATATATATTGGCTACTTATGAACAAAGAGAACTAGGGGAAATAATGCTTTAAGAGAAGGAAAATAAAAGAAGTTCCAAATACAAGGAAAGAAAGCTAGAGGCAGAGAGATCAGGAACAGTGAAACTGTCTGACCAGCATCTGTTATCCTAGATGATATTAAAGAGCTTTGTGTTGAATGTTGTTTTCCTCAACTCTCTTCTACTTTGGATCACAAAATTTTATAGTGTATTATTTAGTTAGAAAAGACAGCTAATCCTCTAGAAATTGTTATTTGCTGCCAGTTTTTAAAGCTTTCCTTGGTTTTCGGTTCCAGATCTTTAAACCTCACTATGAACCAACCCAGTTGTTGAGAAACATTGGATACAGTCATTGGAAAATCTTAACCATATGTGTTAGAGTGGCTACAAAGAAAATGCACAGGGCTTAGGCCTGAAACTTCAGTGCTTTGTTTAATGTGTGTTTCAATTTTATGTAATTGATCAAAGCAAATATATAAAACTGCTACTTAATTTTGTATAAAAATATCTAAGTAACTGTTGCTTTATTCTGTAACATCAGATACTCAAATTCAAAGATAGTCTAGATTTTATTTGTTTACGTCGCTGTGTTCTCTCTTGGATTAGTATCCCAAGGTGATTGTTAAATGAACTGGATATTTTAAAACTTGTCAGCTTATACATGAAACTAATATAATATTGTAAATCAACTAACTTCAATAAAATAAATAAAATTTAAAAGTTTACTTAAAAATATTAATTCACATAGCAATTTCTAGAAAACATAGGTTAGATCAGGCTTTATTTAAATCAGTGAATTGTACTATCCTGGAGAGGTAAGCTTTTTAAGGCAGTATCCTTATCTCAGTTTCTATGAAATTTGATTTGGGGATCTTGTTAAGATAATTGTGACTGTTTTGCAAACCATGAGGAGAAAAGTAACATCTGGTATATCTGGAACACAGACTTTAAAGGATTCCAGCATTAACTCATACTAAGCTCAGTTGGTGTTGAACTGGCCTGGGGAATAATGTGTCATAATAGCATATGACCCCTGAGATGGTTTGGATAGAAAACCTTATTATATAAAGCCAAGGGGGCTGAGTCTGGGGCCTGTGATCAAAGAAAGCTTCTAGCATCTCCCTGCAGCCACATTTAGTTTTACTGTTATTACCTACTCCCTTCCAACTCATCCTGTATTTTTGGAAAAGGAGGGAAATGTCTTTCTCTGAGATTTTTCTATTCATATTAGATAGTTAGAATGCAATCACTTAAACTTAATCTATTGGAATACAATAATTTATGGAATTCATAATACTCAAATTGTTTCAACAGATACTCTTAGAAATTCTGGATTAGTTGATTAACCACAGTTCACAGCTCTTCAGTTGCACATTATGCTTAAGTTTCAGAAATTCCCTTCTGGATGGGAGAGTCAAAACAAGCCACCCAGGAGCAAACTCTTTTCTTGGTTGCAGAGCCGTTTCCATTCTTAACGTACATGAAATAGCTTTGCCATTCTTAGCTCTGCTAATTTTTTCTCTTATTCTGCTTGTGTTTCTATTTTCACACAATTCCCTGAAGTGATTAAGCTGATCTCAGAGAAATATTTTTTATTTTGTAATTTTAGAAAGATCTTTTAAAAGTATTTTGTTTCAGAAAGGATAGGCTGTCGTTAACAAACTTTGTTATCCCGTGGAGGCTGTGGAGATACGCCATTCAGATCTCCTGCTTGAACGGAGGCGTAACTGACTGACAGTGGCAGCTGTGGCCCCTCTGGATCCACTGCCTCATTCTTGCTGAGGCCACCCACACTGACTGTGGCTGCTCTCAGCCACGATGGAGCACAATGGAGTACTAGCATGGTCCCATTCTTACAGGATGCCGAACTCCTGTGATGGGCAGAGCATTTCTGTTGCTGCATAACAAATTACCCTGAAACCTAACAGCTAACAACAAGCATTTATTATCCCACACAGTTTCTGAGGGCCAGGAGTGGCTTAGCTGGGTGATTCTGCCTCAGGGTCTCTTGTGTATTGTAATCAAGCCCTGGGCCAGGGCTGTCGTCATCTGAGAGCTGGACTATGTCTGGAACATCTGCTTCTAAGATGGCTCACTTATGTGACTTTTGGCATGGGCCCTCAGTTCTTCCCTGGCTGTTGTCAGGGGCTTTCAGATCCTCGCCACATGGGGGTCCCCAAATTTGTTGGGGATAAGTAATACTGATAATTCAGTTTCCATCTTGGGTATCATTTTCTCTAAGACACTTTTCTAAACATCATCCCCACCTAGTGTTGCCGGGTATAGCAAATAAAAATACAGGACAGTATTAGGGGCATACTCTAGAAACGTATTCATTGTTTATTTGAAATTCACATTTAACTGGATGTCTTGGAGCCCTACTTCTGGCCTCTCTGGGTTTAATTTGTCTCATCTGTGCTCCTGTGGCACCCTGTGCTGACCTGTCTTTGCATCCACACTATATATTTTTTTTTGCAGTACACGGGCCTCTCACTGCTGTGGCCTCTCCCGTTGCGGAGCACAGGCTCCAGACGCGCAGGCTCAGCGGCCATGGCTCACGGGCCCAGCTGCTCCGCGGCATGTGGGATCTTCCCGGACTGGGGCACAAACCCGTGTCCCCCGCATCGGCAGGCGGACTCTCAACCACTGCGCCACCAGGGAAGCCCCACTCTATATATTTTTTTTTTTTCCCCCACACTATATTTTAATTATATATTTAGTTGTCTGTATCTTCCTACTAGGGTGAACGTTCCCTTGGGTAGGAACTATGTCTTGTTTATTTATTCACCGATATTTCCCCAGTGCCAAGTGCTGTGTTTGACCTTTATAGGTACTCAGTAAATATGCGTAGGCTATTCAAAGAAGGAAAATACTTGGCCTTGTAATTCAGTGTACTTTTTCTCCTCCTCTGTCTTTTTCTCCTCTTCACCATCATCATTATGATGAATGTCAAAGTAATACTAGTGTAGAGAAAAGGCAGGGAATTCCAAGATTCAAAAACTTGCTTTATCACTTTATATATAAACTTTAGTTTCCCCTTCTGATAGCTGGAGGTAATAACCTGTTTCCTGACTCTCTTGGATCATAGCTGCCTCCTGTCTCCCTTAGAAAAAAACTAAAAATTACTAAGCCTACTATTTTCTAGGAAATGTGCTAGTTTCAATAATTGGAAGCTGGGCTTTTATATAGTGGTAATAGGCTTAAGTAGTGGTAAGGACATGGAATCAAAAGCTCTGAGTTTGAATCCTAGCCTTGCCACACTAATGTCACATACTAATGGGCAAATTACTAAATTGTGTTCCGGAATGTCAATTTTCTCATCTCTGAAACAGCTAGCTGATACCTGATAAGGGCAATTGTGAAGATTAAATGGTACACATGTGACCTTGCACATGTTTTTGGCACATGGTGGGTACACAGCAAAACCCTAATGAAGCCTCTCAGCCTCGCCATGTTGTAATTCTTTGAGTGACTTTGGCTTTTGATTTATAGACATTCATAATTCTACCAACTGTAAATTCTCAGCCAAACACATATACAAAATATTTGATCCTGTGATTTCTCTTATTGAGATGGTTTACTATGGCAACAACATATCAGTAGAGTGAAGCTAACTTGTTTTATATCAGTCTAAAATAGCTAATTTTCCCTATATGTAGTGCTTGTTGAATCCTGTTCCCAGTGATGGAAGGAAACTACATTGAAGGATTGAAAATGGATGTTTACTATGATTATTTTTCTGCCCCGTGGTGACTTTTGTGATATCTCCTGCTTAAAAGCCAATATATAAGAAGGCTCATGAGATCCCACTTTCTCAGACTGTGGTTCTTCTGAAAACTCAAGTTCAAGTGTAACTTTTGGCCCTTTGCTTCTCAAGAGGTTTAACCGTCCTTATTGGCCTCACATACATTAGGATTGCTGGTTGTACCCACCCCAAATCCCCAACTCTGTCTTTCCCCACTTTATCCCAATGCTGTTCAGTTTAATGAATAAGGAAACTTAGTTTCATATAGATTAAATGACTTAACCACAGGTCACCCACGTAGTCAACTGAGATTTGAATCCAGGTATCCTGACTGCATTGTGGTATGCATAGTACATTCCACTTGTTTTATTAAATGAGAATTATGCAGCCAGTAGATTGGTGGACAAATGTGTGGTATTATTTTTAATATTGTGAAGTGCTGTACAGAGATACGCAGTAACCCCTATGGCAGAAGGGTTTATAGTTGATTTAAGGGGACATAAGTTAAATAACAGAAGATGGTAAGTGCCAATGATTCATGTAACCAAAAAAACGACTACTGAAAATCAGAATTATTTTTAGCCATATAGAATATTTTAATATATTTTATTAATATCATTTGTGTCTAGATTCTTGTATCAATACTTAGGATAATGCTTTTGAGATTTATTTGTGTTGTGTGTCAGTTCTTTTTTGTTCCATTGTATGGATGTACCACAACTTGTTTATCCGTCCATGAGTTGATGAACATTTGTGTTGTTTCCAGTTGTCGACTATTATGAATAAGGCTGCTGTGATTAACATTCAAATGCAGACTTACATGTTGACATAAGTTTTCGTTATGAGTGGAATTGCTGGGTCAATGGTATGTGTATATTTAACTTTATAAGAAATCACCAAAATGTTTCCCAGAGTGTCTGTACAAATCAGTCATCCCATCAGCGATGTATGAGAGTTCTGGTTGCCTTGCATCCTTGCTAGCACTTGATATAGTCAGTCTTTTTTCATGTTAGCTGTTCTAGTGGGTTTATATGATATCTCAGTGTGGTTTTAATTTGTATTTCCCCAGTGAGTAATGATGTTGTGCATCTTTTCACATGCTTATTTGCCATCGGCATATCTTCTTTGAAATAACAGTTCAAATTTTTTTGCCCATGTTTAAATTGGTCTGTTTGTCTTATTCTGGTTACAAGTCCTTTATCAGATATATATATTGCAAGTATTTTCTCCCAACCTGTAGCTTGCCTTTTAATTTTCTTAACATTAAATTTTGAAGAGTAAATACCTATTCTATTTTCTTTATTTTATTAAAAAAAATTTTTTTTTGGGTTGCACCGCGCAGCTCTTAGGATCTTAGTTCCCCAACCATGGATTGAACCGAGGCCCCCTGCAGTGACAGTGCCGGGTCCTAACCACTGGACTGCCAGGGAATTCCCCATCTTTCCTATTTTCATGTGCAGTTTGTCAATTTAAAAAATAGTTTGTTCTTCTTTATGTCCTATTTAAGAAATCTTTGTCTAAGCCAAGATTACTAAGGTTTTTGCTTATATTTTTTTCTTGGAGTTTTATATAGTTTTGGCTCTTAAATTTAAGCTTGGGGTAAGTTTTGAATTAAATTTTTACACATGGATTGAGGTGAGGGGTGAGGTATATCTTTCTTACATACAAATAACCAATCATTATAGCATCATTTATTGAAAAGATTATCCTTCCCCATAGAATTGCTTTGTGCCTTTGTCAAATATCAGCTGATACATAGGTGAGGGTCTATTTCTAGATCCTATTTTGTTCCATTGATTTAAATATTTGTCTTTATGACAGTAACACACTATACTTACATAGCTTAGTGGTTCTCAATGAAGGGCAGTTTTGCCCTCTATGAGTTATTTGGCAGTGTCTGGAGACATTTTTAATTGTCACACTTGGGGTGTGGAGGATTTGCTCTGGTAGAGGCCAGGATGCTGCTAAAAATCCTACAGTACACAGGACAGTTCCCCATCACAAAGAATTAGCCAGTCCAAAATGTCACTGGTACCAAGGTTGAGAAACTCTGCTGTAGCTGTATATTAAGTCTTAAAATCAGGTAGTGTAAGACCCCCAACTTTGTTCTTTTTCAGAGGTGTTTTGGCTATATTAAGTCTGGCATTTTTATATAAATTTTAGAATCAGCTTGTAAATTTCTACTGAACTGCCTGTTGAGATTTTGATTGGGATTGCACTGAATCTATAGATGAATTTGGAAAGCTTTGACAACTTAATATTGAATCTTCTAATTTATAAACATGTTTGATCTGCCCATTAATTTAAATCTTCTATAATTTGTCTCAGCAAAATATTATAGTTTTCATTGTATAGGCCTTGCACATATTTTGTTAAATTTATCCCTAAGTATTTCATGTTCATATTTGGTATTATTATAAATTATATCTTTTTTTTTTTTTGCGGTACGCGGGCCTGTCACTGTTGTGGCCTCTCCCGTTGCGGAGCACAGGCTCCGGACGCGCAGGCTCAGCGGCCATGGCTCACGGGCCCAGCCACTCCGCGGCATGTGGGATCTTCCTGGACTGGGGCACAAACCCGTGTCCCCTGCATCTGCAGGTGGACTCTCAACCACTGCGCCACCAGGGAAGCCCTCTCAGGAAATTTTTGATTAACATGGAACATTATTGACAAGACCAGAAGTAATTTAAAGAACTATACCACTGAGTAATCTCAATGCCCCTTGTTATGCTAACTGGTTTTAGTATTATTTGTGTGCTAACTTATTTTTCAGTTTATTTGGAGACTGTCTCTGATAATTGGCCTATTATCTCACCAGTTTATAGGTTTTATCATGTACACTCTATTGTGGAGGAACTTGAGTATTTCTAGTTGGTTGCTACAATTAGGCTTTTGTTTTGTTTTTAATTTATTTATTTTATTTTTGGCTGCACTGGGTCTTTGTTGCTGCACGTGGGCTTTTCTCTAGGTGAGGCGCGCGGGGGCTACTCTTCGTTGTGGTGCGTGGGCTTCTCATTGCGGTGGCTTCTCTTATTGCGGAGCATGGGCTGTAGGTGCACGGGCTTCAGTAGGTGTGGTGCGCAGGCTCAGTAGTTGTGGCTCACAGACCCTAGAGCGCAGGCTCATTAGTTGTGGCGCACGGGCTTAGTTGCTCCACAGCATGTGGGATCTTCCGGGACCAGGGCTCGAACCCGTGTGCCCTGCACTAGCAGACGGATTCTTAACCACTGCGCTACCAGGGAAGCCCATACAATGCTTAGATTTAAACCTTAGATCTATTGGCAGTTTCTTGACATTTTGGTCTGGAGTAGAGCTTCCTTGAGAGAAAAATAACACTTTCCTTTTTAATGTGCTCTATTCTATATGCTCAGTAATATCCATGAACATTTCTGTTTATGTAAATTCGTAGTGTGGTTGAAAGTTAAGGGAGGCAAGAGTAGATAAGAAGCTATTTCTTCCGCTTATCTGCTGGTCCCAGGCTGAACACGTGCCAGGTTATTGTAGGGCATTTTAGCCTCAAGATTTCAACTGTGGGAAGCCTGGGTTTAGCTGGCAGCCAGCTAGTGGAACCCAACTTAATTTCCTCTGTTCTCCCATGGTCAAATAGGTGAAGATACACAGAGAAGCAGGATTACAAATAGAATGAGAAACTAGAAATACAAATTAAAATATGCCAGGCATCAGGAGGATTTTCTACCAGTAAAAGTAAAGACAGATCCCCAAGACAGAATAGCAGGGACAGGCAGGAAAAAGGTAATTTCCTACCCATCTCTACTGCATACCTACATTTAAGGAAGTAAGTGCTTTGCCAACGAGAGAATTGCCAACTATCTCCTGCGGTGTTGCAACTGCTATCTACAGCCTCCAGGGCTCTTTTTCTCCCTCCCATCTTTCTTATCGTTACCTCTATACTTCCCTTGGTGACCACAGTTCTGTAAAGGCGGGGGCAGAGGTGGACTGGTTATGGTGTATTTTCAGATGTGAAGTAGGAAGAGGCAGGGAGAGGAAAACCCATGGGGTGGTATGCATTTTCTTTAGGCCCTATACACAAATAAACTCACAAATGAAGCTTTTTATTTTGAAATTTTCAAATATTTACAAAGAGAAGAACAATTTGATGAATGCCCTTGCACCAGTCACCAGCTTAAACAACTCTTGGTTAAGCCCTACTTTGGACTAGGGAAGAACTATATTCTATTTCAAAGTAACCAGGATTAAATTGTCAGTCATGTGCATCACATAACAAGGTAACAGGATCAGGAGAGCCTTCATTAGCTAATCAGAACCATAGTAAGGGAGGGGATCCTTAACCTAGAATCCATGAATTGACTTCAAGGCATGACGGACTGAATTGGTAATTAAAATTCCATGTTTTGGAGAGAGAGTATATAATTTTAATGGGATCCTCAAAGAGATCCTTAATCTCCAAAACATATGATAGTCATAGTAATGATGTGACTGCCCAACACTGGAAATACGGCTAAGCGTTGTGTGAATCAATCTTTTCTCCAACTTAAGAACTAAGAGTTAAAAGTCAAATAATGCCCCAATGGACAGTAAAGGGGAGAGACAAACTAGAGTTTGTCTAACTTTTTCTTAGCAAACACCAAACCTAGATCGTTTTCTCAACTTTCAAATAATTGACAGCATTTTTTAAAAAGGCATCATGGGCTTCTTAAGAAATTCTGCAAAATAAAAGAAGGAAATTTTCTATTTAAGACACAGAGGAAAATCATACTTGGAAAAAATTGATAAAGGAAACAAGAAAATATTAGATGGGAGTTGCTTGCTTCTCAGAATTATCTAATGAATCTGAAATAGTATGTAAAAGATAACAGATTGACATAAAAGGGAACCAGCTGAGATATTAGTGAAGATTATAGTAATAATAGCTAAATGTTTATTGAGTACGAGATACTGTATTAAAACCCTGCATGAATTAGCTAATTAAATAATTAAATGATTATTCCCAAGAAAATTGAAGTAAATAGGTTAAATTACTTCCCCTGAGATTATACAACTAGTCAGAGTTAGGCTTCACATTTGAATCCAGATAGACTGACTGCAGGGCCCTGGAACTAGAGGAAATAAACATGATTGCAAAGGATCTTGAATCATTTTGTACTTTTCTGCATGTTAAGTTTTCCTCATGACTACTCAAAACTCATAAATTATGATAGTGAAATTCAATGTACTATTAAAATCCACAATGAAGGAGTCAGAAGATGGTGAATGGTGAAAATCAAGTAAGTGATGTGGAAGAGAACCTGGAGAAGGTCTTCCAAAATACAGCAATGGAAAAGGGTCAAAAATGAAAATGATAGGTACAGAGGATAAAGACTCAGTATGTAGATAAGTAGTATTCCTGAATAAAGGAGCATATAGATAGAAGAGAAGCAATAATCAAAGGTAAAATGGAAGACTGTTATCTTCCTTGAGCTCAACAAGGACCAAAGTTTACAGTTTAAAGGATTTCACTGATATAGGGAAAGTACTCAATGTATCACTGCAGATTTTGAGGAAGATTAAAAGATGTACTGTAAACATCCAGGCAAGGGGTGAAAAGGGTACTGCTACAAAAAGCAATCTGTTCACTATTAAATAGCGGAAGACAATGGAAGAATATTTATAGTGTTATTATGAAAAAGAAAATGTCTACAGTGTGATTAGACAAGGACAGAAAATACAGGAGATAATATTAAAAATCATCAAGAATAACAGTGACATAATGTAAGACCACCTAATTGGTAATCAGAATAAAAGTGAATACATTAATATATAAGTTTAAAGAACAGAGACTCAGATTGGGTCAAAAAACAATATCTAAGACTTATACTACCTGATTTTGAGGCTTACTATAAAGCTAAAGTGATCAAGACAGTATAGTATTAGGGAAAGAGTAGAAACATACATCAATGGAGCAGAATAGAGAGCCCAGAAACAGACCTATTTATATATACAAATACAGTCAACTGATCTTTGACAAAGGAGGAAAGGCAGTTCAGTGGAGAAAGGAGAATCTTGTCAACAAATGAGGCTGGAATAATTGAAGTCCATGTGCAAAAAAAACTAGATGCAGACGTCACACCTGTCACAAAAATTAACTCAAAATGGATCATAGTCCTAAACGTAAACATAAAAAGATAAAACTTCTAGGGACTTCCCTGGTGGCGCAGTGCTTAAGGATCTGCCTGCCAAAGCAGGGGACACGGGTTCGGGCCCTGGTCTGGGAAGATCCCACATGCCGTGGAGCAACTAAGCCCATGAGCCACAACTACTGAGCCAACGTGCCACAGTTACTGAAGCCCACACGCCTAGAGCCCGTGCTTCACAACAAGAGAAGCCACCGCAATGAGAAGCCCATGCACTGCAACAAAGAGTAGCCTCTGCTTGCTGCAACTAGAGAAAGCCCGCGCGCAGCGCCGAAGACTGAACACAGCCAAATTTAAATAAATAAATAATTTTTAATTAAAAAAAAAGATAAACCTAGTAGAAGAAAATCTAGGTGACCTTGGGTGTGGCAGTGATTTTTTAGATACAACAGCAAAACATATCTTAAAAAGGACTTAGTGAAATTAGCCAATTGCAAAGTTCGGGAATAGTGCACAAAAGGCTGCCCTTAACTTCTGACACCAGTTGTGAATTCACGGTTCTCCAAAGTCACCTTTTAGGTTTGCTAATACTCCGGAAGGACTCACAGAATTCACTGAAAGCTGTTATACTCACGGTTATGATTTAGTACAACTGAAGGATACAGATTAAAATCAATCAAGTAAAAAGGCACATAGAGGGTCTTCCCTGGTGGCGCAGTGGTTGAGAGTCCGCCTGCCGATGCAGAGGACATGGGTTCGTGCCCCGGTCCGGGAAGATCCCACATGCCGTGGAGCGGCTTGGCCTGTGAGCCATGGCTGCTGAGCCTGCGCGTCCGGAGCCTGTGCTCCGCAACAGGAGAGGCCACAACAGTGAGAGGCCTGTGTACCGCAAAAAAAAAAAAAAAAAAAAAGACACGTAGAGCAGAGTCCAGAAAGTTCCATATGTGGAGTTTCCAAGTTGTCCTCCCCATGGAGTCATGGACAACATTACTTTCCTGGTATTATGTTTGACAGCTCATGTGGAGTATTGCCAACCAGAGAAGCTCACAGGAGCTTTATTGGGATTTGATCGTGTAAACCTGACCAGCTACTCATGTGGCAGATTTAAGTCACCATTTCCTCAGGAGGTCAAGCTGATACCACATGGCCCAAATGCCCCCAACCTAAATCTCATTGTTGATGTTACTCAAAGCCTCCACCCTAAATTATATTGTGACTATGTGGCTGGCCCAATGCCTCCAGTTAAGCAAAGACACTTTTATCAGACGAGACCTTCCAAGGGAGCAACTAGGCCCGTGAGCCACAACTACTGAGCCTGCGCGTCTGGAGCCTGTGCTCCGCAACAAGAGAGGCCGCGATAGTGAGAGGCCCACGCACTGTGATGAAGAGTGGCCCCCGCTTGCCACAACTAGAGAAGGCCCTCGCACAGAAAGGAAGACCCAACACAGTAAAAATAAATAAATAAATAAATAAACTCCAAGGGTTTAGAGATTACCCCCCAGGAGCTAAGGGCAAAAGGCAGACCTGTCTTTGGGTAAGATTAAATTCTTTACTACCTAGACTTGTATCCAAAATATAAAAAGAACTTAACAACAAGAAAACAAACCACCCAATTAAAAAGTGAGCAAAAGATCCAAACAGACACATCACCAAAGAATGTGTACAGACAGCATATAAGCATATAAAAACACACTCAATATCTTTTATAATTAAAGGATTGCAAATTAAAACAATAGTGAAACAGTGCTGCATACCTTTTAGAATGAGCAAAATCCAAAAAGCTGACGATACCAAATTGTTGACAAGGATGCAGAGCAACAGGGACTCTCATTCATGGTTAGTGGGAATGCAAAATGGTGCAGGCACTTTGGAAGACAGTTTGGTAGTTCCTTACAAAGCTAAACACTCTTCTAGAAGTTGTTCTTCCGGATCCCATTATCCTTTATATGTCTACTTATGTGCTTAATCTCCTATTTATAACTAATTTCTCATCTCTGCCACCCCACTAAATGGACACCTTCCTCACATTACTTCAGCTCTATCACTGGGTACCTGACAAAGAATACCCCTTCTCCTCAAGCATTCATGGAACATTTATAGAAGGTAACCATGCTAAAAAACAGAAAAATCTCAGTATAGTCTATAAAGCAGAAATTTGATAGACCATTGTATTTGGCGACAGTGCAATAAAATTTGGAATTAATGAAAGAAGTCCACTTGTCATTTCTTTTCCTAAATAGCTACTAAATCAAGGCAGAAACCTCAACTGCAATGACTATTAAAAATAACAAATTGTAATTTTATATAAATACACACATATACATATATTTATAGGATACAGCCAAAGTTGTATATGTGCATTTTTTTTAATTAAAAAAAATTTATTCACTTATTTATTTTTGGCTGCGCTGGGTCTTCGTTGCTGCGCGTGGGCTTTCTAGTTGCGGTGAGCGGGGGCTACTCTTCGTTGCAGTGCGCGGGCTTCTCATTGTCATGGCTTCTCTTGTTGCGGAGCATGGGTTCTAGGGCGCACAGACTTCAGTAGTTGTGGTGCTAGGGCTCAGTAGTTGTGGCTGGCGGGTTCTAGAGTGCAGGCTCAGTAGTTGTGGCGCACAGGCTTAGTTGCTCCACACAGCATGTGGGACCAGGGCTCAAACCCATGTCTCCTGCATTGGCAGGCAGATTCTTAACCACTGCGCCACCAGGGAAGCCCTGCATTTATTATTTTTCAATGAAAGAAAAAATGTATTCACCTCCCAAATTTAGCCAAAGGTTAGCAACAGGAGGCATGTAATAAAAATAAAAACAAAATTGAGCAAAATCAGAAGATAGAAAAGTGTAGAATTGAAAGATCCAGGTAGATTGGCCATAATAAACTCTAGGAAGTCACTTAGCAAAATATTGGAATATTAGGAATATTAGAGAAATATTAGAAATATTAGAGGATTTTTAAAATTAACAGTATCATATAATAATTATGTTGAAGAATTTGAAAATACTGATAAAAAATTATTTGGAGGAAAATATCAATTACCAGATTGATATTTTTTTAAGTAGAAAACTTGAAAATTCTAATTATGTTGGTAGAAATAGCAAATGTTGTCCAAAGAATTTACTTTAAAGAAGACTCTATTCCTGACAGTTCTATGGGCAAGCTTTTCCCTGTTTCTAAGAACAGATAATCCAGCCAATAAAACATGCAAAGTATAAAACCAAAGACTTCCAGTACATGGAACAAAACTGATTTAATTCATAAATAAAACTTAACAGTACAGAAGGTTATAAACCAATTGCACAACTATAGTAGCAAAAAACCTAAGTATTAGCAAATAAAATTAACATTATATTAAGAGAACTATATGCCATGAACCAGAATTTGCTTCAAGAAACTAAGGATGGTTGGTTTAATATTAAGAAATTACCATTAATATATTTACATAGGTAGATTAAAGAGGAACCATATTTTTGTCTGAAATACTTTTCAGGCTACATTTTAAAAGATTTGGTCACTTTTTAAAAAAATATCCTTATGAACTAGGGGTTAAAGGTATTTTAAAATATATTTTTTAAATGTCTATCATTAAGTTATTAGTCAATACTATACTTAATACATTTCCATTAGAAACATACTATATTTAATACATTTCCATTAGAAACAGACATTCTCATTTAAGATAGGAACAAGATAAGGAGATTCACTGGTACCACTATTACTTATTTGGTTTCCTGTTGTTTTGTTTTTTAAAGTCAGATTTATTGAGGTATGATCTATGTGCAGTAAAGTTTACTATTTTTTGGTGTTTTTTGTATATTTGGGGCCTGCTACCTTGCTATAAACTCATTAGTTTATTAAAATTTATTACTTTTGATAGCTTTTTTGTAGATTCTTTTGCATTATTTATGTCTACCAGCATTCTTTGGATAGATACCACTTGTTTGTAATGTATTATCCTTTTTTATCTATTGCTGGATTAAGTTTGCTAACATTTTGTTAAGGATTTTTTTTTGGTACTTTTTTTCAACTTTTTGGCCGTGCCACATGGCATGTGGGATCTTAGTTCCTTGACCAGGGATCGAACCCGTGCCCCCTGCAGTGGAAGTGCAGAGTCTTAACCACTGGACTGCCAGGGAAGTTCTGTTAAGGATTTTTTATGGTGGTAAAATATACATAACATAAAATTTACTGTTTTAACCAATTTCAAGGTATACTTTGGTGGCTTTAAGTACAGTCATAGTGTTGTGCAGCCATCACCACCGTCATCTCTAGAACTTTTTCATCATCTCAAAATAAAACTCTACACATTAAATAATAATTCCCTATTCCCCTTCCTCTAGCCACTGGTAACCATTGTTCTAATTTCTGTCTCTGAATTTGATGATTCTTGGTACCTTATATAAGTGGAAACATACATTATTTGTCCTTTTGTATCTGGCTTATTGCACTTAGCATATTGTTTTCAACGTTCATCAATGTTGTAGCATGTCTCAGAATTTCATTCCTTTCTAAGACTTGTTAAGGTTCATGAAGGATATTGGCTTGGAATTTTCTTATTATTTCTTTGTTTAGTTTTGGTATCAGCCTTGTGTTGGCCTTATTAAATGATGTGGGAAGTGTTTTCTACTGTTCTGTTTTCTGGAAGAGTTTGTATGTAGCCATGTAGGCCTGAAGTTTTCTTTGCGAAGAGGTTTTAAACTGGAAATTCAATTTCTATAATAGGTATAGGGCTATTCAGGTTGTTTTTCCTTGAGGGACCTCTGGTAGTTTGTATCTGTCAATGGATTTGAAAATGTGTTGTTCAGTTTCTAAATGTTTGGAGATTTTTTTCCAGAGACCTTTTCTGTTACTGATTTCTAGTTCAATTCTGTTGCTATCAGAGAACATCCTTTGGAGATTATTTGAATTGTTTTGCAGTTTTGAAGTTTGCTTCACAATCTCTCCCATGGTCTAGCTTAGTAAATGTTGCAAATGCACTGAAAAGAATGTGGATTTTGCTGATGCTGAGTGGAGTGTTCTATAAATATCAGTGATGTCAAGTTGATTGCTAGTGTTGATCAGACTTTCTGTATCCTTTCTATCTGTCTGCTTATTCTGTTAATTACTAAGAGAGAAATGTTGGTCTCCAATCATGATGTTGATTTTTCTATTCTGTGAGTTCTGTCAGTTTTTCCTGCATATATTTTGAAACTCTGGTTTTGGGCACATGCACATTTAGGATTGTTATGTGTTATTTTGTTCATTTGTTTGTGCTGTTTTCTTTTATCATTATGTAATACCTGTCTTTATCCCTGGTAACATTCTTTGTTCTGGGAATCTCTGAATTTACTTAGGGTCTCTAGATAATTTATATTTAATATAATAATTGGTATGATTGAATTTAAATCTGCCATATTGTTAGTTTTTTTCTCTATATCCCATCTGTTTCCTGTTCTGTTTCTTTCTTTTTCTTGATCTGTTTTGGATAAATTGAATTTTTTTTGTGATTCCATTTAATTTACATTCTATTTTTGCTTATTTGTTATACCTGTTTTTAAGTTTTTGTTTTATTCTGTTTTGATATAATCATTTATTTGTTTTATTTTTTAGATTCCACATATAAGTGCATACAGTATTTGTCTTTGTCTGATTTATTTCACTGAGCATAATACCCTCTAGGTCCATCCATGTTGTTGCAAATAGCAAAATGTTATTCTTTTTTATGGCTGAGTAGTATTTGTGTGTGTGTATGTGTGTGTGTGTGTTACATCTTCTTTATCCATTCATCTGTTGATGGATACTTAGATTGCTTCCATTATCTTGCCTATTGTAAATAATGCTACTGTGAACATTGGGGTGCATGTATTTTTTCAAATTGTGGTCTTCATTTTCTTTGGATATATACCCAGGAGTGGAATTGCTGGATCAAATGGTAGTTCTATTTTTAGTGTTTTGAGGAACCTTCGTACTATTTTCTGTTGTGGCTGTATCAATTTACATTCCCACCAACAGTGCATGAGGGTTCCCTTTTCTCCACATCCTCATCAATATTTCTTATTTGTGGTCTTTTTGACAATAGCCATTCTGACAGGTGTGAGGTGATACCTCATTGTGATTTAGATTGCATTTCTCTGATGATTAGCATTGTTGAGCATCTTTTCATGTGCCTGTTGGCCATCTGTATGTCTTTGGGAGAATATCTATTCAGGTCTTCTGCACATTTTTTGATTGGGTTTTTTGCTTTTTTGATATTGAGTTGTATGACCTGCTTATATATTTTAGATATTAACCCCTATTGGTTGTATCATTTGCAAATATTTTTTTCCATTCAGTAGATTGTCTTTTTGTTTTGTTGATGGTTTCCTTCTCTGTGCAAAAGCTTTTAAATTTAATTAGGTCCCATTTGTTTATTTTTACTTTGTTTCATTTGCTTAGGAGACAGATCCAAAAAATATTACTACAATTTATGACAGAGAGTGTTCTGCCTATGTTTTCTCCTAGGAGTTTCATGGTTTCAGGTCTTATATTTGTATACAGTGTAAGAAAATGTTCTAATTTCATTCTTTTACATGTAGCTGTCCAGTTTACCCAGCACCACTTACTGAAGAGATTGTCTTTTTTTCCCCATTGTACATTCTTGCCTCCTTTGTTATAGATTAATTGACCATAAGTATGTGAGTTTATTTCTGGGCTCTCTATTCTGGTCCATTGATCTATGAGTCTGTTTTTGTGTCAGTACCATACTGTTTTGTTTACTGTAGCTTTGTAGTATAGTCTGAAGTCAAGGAGTATGATAACCTCAGCTCTGTTCTTTTTCAAATTGCTTTGGTTATTTGGGGTCTTTTAGGAATATTCTAGTTTGTGTAAAATGCCACGGGTATTTTAATAGGGATTGCATTGAATCTGTAGATTGCCTTGGGTAATATGTTCATTTTGACAATATTAATTCTTCCAATCAGTGAACAAAGTGATCTCTCCATCTGTTTGTGTTGTCTTCAGTTTCTTTCATCAGTGTCTTGTAGTTTTCCGAGTACAGTTCTTTTACCTTCTTAGTTAAATTTATTCCTAGGTATTTCATTCTCTTTGATGCAATGGTAAATGGGATTTTTTTTGCGTAATTTCTCCTCTTCTGATGGTTCCTTGTTAGTGTATATAAATGCAGCAGATTTCTGTATATTAATTTTGTATCCTGCCACTTTACCAAATTCATTGATGAGTTCAAAGTTGTTTAGTGGCAACTTTAGAGTTTTCTATGTATGGTGTCATGACATCTGCAAACTGACAGTTTTACCTCTTCCTTTCTAATTTAGCTTCCTTTTATTTATTTTATTTTTTCTTGTCTGATTGCTCTGACTAGGACTTCCAATACTATGTTAAATAAAAGTGGTGAGAGTGGGCATCCTTGTCTTGTTCTTGATCTTAGAGGAAAGGCTTTCAGCTTTTCACCTTTGGGTATGATTTTAGCTGTGGGTTTGTCAGAAATGGCCTTTATTATGTTGAGATATGTTCCCTCCCACTTTGATGAGAGTTTTTATCATGAATGGATGTTGAGTTTTGTCAGAAGCTTTTTCTGCATCTATTGAGATGATCATATGATTTTTGTTCTTCAGTTTGTTAATGTGGTTTGCCCTAGAGTGTACATCTTTTAAGTTATTACAGTCTGCTTTCAAAGAATTTATACCATACCTTGTATACTTCCATTTCCTCTCTCCTCTTTTATGCTATTGTTAGCATACGTTTTATTTTTACATAGTTATAAGCCCTGTAATACGTTATTAGTGTTCTGGTTTAGACTCTCAATTATCTTTTCAAGTGATTAAAGATGAAAGATAGGAAAAAATTTTTCTTCCAGTCTAATAATGAGAAAGTTTAAATAGTTATTTTAAAGCCCCTGTCTGATATTTTCAACATCCAGGTCACATATGAGTCTGTTTCTATTGGCTGCTATATTTCTTGGCAGTGGGTTTTTTTTCCCTTTTGTGTGTGTTTTACAATTTTAATTTAATGCCAGACACCTTGTACAGAAGCATAGTAGAGCTTGAAATAAGTAGTATTTATACATGGAAATGGGCACACTTCTACTTCTCATAGGGCAATTGTCTGTGGGATTGAGTCAGTCAGTCAGGAGTTGAGCTGGGTGTGGGTTTTGATGTTGCCATGATTATGTTCATCGTATCTCAGAGGGAAAAAGAGGTTGAACCTTTAAGAAAAATCTTGGTCTTTGGAAAGGGGAAATGATTCTGAATAGTGCATGGTGGTAATTACTAAGTTTTGTCTTATGGCCAGACCTATTCAACTCATGTGTGAATCCTATGAGAATAGAGTGGGTATGGTTTTTATGAAGACAACAAAACAGTTATCTTTTAAAACATAATTGAACAAGAATCATCTTGTTAAGACACAGGCAGTGCTGCTTATGTGTATCTCTTATACGGCAGTCTAGTAAGGGAGCAAAATATTCTTCCTTATTTCAAAAAAGGCAAAACTTGAAGCTTGGCATTTTATGGATGCCCAGTGTTTCTGCAGAGGAAGGGGGAGGTGATCTGTGCCTGCTGCATTGCTCAGCAGCACTTACTGGAAATGAGCTTTCATTGAGGCCATGAAACAGACTGAGGTGGTGTTTCTCTAGCTAAGATACACATTGTAATCGCCAGAGACCTTTAGAACAGTACTTCCCACCCTCAGAGGTTCCAGTGGAATTGGTTTGAGATGTGACTAGACATGAGATGTTTAAGTTTCCCAGGTGATTCTAATGTGCCGCCAAGGCTGAGGCTCATTCCTCTAAAGGCTCGCAGAAAGCCCGTGGGCTGTTGGAGACTTTGTAGGATCTGGAAGATTTGCATTAGCAGATGGAGGAAATACTAGTGATATATAAATTACTATCATTGCTGTGATATACAGAAAAGCAATTGTTTTATTATGCTGAGAAACAACTTAGCACAAGGCAAGTCTTGTCTTTTAACAACTCAATAGATAAAAGTTATTCCATATTCCTAGCAGAGAAAAATAAGTATTTTAAAGTTGACAATTCCTTCCAAAGCAAATAACAGTTATGTAATGCCATTTCAATCAAATATTTTTAGAGTTTTTAAAAGCCAGTAATGTCACTCACTGCCCAGATCTTGGTGCTTAATACCGTTCTCCAATAAAAGCATCCAGGACTCCTTGGAAAAATAGCTAATCTATGTTTGCACAGGAAATATACAAAATGAACATGGTATCAGAAAGTAAGGAAATATTAAAAAAAAAAAAAAGTGGAACATGCCAAAGCAACACAGGAGCCAACCTGAAAAAGATCCCAGGGGCCAAAACTGGAGCAGTTTGAGCAACAAAATAAATAACGTAATGTTGGATTTTAACCTAAAGTATAAAATAAAAATAAACAAGTACATAGTCATATGAATAAGTGACTGAATAATTAAGTGGGAGAGAAGAGACAAGTCTCCCGTACAGAATTCCAAAAAATTTATGTAGGTACTCCCTACTCAAGGAGGTAGAGCTTTAACCCTCCAACCTCTCCTTGAGTGTGGGCTACATTTATTGCAATGCTTCCAAAGAGTGACTTGTGTCTGTATGGGGAGGGGGGAGAAGTAACTTTACAGTGGGGAAGCCTAGAAACACCAGCTTGTCCAGGTGATCCTCAAAGTTAATGTTAATAGTCATAAGTCATTCTGATAGCATGTGTCCTCGATATGATGTGAAGAGATCTTCCTCCCGATAACCCATACCCCTAGCCTAACAATGAGGAAAAAAAAAAAATCCAAAAAACCCAGATTGAGTGGCTTTCTACAAAATGCCTGATCAGTACTCCTCAAAACTGTCAAGATCTTCAAAAACAAGGCAGATCAGAGACCAAAGGAGGCTTAGTAAACACCACAGCTAAATGTCATACAACTATATAAATTAAATATTGGCATTACAAGAAAAAACGGGGCAGCAGAGTGGGAAATTCACAGAAGAAATGCAAATGGATAATAAAAATATGAATATATATTCAATTAACCAGTAATCAAAATGCAGATTTAACTGACAAAGCCGATGTTTGCCAGTCATATTAGCAAAGTGAGTTTTTTGTTAATACTCACTTTGGGGAGGTAGAGGAAATTATAGGAACTCATAGAGTGATACAACCTCTTTGGAGGCTAATTTGCTCAGTACCTATCAAAAATCTTAAAAATATGCAACCTCTGACTCAACATTTTTTCTTCTGTGGATTTATCCTAATTAAAGAAAGATCTGTGGGAAGATTTTAACAGAGAATGTTTACCATGGCATTGTTGATAAGAATGAAACATTGGAAGCAGTGTGATAAATGAGTATATTGTGACACTGTTGTATGGTGGTATTCTATAGATATTATAAACTAAGCAGTTTATTAAGTTCAGAAAGTTAAGCCAGCATATACAGTATGATTTCCTCCCTTCCTTTTTTAGAAAAAGAAAAATATGTAGCATAGAAAAGGAATTGATATATGTATATAAGATATTAATTATAATTATTTCTGGGTGTTTGAATTATAGATGATTTTAACTTTCTCCTATGTGCTTTCATATATTTTATAATTTTTCTGCATTGTACATGTGTAGTATTTTGGACATCATGTAAAAAGCTATTTAAAAACAAAATCTTATGCCTCTATCAAATTAACAGACTTTCTTAAGATTATGACCTGTGTTGGCAAAGGTAAGAAAAGTTGGTTATCTTCATTTCATAGCCACTTCTTGTTATCCTGTTTATTCATTTCTTCTTATCTACTTCTATTAGGAGTGTGAGTCAGTACAAGCACTCTGTGGGAAAATCGGTAATACTTATCAAACCCCTTAAAGTAATTTACAGTCTTTCACCCAGTGGAAACCGTTCCAGGATTTTGTCATTAGAAAAGAAAAAGATCTGAGTGTAGAAGTGCTTATTACATAATAGTTTATTAATGCAAAAATATGGAAACTGTGGAAATATCCGTTTATAAGGAAATAAAATATGATACATCCACACAGTGGAATATTATGCAGTCATGATTGTGTTTTAGAGAATATTTATTGAGGTTTGAGAATCCTCTTCCTTTTTAGTCTTCTGGTCAGAATGGCATTCATGATTCAGATTTTTTTTTTTTTACATCTATATTAGAGTAAAACACATTTATTGATAGTTGTAATGTATCATTTTATAGATGAGGAAATGGGGGCTTGAAAATGTTAAATGAGGTGCCCAAGTCATGTGGCTTGTAAGTGGCTGAAGTAAGATTTTTATTTATTTATTGGCTGCATTGGGTCTTCATTGCTGAGCCTGGGCTTTCTCTAGTTGCGGCGAGCGAGGTCTGCTCTTTGTTGTGGCGCGTGGACTTCTTATTGCAGTGGCTTCTCTTGTTGTGGAGCACGGGCTCTAGGTGCATGGGCTTCAGTAGTTTTGGCACGTGGGCTCAGGAGTTGTGGCTCATGGGCTCTAGAGCGCAGGCTCAGTAGTTGTGGCGCACGGGCTTAGTTGCTCCGCGGCATGTGGGATCTTCCTGGACCAGGGCTCGAACCCATGTCCCCTTCATTGGCAGGTGGACTCTTAACCACTGCGCCACCAGGGAAGTCCTGTTGTATACTTTTTAAATACACAGTGTATATAGTTTTAGGTTCACAGCAAAATTGAGCAAAAGATACAGCTGTTTCCCATATACCCTCTGTCCCCACTCCTATGTGAGTTTTTTTTTCTTTCAGTTCTTAAAATTGCTGTAAAATACACGTAACAAAATTCACAGCCTTAGTCATTTTTAAGTATGCAGTTCAGGGGCACTGAATATATTCATAATGTTGTACAGCCATCTTTAAGACAGTCGTTTTAAAGTCTTTGTCTGCCATCAGGACTTTTTCAGGGACAGTTTCTGATTTCTTTTTTCCCCTTGCGTTGGCCATAATTTCCTGTTGTGATTTTTCGTTGAAAACTGGGTGTGTAGATCTAATAACGTAGTAGCTCTGGAAATCAGAATTTCCCTCGTCCCCAAGGTTTGCTGTTGTTTGTTAACTGGCTTTGTTCATTTAAAAGAAAAAAAAAAATTGTTGTGGGCTGTCACTGTGCCAAGGATCAGCCTGAGGTGTAAACTTAAGGTCTGCTCAGGTCTTTTCTGAGCCTTTCCCTGGGCGTGTGTGGTCACTTTCTAATTTTCCCAGATATGCAATGTCCTAGTCTTTAATGTCTGGCTGTGGAAAGGGTAAAAAGAGAAAAATGAAGGAGGGAGGGAAGGCCAGGAGTCCTTTCAATCCCCTGGAAGTCACTTCAGCTGGAGGGGGGCTGGCGGGGGCTGGGTGGAAGGATGTGAGGAGTTACAACAGCAGTGCTGCCCACTTCTTTGTCTGCACCTCTGTGAGCAGAAGCAACAGTCCCCAACCAGGACACGGATGCCTGATATTTGGAGACCGGGCCCTTTTTGCCCACCCTGGCTCCCACATGCTGTGTGCAAACTGCTCCAGGAACAGTGTACAGCTGCCAGCCACATGGCTGGGGTTGGGGGAGGGGTAGCTACTACTGCACCATCAGCTATAAATTGACCAAAATTAGCTGAAATTTACCATCCAGGCCTTCCTCTGGAAGTTGCAAGACTTCCTTAGACTCCAGAGTTTCAGAAGAGTTGTATGAGACAGATTCTGCCAGTGCAATTGTTGCCCAGGTGAATAGATGGATTCCTGATGCTTCCTATTCTGGCATCTTCTCAGAATCCTCTTTCCAACATGAATTTTTAGGACAGAACTGCAGCAATATCTCTGGCATATTTGGAAAACTATTACAGAAAATTGTGGATTACTAACGGAGAGGACAGCTAGTTGATGGTAATTAGTAATGGAAAGTTATTAGTTATAAAAATTCATCTGGGTCTAATCATTAAGAGCCTGGAAATCGGGCAAAAGCAGATAAAATTTCTTCTGCTGTCAGTGGAGTTCTTTTAACAGATGGGAAGCAACTGAAGGTATTTGATCAGTAAAGGACACTTATTCATTCATTTATTTGTTTAATAGGTATTGTTTGAATATATACTGTGTACGAGATGGTTTTTTAGACAGGAAGGGTGGAGGGATGGAATGGGAGGGCTGGAGAGCCAAAAACCCGTTGTGGAGGAATTCACAGACATGTAACTTACAAAGGAATATGATGTGGGAATAGGAATATGGGAACTTAAAATAAGACCAGGTCTCCTTTAGGGAATTGGGAATATCTTAATTGAGGAGATAACATTTTATGGTTTTGGAGGAATACTAGTTTACCAGGTGAAGAATATTGAGAGCTTAACAGTAAGGTCATGGGCTGCTCAGGGAATGGTAAATAATTCATGCCTCTGGAGTTGTGGGAAATAGACCTTGAAAAGCAATTTGGGATCTGATCATTAAGGGTGTAGTGTGATTTATTTGATGAGGGAAACATCAGAGATTTTTAGGCAGGGGAACTGAAATGATTTTCTTTATTTTTTTCTCATCTGGAATAGTTTAATTGGCATTAATGAACTAATATTTGACATAAAGAACAATACTAGATTTTAGTAAGACTTTTTTTTTTTTTTTTTTTTTTTGTGATATGTGGGCTTTTCTCACTGCTGTGGCCTCTCCCGTTGCGGAGCACAGGCTCCGGACGCGCAGGCTCAGCGGCCATGGCTCACGGGCCCAGCCGCTCCGCGGCATGTGGGATCTTCCCGGACCGGGGCACGAACCCGCGTCCCCTGCATCGGCAGGCAGACTCCCAACCCCTGCGCCACCAGGGAAGCCCTTAGTAAGCCTTTTGATTACATCTACTCATTGAATTTATATCTCTAATTAATATCCATAGACTTTAAATGTGTGGACTTTAAGAACTGGATTAGAATCATAGTTCTACCATTTTGTAGCATTTATACAAGTTATTTGATGTGGTAAACCTCCATTTTCTCATCTGAATTATTGGGCTTCTTAAGTTTCTGGGCACTATTGACAGGGGGGAAGTAATGAGATTTCTGTTGAATGGGGAAGAAATCAAGTGAGACTCTCCACTGGATGTAATGTAGTCTTGAGTGTACTCTACGGACTGGTGGAAGGCCATAAAAAAGGTGTGCATTTAATCTATAAGAGACAATTAGTTCTAAATAGGTTTTTGTATGCTGGGCTTAAGGATTTGGACAAGGGAACCACTGAAGGTTTTTAAGCAGGAATCCGTATGATCCAGTTTTTCCAAACTGCTTCAGTTGTATCCCAGTATAATTATTAATAGTGTGCCCCCTTTAACTCTCAATGGTTAACCCAGTGTGGATAATAAATTTTGTGGCCAGTCACCTTCTAAAACAAAAATATAGTAAGAACAGAGAGCTGTGGTTGAGCCATTTAGAATACAAGTAATGAGAAAAAAATAAAAGGAACCCCCCTAGAAGGTTGGAGTGAAACAGAGAAGAGTCTTTACAAAAATCTTTACAAAAGCCAAGAGAGGATAATTTTAGTGGTATGAAGAACGTGAGATTTGTGAGGTCAGCAAGGTCACATTCGCAAGGTTATGGAGCATAAGTGTACATTGATTTTCCAAGTAGAGCTCCTTGTCTTCTCTAGACAGTACAGTTTCATTTGGGCACTTGGAGAGAAGCCAAATTGGGTCGTTTCTTTGAGGCTAAGGACTCTGCCCTTTATTTTTATATCCCTAGTGCCTAGCACAGTAGGTATCATGTAGGAGGTACTTGGTGCTTTTTTTAAGAATTGAAATATAATTAATCGTTTGTAAAAAGGTGAAAGAGCAGCTATGGATATCACACTTTAAAAAAATTCCGTCAGACGGAAAGGAGGATGTTTTTAGTTGGACAGCAGTTAGAAAGGAAAGAGCTCTGCATCTTAAACGTTAAGATGAACTCAGTGAAGAGGGAAAAATTAAAATTTCTGAAAAGGGAAGGAAGTTTGAAAGCTAAAGTTCTTGCCGCTTAGGGAAGAGTCTATTACAAAGTGAACAGTGTGGCCTTAAAGAGATAAGTGGATAACATACCCTCACCTACCCTCCAACCCCGCCCCCAACCCTTTGATGATTTAGGAATATTCTAATGAAAAGAGTACAGACATCAGAGTCAGAAAACCTAGAGCTAAATCTTGACTTTACATTTTACTAGATTAGTGGCAAATCATTTACTCTCTTATATTTAAATGATTCAGCTAGAGATTTTAGTGGCATCTGTGAGATGCCTGGAAACCCCTCCACAGATCTCTTCCTCATCTACCTAGCTACTACATTTTCGTGATTATGTCCTTCTGGCCACAGTTGATTGTTCCCCAGCACATCATCGCTTTGACAGCATTTCACTGGCCAGGACGAGCGCCTGACCCAAATTCCGCCAATGAATGTCTTCCTGGTATGTTAAGAGAGGGTTAGTGGAATCTGTAAGATATAAAACTAGTGACTCGTCAATGACCATGTTTCCCACCAGCTGAAGAATACTGATCTGTAGTGAAAGAGAATGATGCTGGCGTGAGAGAAAAATCAGAGGTAAAAGAAAGGAGTCAGACATACCCAGTCCTGGCAGCCTGAGAGTTCCTGAGACCCTGCTGACCCCTGACCCTCCTAGTTTGTTTCTCTAACCTTTTCTTGCATTCGGTGAGCTAGCCAGTTGAGCCAACTAATTTCTTTTCAAGTCAGACTAGTATGAGTTGAGTTTCTTTACCTTATAACTCAACTAATACCTGAATTTGGGTGAAGTGTTGTGACTCCAATGCTCATGCTTTCTCCACTGTAACATATTCTTTCTCTAGGGCTGAAAATCTTTGGTCTAAAGTTCTGTCCCTTCCTAACTTGTGAGGGCTTTAGTGAACTATGTCTGTCCTCTCTAGCGCCTTTGGTCTCTTCCCTTTCCATAGATCCTTCTCTGAGGTACTGGCAAATGCCTCCCTCATCCTGGAAAGCCTTCGCCTTGATTCATTCGGCTCCGCTAATTCAGCTGTGACTAAAGCACGCAAAGGGATTTTGGTAGAAGATAAGTTTAGAAAGGGGCCAGATTGAGGAAAATTTAGACAGCAGTTTTAGGTCGTTTGCTGTTATTGTCTAGACCAAAGATGTTTAATAGAACTTTCTGTGATGATGGAAATGTTCTGTATCTGCAAGCTGTTAGCCACATGTTGAGGACTTAACATGTGTCTAGTGCAACTGGGAATTGAATTTTTAATTTTATTTAAATTTAATCAGTTTAAGTTTAAATAGCCGTGTATGGCTAAGGCTACCAATGTTGATAGTGCAGCTCTAGCCATCAGGAGGTCATCAAAAGTTGTATTTCTTATTTCTTTTGTTTTGTTTTTTAAATCAGGGAAATGATGTGTGTTTTAGAAAAAAAAAAACCAACTGGAAACAATGTGGTCATTTGGATGGTGAGGAAGAGGCAAGAATAGAAAATCACTTTCTTTTCAGGATGATGATGCCTGTAACAAGGATGGGGAATGTAGGAGGGTGAGCTGCTTGGGGACAGTAGACGTGGAGCTCAATCCTGCAGAAGTTGCGTTGATGTCGTGGGACTTGTAGACAGATGTCCAATAGGCCATTGCAATGAGAGTATAGAGCAGAGAAGCCCAAGACTAGAAGTATACATTTTTGTAGTCGTCTACATAGAGGTGACAAAGCCATAGAAATGGGTAATGTCCTCCAAAGAGGAAATATAAATCTTGGAGAAACGAGCATCAAGGGCAGAACCTTGAAAGATGTCTACATTTTAAAGGTAGAGGAAGAGGAGGTGCAAAGGTGAAGTTAACTATGGTCACTATGCTATACATTAGATTCCCAGAACTTATTCATTTTATAGCTGGAAGTTTAGATTTAGATTACTTCCATGTCTTAGCTATTGTGAATAATGCTGCAATAAACATGAGAGTGCATAGAAAAATACTATATGATATTTTTAAGAAACCGACACTTACCCATGTGAGTGGTAGCAGGAACTCTTTGCTTTAGGCATAGCCCTCATCAGGGAGATTAGACATTTTACTTGAAAATGTGAATAAATATGTCCCTCATGATATGGATCTGGTAGATAGTTATATTTAGCAGGCATGGTGCAAGTAAAAACTATTATTGTGCTATCATAGTGTGATTTCTGCCTATAGAATCACAAATGTATCTGTAAAATATGGTTAATCTCTGGTCAGATGGCCAATAGACATAGCAAACCCTAGTCCAAATAAGTTAGCTTATAAACTTGGGGAAGAGAATGGCTTGTCCCCTTTGGTGTTTGCTAGATAATCAGTAGTTGTAAATAATATAATGCTTAAGTAGATTTTCTTTCTTTCTTTTTTGGCAACTCTGGACGGCTTGCAAGATCTTAGTTCCCTGACTGGGGATCGAACCCAGGCCCCCTTCAGTGGAAGTGCAGGATCTTAACCACCAGACTGCCAGGGAATTCCCTTAAGTAGATTTTCTATCTAAGATTAAGGAGAAATTGTTTGGGAGAACCTACATAAGATGCATTTTATTATGCCAGTGGGAAGACTCATGAACTTCCCCACCATGTGTCGTACACTCATGAAGGCGTACAGAAGGTAGTGATCAAGCTGCCTGCTGAGAAAAGCTTGGGAGTAGATTGAAGAGCAGTGTGAATGAAGAATTTGGGAGTTGAAAGGGGGCACTGGCAAGGAAGGGAAACAGAGACAAGTAAACATGGTAGAGAAGGGCTTAAGGTCAGATCTCTGGAGCAGACAATAAGGAGCAGGTCAATTTGCTGCCTAGCTCAGTGCCTGATGCATAGTAAGTGCTCAATAAGTATTTGTTGAAGGAAAGATGAATGATGGTTACGGAGAAAAAACATTGCTCCTGCAGGACCAATGGAATCCTCCTTTGGCCCAATGTTATTTTATTCATTACTTGACCTCAGTCATCACAATGTCTTCCTGACCTTGGGTTACTGTTAATTTATTGTTAGAATACATACTAACTATTCCAGGTAGAATATTTGAACATGTAAATCACTGTCCAGCCCTGGGGGCGGGGGAGGGGATGCTCTGCCTACTTCCTACTACTAGAAGTAGTAGGATCGCAGTGCCTGAGTATTAGAAAGTTTAATTTCCTTTTAAGACTGTAGCAGAGTAGGTATGACAATATCTAGACCCTGAATATCCTGGCCTTGGGTGACATGGGCGATCACTTCTGGCTAACCTCACAGGTTAGAGGTATGTGCATATTTACTCTGTGTGGTTTCTGGTAAGGTGATCAAGAATGGTGAGAAGCAGCATAGGGAGATTAAAATTATTTCCAAATGTGGGTATATAAACAGATGTAACCATGTTAGATTTTAATACACAAAACTGATTGGATGCTGGGTAATTTTCAAGTTTCTTCTTTTTTTATTCAAAACTCCTCTGAAAACTGATAGTCCACAAAACCTTAGTGTATAGAATTTTAACTGATGCCTTTACTCAAATATTATAGTGACCTCATTTGATATTGAAAACAGATTTTAGAATCTGAAAAGATACAGAGCCATAGAGGTTGTATTTTCAGTTTTAAGCTAATATGTACTTGCAGCTCAATTTAGTTTATACCCTATGCTATATTATTTTTGACATATCTCTGTGTGTATATAAGTGTAATATGTTGTACATAGTCTGTTTACAAAGAAAAACTTGACTAAGAAAAAGCTCTGTTTGATCTGTTTCATTCAGTATATGTTTATTGGGGTGTCTAACAGGCTCTGTTTTAGCCACTGGGGATATAGCACTAAACCAAGCGCAAGATCCTTGCCCTGCTGGAGCTGTTGTCAAGACATACTTTCAGAGAGGAATATTTCAGATTAGGTGGTACCTAATCAAAGAAGGAAAGGTACCTTATTCATCCAGGAGAGTTACACTTTCAGGAAACTGAGATATAAACCACTGAAGGCAGGGATTTTCATTTGGCTTTTGTTCACTGCTGTATCCACGGAGCCCAAAATAGTGCTTGGCTCATATGTCCGTTGACTGAAGCGTTTATTGTTTTGAATTTGTATAATCAGAGACATGTACTTTGATAAATGATCTTTACACCGAGCTGGTTGAAAATTTTATAGTCTCCTTTACCTTATTTTTATGTTTGTTACCTACTTTCTCTTCCTCTTGGGGCCCATTGTCAGGACGCAGGCACAGCTTATTAATATTAATAATTAGTCATATGGTAATCTGATATTGCAAAGGTTAGATTTGGAAAGGAATTTAATAGGTCATCTTTTGTTCAGCTTCCTGCCTAGGAAAAACCGAGTAAGATAATTAGGTATGTATTTTTAATTAATCATTTAAAAAACTAGGACAACATAATTGGGTTCTCTCGAGAAAATGGAGAAAGGTACTTAACCCTAGATACAAAGGTACTAACCTGAAAAAGTTAGAACTTCTAACTGTGTGGGAAAGTGAAAAAAATTCGAGCACCACTAAGCTGCTCTTTGTTGATATCAGAAATGGGCCTGTCATTCATTTTGGCATTGAAGCATAGCCTCCTATCTCAGGGGGCAGAACCAGGACTTTTTTTTTTTTCCCTCCCAGAGGAGCTGGACAGTTATTACAGGTTGAAAAGCCTGACTAGTTTTTCAAGAGTTTCTCCTCCTTTTTTTTTTCCCCCCTGAAACTCATGGTGCTTTTGCTCTGCTTTGAAGATGCACTGAGGCCTCCTGCTTTGTGACTGCTTTGGAGCCCGCAAATACCCTGACATGTATAATTCGAAATATGCAGGTTTCATAAGTAAGTTCCATCTTGGTGTTTAGCCAGTTAAAATTCAAGTTATTTTTAGAAAAATGTTAGGGTGGAGTTAGGCAGCTTATTGTTTCACCACTTTTATTTTAAGCCTGTTTCTAAAACAGTAAGACCTGTACTTGGTTCGTTTTTAAGTGTCTTTGTTGCATTAGACAGTATTCATATGTCTTTTAAAAGCTAGTAATGAAACTATTTTCTTGAGCATCTTTTTAGTTTTACTGAGAAGTATTTTAAATTGAGTGTTTCTGAGCTCGATTGCTCATGTCTGACACAGTCTCAAGTTTCCACTGAATGGTAACAAAGACTGTAGAGTGTTGTTGGTACTGCAGTGAGAGGCATGCTTCATTAGACCAGGTAAGAGAGATCATTTTGTTTCTTACTGCTGGGTGCGTTTTTACAGGGTTTATTTTATATTCTTTCAACAGCAGCAGTGTTAAATTGATAAATAGCCAGGAGCACGCTGAATTCAAGACGTCCTTGCTTGTTGCAGACAGGAAAGCTACAGGGTATGGGGGTTGGGGTGGGGGGGAGGGGTAGAGTAAGCTTAGTTTATCACTGTTACTTATATAAATCAATTTAAATATAAAGATAATTCTGGAGCTCCATTTTCTCCGTGCAAGAACTAAAGAAGCAGTTAAAGAAATGAATAATATTAAAGGTACTTCGTGGTTCTTACTTGTGAGTGCAATTCAGATGTGAGTTTTTACTTTCATTTCTTTCCAGTAGTTAATAAAATAAGCTTTGCCTCTAACTCTACATTTTTTTTTTTCCATTTACGAAAACTTTGAAATTGTCAACAGCAAAATATGCTTCCTCAGGATCTTTGAAATAAACCTGACACTTACAAAAACATTTCAGCTTTTATAGCTGTTTCATTCTCTCTTTTTCCAAGTACATTTTTCTTAAAAGTATTTGTGCTTTGAAAATGTCAGCTGTATTCTAATGAAGCTCAGGCATTGTTTGCTCATAAAGGGGCCGGTGCATTCCACTGCTTTATGGTGTATTATGAGGCACAGTGTGAGAGTTTGGGTGGCACCATTTGGTGTCTGCCTCTTGGGGTAGTGACTGCCATTACGTTCGCGTCGGATTGGCAGAGAAAATATAGAGTGCAAGATCCTATATGAATCTGGATCCTGTGAAGAAAATCTTTACCATAAACAATAGCTACGTGAGCCTGGAATGTGTGACAACTTGAGCTGATCACTTCAAGTATACTCTTGAAGCCTGTATTTTAGTTATAATTAATAGTCTCCCAGTAACATCTCTGGTTTTGTGATGTATGTAAATAACATTTACTCATTATTTGAACTGTAGTAAAGTGAATGTCTCTAGGTAAACTATGACATTTTAAATGGACACGGTACAATTTTCAATCATACATGTACTTTAAAAAAAAGTTTGAAGGAACTTAGTGTCGGGGGGAGGGGGAGTGGGAGTGGGAGAGGAGGTCAGGCAGAGAGGCTTTCTTTCAGTTGGGAAAGCCCTGATGAAGAGAAAAAGCAACAGATGTTTCTTCTGTTACAATTGAGGTTGTTTCATTCAAAATTCACAGTAGCTGGAAACGGGAGGGTGGCCATAAATCTGACTTAATCAGTGAATAAAGAAAACGTAGTCATTTCAAATTTATTCTTTTACATTCAGGATTTGAGAAACAGTATAGAGTAACATATTCTGAGTAACATACTTTTTGAAGAGGCTTTTCTTAATCTTAAAAATTTTATGTGTAATTAGTGGAAATGTGAGAAAGCTAATTTTAGTGCCTTTAAGTGATGGAGAAAATGATTATTAAGTCATAAAGAATATTAGGAAAAAAACGAAGCCACTATAAAATATATAAGGAATACTTAGGTGGCAAAAGTTTGTAATTACACAATAGGTATTAAGGCTCAAAATGAAATTGCAGTATGAAACATCATTTGCATTTAGTGAGAGACTATTTTATCTTCAGTGTGAAGCCATGAGACTTACTTCTAAAGAGCTTTGAATAAGAAATGTGGGAGAAATATTTTGAGTTTAATTGAAGTGTTGCAGTTTCCCTCTTTAAAAAAAAGATAGTAAGTAAGCTAATGGAAGGAGGGGAATGTTTATCTGCTGAAAAGAATAAGAAGAGCTTGGACGTGATATGCATGTAATGAAAGCAGTCAAAAAATAGTTTTTTAATTCGTGGAGTTCATAATGAGTAAAGTAAAAATCTATCCTTTTACAAGTAACATGTAGAGAAGTTCTGTGCTCCCGTATACTGTGTGTTTATATACATTACAACTTTATGTATTTCTTAAAGTTAGCTCTTAGAAAACCAGTGCTGAGCGCTGAATCTTTCACATATTAGGCACTTATTAAATTTTGCCCTACCCTACACTGTAAAGTTAGTAATAACATATAATAGCCAAAAACTTCTTTGAACCGTAGTTCAAAATTTGCATATTGAGCAAATGTTAAACGATTTTCTAAATGTTTAGTTGGTCTAAGGAAAGGACTGAGAAAGATACCAAGATTCAAGGAGGTTGTTAAAAATGTCTCTTGCTCTGAGCTAGGATCTGTGGGCTTCCCTGAAGATTTTCTTTGCTTCAAATAATGACAATAGAATTTAGAGATTTCAAAACTTTTCAGATCATTGTTTGAATTAAGATTGAGTTTAAAATCGATCTGTGTACATTTTGCTTTTTTAAGGAATAGCAATATGGAGCATTTGAATTTTTTTCTAAGATAACCAACTTACATGGAGTTTAAAATGGATTTACCAAGTTATAGGTTTGATTAGAGTAAGAACTTTTATAATTTTGACCAAAGAATGTATAGTTTTGATGGAATAGACAGTCCTAAAAAAAAGTTGGTGACCTCACATGTGAAACATAACTTTGACAGCATCATAGATTGCAGTTATCAAAAATGTGGGTCAGCGGCTTCCCCGGTGGCGCGGTGGTTAAGAATCCGCCTGCCAATGCAGGGGGACACGGGTTCGAGCCCTGGTCTGGGAGGATCCCACATGCCACGGAGCAACTAAGCCCCTGGGCCACAACTACTGAGCTTGTGTTCTAGAGCCCGCGAGCCACAACTACTGAGCCCACGTGCCACAACTACTGAAGCCCGCGTGCCTAGAGCCCGTGCTCCACAACAAGAGAAGCCACCGCAGTGAGAAGCCTGGGCACCGCAACAAAGACCCAACGCAGCCAAAAGTAAAAATAAATAAATTTATATTAAAAAAACTGTGTCACTTATGATCATAAATGTAGGCATGACAGTACGTTACAGCATCATTAACAACAGTGCAGAAGTAATTGAGACTGTTAACCCTTCAATTTAAGAGCAATATATTGGCTGAAAAAAGACTTCTGGAGTGAAGTACCTGTGGTTCCTGCCTTATATGTGAACTCTTTAGCAAAAATTGATGTCTGGGGCAATCTGAGCCTTCCCTATTCATTTTTCTCCAATTCAGAATACCCAGAGAGTGACCGATGTAGATGTTCTCTCTGCCTTACATATTTTAATGCAATTAGAAACTGTTGACGGTGACCTAGAAATCTCTCATTTCTGGTGTGGAAGTCAGAGGGAAGATTTGCCGGACACCTACATTTTTCTGAAAAGAAAACCTTTTACGCCGTTGTTTAGGAGCAGGTATGAGTGTTGTGCCTTAAGTGTATTATGAGCTAACTCTGTTTTGCAAGTGGCTCCAGGAACCGATGGTGTAATAGCATTCTTCCTTTCTACCAAGTTTTAAGCAACCAGTTTTCAAGTGAACTTTTGGGTCTTGACTCTAAAGCTGGAGATATCAGCAGGGGGCTTTGTTTTCGGCATTTGGCTCTCTCTTGCAAAGTTTGGCAGCTCTCTTGGCAATTTCTCTGACAGAAAGATGAAGAGACTTCTAACTGAGCACTTACTGTTTGCCAAGTAGACCCAGTAGAACTTATTTATAAAATTTAGCAGAATCTTTTTTTTTTTTTTCTGCGGTACGCGGGCCTCTCACTGTTGTGGCCTCTCCCGTTGCGGAGCACAGGCTCCGGACGCACAGGCTCAGCGGCCATGGCTCACGGGCCCAGCCGCTCCGCGGCATGTGGGATCTTCCCGGACCGGGGCATGAACCCGCGTCCCCTGCATCAGCAGGCGAACTCTCAACCACTGCGCCACCAGGGAAGCCTTAGCAGAATCTTTTAATGGGCAAGATTCTAGTACAAAAGCGTTTGTTGATACTGGTGTCTAAGATTTCCTGCTCTTGACAGTATGGTTTAAATGTAGCTTCAGTAATAGCTCTCAGTGGAACATATTATTGAAATACGAAGTTGGTAACAATGCAATTTTGAATGAGCTACTTACCATGACCTATGGAATATAATGATCCCTTTTCTTATTTGCTAAGGAAAAGAACTGCCTTTGAAATTCTGATTCATAGGTGGTCTTTGGTCTTTTTGAATTTGTGTCCTAAAGTTTTAAATTTATTTTAAGAACGCACCTTTTAAACTCTGGATCTGTCTGTAGTCATTGCCACCTTTTGTAAATACTAGAAAAATAGCTTCTCTTGACTGTATTGTTAACACTGTCTGGGGCAGGTTACCGTCTCAGAGGGTAGTGGGCTGCTTCTTGAGAGTGATTTCCAATTCAGTGCCTTTGGGTGTTGTAATGCTCATCAGTTCTGACCCTTGTGGTTGCGCCCAGCTGCGTTGATCTCCTCTAGCCATTCAGTGGCTCTTGGTACCAGATAAAATGTGCTGCTTTCTGTTCACACTCTTTTCTAGGCATGCGGACAGCGTCTGTGTGCCATCTGGCAAGTGTGTTGGCTGTGGTGATGGTGCTAAAAGTAGTGGTTGAAAATAGGCTAAACATTGAAAAGATATAGCATTTAAGAACAAGAGACAAAAATGATGATGATGATAATAATATAAGGGTCACTTGGCCCCTTCTCTTTTTAAAATGAAAATAGAGGTAAGTGTAGTAGAAAGAGTCTACTTAGACTCCATTACTTCCTTAATGTGAACAGAGAGGAAAGGGGCACTTGCAGCAGTTTGTCCCAGTCCTGCTTGATCCTGATCATCCTCTGAGGCACTTGTTTAAAATACGCATTCCCACCTGCTTTCTTTAGGTGTTTAGTGGAACCCAGAAATACATATTTTGAATAAGAGGGACACTGCTCTCTCCCACTTTTGTTCACCCCCTTTGTATCCTATGTCCAAGCACATTTGGTAAGAATTACTGGGAAGGCGTGGAAGAACCAAGTTGTTTGAGGCCATATGGTGAACTAATTCAATTATTAATCAGAAGATAGAGTGTCCAAAACTGGGAAATTCTAATTAAGGAGGTGGAAGAGAAATGAGAAAATCAAGAATTAAAAGATGGTCCTTGTCTGAGCAGGGTAAATAGAAAAAGGACAAAAGGACATGTTTTAAATAAAGATAAAGAAGCCAGTGAAGAAGCAGTAGGATCCAGCCTCTAGATGAGATGCGTGTTTTTGGATGGACATCGAGAAAGTATTGAAAGGGAAGGGTCCTACAAGAGAAACCCAGTGAGAATGGACTAAATGATTTCTAAGATCTTTTAGCTTTGAGGTTTGATGAACTAAATGAAAACAGTTATAATATTCCAGATACTAGAGCTTGAATTAAGGAGTTCATCTAAGCAATGAAGAGGCCCTGTTTAAATCCTGACATGTAGGAAGATGGAAAAAGAAATGTTTTTCTCCTTTCAAGTTGAAGAATCCGGGGCATTTATGGTTCTGGATACCAGAGAAAGAGGGAGCTAGCTAATTGTTTTAAAAGGTGTCCTCCAAGTAAAAATGCTTATCGAAGCCAAGAGAAAAGACTTGATCCTCTAGGGAAAGTATGTGGGAAAGACTGATGTAAAAGATTTATTGACCCATTAGGAGTATACCCTGAGGGCTGTAGAACTGTTTTTTGTTATGGTCATTTCAAGGATCCTTTCTGTGGTTCTTTGGGAAGATTCTGGTGAGGTGGTCCACTGGGGGGAAATCACAGAAGTCCTGTGCTCTGACAGCTGCAAAAACATCCCGCCTTTGGCTTCCATGCCTGTGATATGTAGGAATGTGCATTTCAGATCTTCTGTCTTTATCTATGCGTTAAGGATACTTGATTTCCATTTTGGAACCACATACAGAGAGGGAGGTTCTAGAGGTCACTTTAACCATTATACTTTGGAGATATTATGAACTTTTATCTTCTATTTCTCACCCTGACCATTTGCAGTGATATTGTGGTCACCCACGTTAAAGAGTTTAGTAATGGATGGTGGCCTTTGGATTTAATCTTGGCAACTTTGGTGAACATGATTGAGTACAGATGCAACAAAATAGAACATAACAGTGTTATAGGGTGCATATAGGTAATGCACATTATAGTAGCTAACCTATAAATAGGATGAAAACTAAAAAAAAAAAATCTGAGTATATTTAAACAAAACCGAATGAAGTCAGAGTGACTGCAAGGTTTATTTACCTTCAGTTCCCATTCCTGACATGCACCTTATGCATGGATGTGCTGTATTTTACTATCTTACAGATTTGCTGTTTCCAGTTGGATATGTTGTCTTTTCAAATTAATTATGAGCAATTAATATGTGTTTCATTTATGAAGATAGTGCTGTTGATCTATTGGGCCTGAGTTATTTTTCAAATAAAGGTGATAGATATCCCCTGAGCCATCATATTGTTCCCCCTACTTTACTCTCTCTTCAGTGACATATGTTGCTTTCTAGGTGGCCGGCTGAAATTAGAAATATAGTCTGAAGGTTGTGGAATCTTTGCTCTTTGCAAAATGAATGGGCCTATTCCAGAACCGGCCTGGGACTTGACCTCATTAGTACTGTATTTGAAACTGATCGATAGTCCTTTAAAACAGTTATTAACAAATAATTAAAAGGTAGTGTGGGAAGGAAAGAGATGCTTGACACTTTTCTTCTTCTCAGTCTCCTTATTCTCTGTTTGAAATGTTAGTTGTGGATGAAGTGAAGCACATGATACTGTCACATAAGTAGGCAGATCAGTGGAGCAAATAGAAAGTCAATAAGGTAGACTTTCATGTTAGCATGGGGGAGGGGGAGTAGATTACTCATTAAAAGTAGCCATTTAGGAAAAATAAATTGGATCATTCGCTTCTCACATCAAATAAATTCCAGATGGTCAAGGATGTAAAATTTAAAATGAAGGCATCGAAGGATTATAAGAAAACATGGGGGATGTTTAATACAGACTTTAATATGTAACGAATGATAATTAAATTCAAAGAACAGCATATCCAACTGGAAATACCAAACCTGTAAGATGAGTAAAACATAGCACACCCATGTATAACGTGCAGCTCCAGGGTGGGAAGCGAAGATAAATAAATAAACTTTGCAGTTACTCCAACCTCCTTTATTTTTATATTTAAACAGACTCACAGACCTTTTTAATGGCACTAAAGTCATAAAAGGAAAGAACTATGAGATGGACAGCATTCTTTTAAAATGTGGAAAGAAAATCATATATAAAAGCCAAAGACAAATGTCAAATTGGGAAAAATACTTTCAGCAGGTATAACAAAGAATACTCTTATTCCTTCGATATTTAAAGAGGGTCAACCAATAAAACAAATCATCAATAGCCAATAGAAAGTTGGTCATAATTCTCAGGAAGGAAAATTTAGATGACTTTTAAACGAAACACGTCAGTCTTATTCATAATAATAAAACCAAAATAAAATCAATGTGAGATACTATTTTTAACCTAAAGATTGACAACAATAAAGTTTGATAACACACTGAGTTGGTAAGGATATGTGGAAATGAATACATTTCATACATTTCTGAACAGGGTGAATTGTTACAGCCAGTTGGTACAACCAATGTGTGTAAAGACATATGTGTAGTCATTGCAATATTACTTGTAGTAATAAAAGATTTTACTGTTAATCATGTTTGTAACACTAAAAGCTTTCCATTATTAAGGGACTCAGATAAGCTGCTAGAGCCATAAAAAGAAGTATTACATAGCTAATGAAGTAAATATTGAAGCAAAATTACATATGTATGTACGTAGTATGGAAAGACATCTAAAATAGGTATAGTATTGTTAAGTGGTAAAAAAGCAACATGCAAACTGATATGCAAACCATATGTGTAAGGAGAAAAGGATATGTATTGCATATATGTTTGTATATGCCTAGTGTATTTCTGAAAGGTTATATATGAACTGGCACCAGTAGCTGTCACTAGGGAAGGGAATGGTTAGGTGGTGGTCGGGGACGAGAGGAGACTTAGTTTAACTGTATACTCCTGTCTCCGGAATTTGTATCACATGCCTCCATGCAGACATTCATGTATTTGTGCATTCATTCATTCATTCATCCATCCAACAAATATTTGTCGAACTATGCTATGTCCCAGGCACTGTGCTAGGTGCTGGAGATACAGCGGTGAATAAGATAACGAATCCCCTGTTCTTATAGAACTTAACATTCTGAGAGTGGGTGCTTATATGATTGTAAGCAAGTAAATATAAATTTGCAGTACATCATATACAGATAAGTACTCTGGCGGAAAGTCATAGTAAGTGAAGAAGTGCTAATGTAGGGTGATCAGGCATCTCTGATACACTGACAGCTGAGCACAGTCTTCAAGGAAGCTGGGGAATAAGGCATGTAGCTATCTGCGGGAAGAAAGTTACTGGCAGAGGAAACTTTTAAGGACAAAGGCCACGAGGTAGAAATTTGCTTGTCATGGTTTGAGGAACCGCAAAGAGGCCTGGGTGAATGTAGTGGATTGAAGGGAGAGATTTGACAGTTGATGAGGTCAGAAAGGAGGGGTCAGGTGACACAGGGCTCTGTAAACCATCACACAGACTGAGATGCAAAGCCCACTGGAGAGCTGAAAGAGAATTACTCCACAAAGCAGGATCACGCTGACCGCTGTGAACAGCAGTGCTGTTCAGTAGGATAATGGAAGTCGCATAATTTATAATTTTCTAGTAGCCACATTTAAAAAGGTAGAAAGAAACAGGTAAAATTAATTTGAATGATAGATTTTATTTAATCCAATATCCGAAACATTATCATTGAACATGTAATCAGTATAATCAAATTTTTAGAGAGTTAGGTTTTGATTACTTAGCCTTGAAAATCTGTATTTTACACTTAGAGCACACTTCTGTTTAGATGTTAAATTTTCAACAATTGAGGTGAAATGTAGTACTACCAAAACAATAATGCTGTTTTTAATGGGAAAATATTTTATACTGCTTCAATTTTTAAATTTAAATTCGTTAAAATTAAATACGTTTAGAAATTAGGTCCTCAGTTGTACTAACTACTAAAGTCGTGCTTTATAGCCTCTGACCTAGTGACTACTGTATCGGAAGGCTTGGGAGTAGTTTTGTGGGGTGAGGTGGGCCTAATGCAGGACAGGTGGATGAATCAGGAAGATATTGCAATAATTCAGTCTAGAAATGGTGACTTGGATCATAGTGGTAGCAGTGGAGTGGATGAGAAGTGGTTATATTCCAGATAACATTTTATTTTATTTTTTGTAAACATTAAATCATTTTTATTGTGGATATGGATACAGACATATAGCAAAGAACTAAGTAAAAATTTAAAATAAGGACCACCATCATAAATGTAAACCAGCAATGTTCTGACACAGCCACCTCTTGCTACATAGATTGTTTGGGGTTGGTTTTTTGTTTTTGTTTTTACATTGGCCATCTACCTTTTTTTTTTAGTATATACAATTTTTTAAAAAAAATAAATTTATTTATTTATTTTTGACTGTGTTGGGTCTTCGTTTCTGTGCGAGGGCTTTCTCCAGTTGCGGCGAGCGGGGGCTACTCTTCATCGCAGTGCGCGGACCTCTCACTGTCGCGGCCTCTCTTGTTGCGGAGCACAAGCTCCAGACGTGCAGGCTCAGTAGTTGTGGCTCACGGGCCTAGTTGCTCCGTGGCATGTGGGATCTTCCCAGACCAGGGCTCGAACCCGTGTCCCCTGCATTGGCAGGCAGCTTCTCAACCACTGCGCCACCAGGGAAGCCCCAATATGCAATTTTTAAAGGTTACTTTCCATGAACAGATACTACAAGACATTAGCTATGTTCCCTGTGTTGTACAATACACCCTTGAGCCTATCTTACACCCAATAATTTGTGCCTCGCACTCCCCCACCCCTATATTGTCCCTCTCCTTCCTCCCCACTGGCAACCACTAGTTTGTTTTATATTCAGGATACATTTTTAAAGATAGGACCAATAGGATTTATTAATGGATTGTATGTAGGCTATAAGAGAAGGTCAACAGTGATCTCTTTTGGTCTAAACAGTTGAAGAATGGAGTTGACATTTAATGAGATGAAGAGAGAGATGGGAGAAGGAGGTTTCTGGGTGGGATGGGGAACAGTCAGGAATTATATTTTGAGAATGTTAAGTTTGAGATGCCTGTTAAACATCAAAATGGAGATATTTGAAATGACAGTTGGATACATGAATCTGAAGTTTGGGCGAGAGGTTTAATCTGGAGAAATATACATGGGAGCTGTCAGACCACCTAGTGAGGAAGAGTTGACAGAGAATAGTCGGAGGACCGATGTAAGGGGCTCCCGAATGGTTTTAGAGAGGAGGATCCAGCCACCAAGACTGAGAAGGAGAAACCAGTGGGTTTGGAGGAGAACCAAGAGAGAACGGAGGTTTGGATGCCAAGTGGAGAGTGTTTGAAAAGAAGGTGTGTTTTTGTTTATTTTTTTGTTTGTTTTTTTTTTGCGGTACGCGGGCCTCTCACCGCTGTGGCCTCTCCTGCTGCGGAGCACAGGCTCCGGACACGCAGGCTCAGCGGCCATGGCTCACGGGCCCAGCCGCTCCGCGGCACATGGGATCCTCCTGGACCAGGGCACGAACCCGCGTCCCTCGCATCGGCAGGCGGACTCTCAACGACTGCGCCACCAGAAAAACCCAGAAGGTGTGTTTTTAAAAAGTATCAGATATGGCTGGTAGGTTAAGGTTAAGTTGAAAACTGAGAATTGACCATTGGATTTAGCAACGTGGAGGTGATCTTGGCAAGAGCTGTTTCAGTGAAGCCGAGGGGCGGGAATGGGAGTGGGTTAAAGAAAACAGAGTGGAGAAGTGGACACAGCAGATGTTGACAGATTTTATGAGTTTTGCTGTAGAGCGCAACAGAAAAGAGTTGGTAGCTGGAGAGCTGTGTATGGTTAATAAAAGTTGTTTTGTGTTTTGTTTTTAAGATGAAAGAAAAAATGCATGTTTATGTGCTGGTAAGAATGACCCAGCAGAAGGGGAAAGATTGTGATGATGCAGGAAGTTTTCAAAAGAGAAGGTAGCTGGAGGGATGTAATTTAGACAAATCCATGAACTACCTGTTTATAAAATAAATTTTAAAAGTAGATAGCAGAAGGTAACAGAAGAGGAAAAGCAAGAGGATCGTATAATCTGTAATTAGCTTCTTACTAATAAATAATGAAATTGCCTAGGTCACTTTTTCCCATTTTTTAAATTAAGGTATATTTTACATGTATATAGTAGAATTAACCCTTTTTAGCCTAGAGTTCTCAGTTTGACAAATACATACATACACTACCACAATGTAGGTCATTGTTTTTTCAAATAAATTTATTTTATTTATTTATTTTTGGCTGTGTTGGGTCTTTGTTGCTGTGCGCAGGCTTTCTCTAGTTGCAGTGAGTGGGGGCCACTCTTTGTTGTGGTGTGCAGGCTTCTTAATGCAGTGGCTTCTCCTGCCGTGCAGCACAGGCTCTAGGCACGTGGGCCTCAGTAGTTGTGGCACGTGGGCTCAGTAGTTGCGGCACACGGGCTCAGTAGTTGTGGCTCGCGGGCTCTAGAGCGCAGGCTCAGTAGTTGTGGCACACGGGCTTAGCTGCTCTGCAGCATGTGGGATCTTCCCAGATCAGGGCTCGAACCCGTGTCCCCTGCATTGACGGGCGGATTCCTAACCACTGCACCACCAGGGAAGCCCAATGTAGGTCATTTTTAAACTTTTTAAACTTATCTTTAGGGCTGTAAGTTTACCTTGTCCTGTGAAGTTTGGACCCTGTATATATGGGATATACACTACTTCTGATTTGAGGTATTTAGAAACCCATAAAATAAGCATATTCTTTCCTATAATAGGTTACTAATTAGGTTCTTCTGGGAGAATGTGATATAGGCTTGGGTGAAGATCTTCCCCAAAGCTTATTCAGGCCAAAAATAATTTTTCCCCCAGCAGGTCAGTACTGTGAAAAATAATTTATGTTGGCTTCATGTAGACAAACCACAATTATTTGACTGAATTTTTCATTTTAATTGGACATAGTGAAGGTGATTAACTATAACTGAAACCCCCCAAAGGATTATGAGTGAAAGAAGTCTTTGGTGTCTGGACAATTCTAATGGAAAACAGAAGGATTCCAGTTACTCAAGAGATCGAAATAAAATTTGAGCCGAAATTTTGTGCCTGCGCAGGGTTTGGCGTAAGTGTTAGCTTTTCTTAGCCCCTTTCCTAGGTGATCGATCTCATTTTAGTTAATTCAGGGAGCTGCCAGCACCAAAATCCAGGCAGGTCTTTAAAGTTTTGTTTTTAATAAATATATCAAGTGTCAGGCATTGGCTTTTGGACAGTGTCAGGACCCTGTTGCCACGGAGCTATGAATTAAGGCCAGGTACTTAAGAAAAATTGTTTAGACTTGGTTTGGTTTACTCCTAATGTGGCTGAAATTTCAGGAGACTGGATGTTTATAACCTATTTAAATGTCCTTTTGAGTCCAAAAAATTATATTTCTGCTGCTGAACCTAGTTGATTCGATGAAAGCAAACTGTGTCTAAATACGTGGCTATTATTTCTGGATATTACAATTACTGAAATCCCAGCAGAGCCCCTTTAACCGCTTCTAAAACAGATTTCATTTTTGCTAATTCTAAAACACAGGTACTTCATTTATAGATCGTCACCTTGTTTCAGCAGCTGTGGCTGATTCTCTGTCACTGTCTTTTTTTTCCTTCAGAATGGCAATAGCTTTTCCCATTATAAAACAGGTGCATGCATGTTCATAAAACTTTATTAGTAATAAAGTATAAAACAAAGTAAAACACTTCTCCATACTACTCACCCAGAGCTAACCTCTATTATTGTTATCTTGCCAGACTCTTTATGCGTATGTAAACGTATGTGTATATGTAGTTTTTAAGGTAAATGGAATCATACCATTTAATCATCCTGTCTTATAATGGGAACATTCTTCCATGGCAATACATACTTGTAATTTTTTTAGGGACTTTATAATATCCCATCATACGCATGTACCAAAGATGTTTAAACATTTAAATTGTTTCCAGGGTTTTGCTTTTATCCACAGTGCTGCAATCCTAGGACATGTGTAACTCTTCTCATCTGCTCAGATTATTAGGATACACATCCCGCAGAGGAATTGCTGGTCAGAGGGTATACCCATTATTAACTGAGATGTTGTTGCAGAGGCCAGGGATCACCTTGCCACTTAGGCAGCAGAGGGCAGTTGAAAGATTATTTGTTGAGGTAGAAAGAGCCTTTAAAATGTGTATAATTGCTTATAAAGCCCTTACTTAAAAATTTATACTCTAACACACAATCCTCAAACTCCTCTCTAATTACACTGTCGGACTGCCATCCAGAAAGGCTCTCCAATAGTGTTAGCCCCTTGACTGCAGTGGACAGTTCACTTGCCCTGAGTATCTGTAGCACTTAGCATTAGTACTTGGCATACAGTAGGTGCCAAGTAAATATTTTTTTTATCTTTTATTTTTTTATTTTTAAAATTTTTGGCCGCACTGCACGGCATGCGGGATCTTAGTTCCCCGACCAGGGATCGAACCCGTGCCCCCCCTGCAGTGGAAGCAGGGAGTCCTAACCACTGGACCACCAGGGAATTCCCTAAATATTTTTTAAATGCACCCATTTTGCCACATCTTTACCAACTCAGGACATTATCAGACTTCTTAATCTTTACCAATCTGGTACATTAAAAAGTTTCTTTTTGTGTGTGTGAATTTTTTATTTTTAAAATTAAGCGTCTTTTCCTGTGCAAATTTGTTTACCAAGTCTGAGATTTGTCTTAAGTGTATTGGGTCTCTTGCTGTTTAGAAAATATTTATTTTTAGGTAGTCAAATCTGTCAGTCTGTTTTCACTTAAGATTTCTGAATTCTGTAACATGCTTGGAATGTTTAATTTTTATATTTAAGCATTTGGTCTTTCTGGGATTTATTTTTGTGAAAGATGAGAAATCTAAGATTTTTTTTATCCAAATGGACAGTTTCTTGTCTCAACAACATTTCTTAAGTAATCTACCCTTTCTCCATTCATTTGAAAATCTATTTACCATATATAAAATTTTCATGTATAAATGAAGTAAATTTTGGACTTTAACTTCTGTTTTGTCAATTTCTTTGTCTGCATCTTAGCCAGTGTCACATGATTTCAGTCCCTTTAGCTATGTAATAATTCTGAAATCTGCGAGGCTACAGTTCCTCTCTTCCCCATTATTCCTTTTTTCAAAATTTTCTTGGCTGTTCTCTGTCTTTACTCTTCCAGAAACACTTTAGAATCAATTTTTTAGGTTTATTAAGTTCCATCTAAATTCTTTGATATTAACTGCCATGACAGATCTGGCTTTAACGAGGTTTTTCTATTTTTTTTTAAGATTTAAATTTATTTATTTATTTATTTTTGGTTGCGTTGGGTCTTCGTTGCTGCACACAGGCTTTCTCTAGTTGTGGCGAGCGGGGGCTACTCTTCGTTGCAGTGCGCAGGCTTGTCATCGTGGTGGCTTCTCTTGTTGCAGAGCACGGGCAATACTCGTGCTCAGCAGTTGCAGCACGCGGGCTCTAGAGCACACAGGCTTCAGTAGTTGTGGTGCACGGGCTGAGTTGCTCTGTGGCATGTGGGATCTTCCCGGACCAGGGCTTGAACCCGTGTCCCCTGCATTGGCAGGCGGATTCTTAACTACTGCACCACCAGGGAAGCCCTTTCTTTTTTTTTATTTAATTTTTTAAAAAATAATTAATTAATTTATTGATTGATTTATGGCTGCGTTGGGTCTTCGTTGCTATGTGCAGGCTTTCTCTAGTTGTGGCGAGCAGGGGCTACTCTTCGGTTGCAGTGCGCGGGCTTCTCATTGCGGTGGCTTCTCTTGTTGTGAGAGAAGCACTCTAGAGTGCAGGCTCAGTAGCTGTGGCACACGGACTTAGTTGCTCTGCGGCATTTGGGATCTCCCCAGACCAGGGCTCGAACCCGTGTCCCCTGCATTGGCAGGCGGATTCTTAACCCCTGTTCCACCCAGGGAAGTCCCTCTTGTTTCTGTTTTTGACCTAAGTTTTATATTCTTAGTTTGTCTTTACTGTTAAGTTTCAATTTAGGGTTATTCCCTAACCTTAATTATCTTTTTTTTTTTTTTGTATGTTTCTTGCTTCACTGTTTTTTGTAAGTTTTTGGCTTTTGTTTCTAATATGGTGTATCACAGATGATCTCATCTTAAACATTCAGCAGCCTTAAGGTCATTTTAAAAAACCATTTGAGGGCTTCCCTGGTGGCACAGTGGTTTAGAGTCCGCCTGCCGATGCAGGGGACGCGGGTTCGTGCCCCGGTCCGGGAAGATCCCACATGCCGCAGAGCGGCTGGGCCCGTGAGCCATGGCCACTGAGCCTGTGCGTCCGGAGCCTGTGCTCCGCAACGGGAGAGGCCACAACAGTGAGAGGCCCGCGTACTGCAAAAAAAAAAAAAAAAAAAAAAAAAACCATCTGAGAGCCAGACTTTATCATGGCTGGGTTCTTCCTCACATGGATCGGTGGTGTTTCCCCTCCTGTCTAGGACTGAGTTTATGGCACATGTCTATCAATTACAGACCTGTTCCTCCCTCTGGAATTATAAATTAGTATTCTCCAGTTAAGTGAATTCTTAAACAGGTGAATAACCGTATTTGGGTTATAAATATCAAACCGTATTTGATAACGTAGAGGCATGTTGTATAAAAGATCAGTTGCACAGTTACAGAGAAAGGAAACTATTTGCTAATACCAGTTGGTCAGTCATGTTTAAAAACAATAAACAAAGGACCTGGTGTTTAAATTTATTTCACCTGTTAAAAAGTAACAAAAGATACGATTTAGGCTACATTACAGGAAGCATGGCATCCAGATTAGGAAAGGTAATAGCTCCAATCTGTGCAAATCGAACAGTTTTTATTGTTTCCTGTACCTCTTTGGGGCCAGGGACTAAACCAGGTGCTGGGATACGAAGCTGACAACATAGCCTACTTATAGTAGAATTACAAGTAGATAATAATAGGTTTTATGAAAAGCCAGAAGAAGGGCATCCAAGACCTAGACCCTAGAGACTGGAGACGCCTAATAAGGGGGAGGTGACACAGACAGCAGAAGCTTCGGAGGTGGAGCTATGGCCTCTTACTGCCTGTGGGACCTTGTACAGACTGTTTAACCTCGCTCCGTGTTAATTTCATGTGTAAAATGGAGTCATCAATAATATATGTCTCACTGTTCTCCTAAGCATTAATGAGATGATGTATATGTGGGAAGCCTCTAGAGCAGACCCTGGAACATGGTGATTTCTCAGAAAATGGTAAGGAGTACCATTTTGAAGTGCCGGAAGGTAGGCCTTGTCCCAGTAGAGAGAGACTTCCCAGCAGAAGGAAGAGTGTGCATCAAAGCTGGAGTGGTTGATCTGGGGCCTTCCTGGAACTGCAAAGTATTTAATCTGATGGGAGCCTAGGGTGCATGTGGACAGAGTAGCTGAAGATGAAACTGGGAAGGGAGGCGGGGTGAGATCTCCAAACAGGAGCTTGTGTATCATGTGAGGAGTCTGAGAGGCATTTAGGAAGTGTCATGGAATCTCTGAAGGCCTTCAGTAGGGGAGTGTCCAGCACAGTTTCATCCGTGGAAAGACTGGTTTGTCACAGATGTGCAGAGGGGTAGGAGAGCTGTTTGGATACCCAGTCGGGGAAGTGGGGCTCAGCTCTGGCTGCACCTTGGAACTATCTGGAGAACTTTAACAGTCTGGTGCCCAGGTTGACTCCAGTTCAATTATATCAGAAGCTCTGGGGGTAAGACCGAGGCACTGGCATTTTTTATGGCTTCCTAGATAATTCCATTGCGCAGCCAGGGTTGTGAACCTCTGGATTAGAGAGTAACTGTTTTCAAAGCGGATTTGATAAAGTTCCAAATTAAACAAGCACCGGCAATATAAAGGAACCAGGGTAAGAAGGTAACAAGTAGGATGTGGTAGTTGGTTGAATAAGGAGGGGTTGATGGTTTCTGGTTCGGGTCACTGGGTGCAAGATGATCTATACCAAGAAGGAGAAGCAGATTTGGGTTACTGGGCCTTGCTGAGTGGGCATGAGAAAGGTAAAGAATTTGATTTTGAAATGTAGAATTTGAGGGGAAATAATACAAGGCAGAGGGTCAGAGAGAGAAGCTGAGGGAAGGAACCAGTGGTACAGTTGAAAACTCAGAAGACAGAGTAAATAATTGATGCGTGAGTTCCCTGAGAAGACAGGAAGTGCAGAGCAGACATGAAAGAAGTAATTTATATGAGAATCTTCCACTCAGAGAGAAGTAAAAATATGTGAGGGTGCCGGTAAGTTCCCAGGTTGAGGAAGAAGAGCCTGGTGGCCCGAGTTCCTTAACTGCAGGAGACCTACTGAGAGTTAGGAGATAAGAGAAGGGCATTCAGGAGTTGGGCAAGCTTTGGGGGAGCTCAGGAAGGGGGAGGGAGAGTGAGAAGGAGGTGCCTTTCTGGTTCTGCTCTTAAATGTTGTTTTTCCCCCAGAGTTTCAATATTGACCCTCTTTCACGCACTTCCTGTGTGATCTCCTTTGTTATATTGGATTACACTCTTATCTTCCAAGAGGAACATTGGTAAACTGAAGTTTGTCCAGAGAAGTTAAGTAGTTGACATGGTAGTTCAGAAAATTATTGGTTGGCTTTTCATTTGGGGGGAAGGCATTTTGCTACCTTAATTTGAAATTTAAATTGTTGAAATCACTTGAAAACACTATACAGATCTCATAGTTTCCACCATCAGAAACTAGGTGGCATCATTTATTTCTCCACTGTGATAAAAATCTCAGAACACTGCCAACTGAACATTTTGAAAACATGTTAGCTTTTAGTATAAAATGTTATACTGTAAAGAAATTCTAAAGATACTTATTTTATTTCATGTTATACTTCATGCATTTATTTTTGTTCTGTGATTTCTAATAAAGATCTAACTGGAATTCTCAACTCTGATATAAACTATGATGTGCATTATGAACTCTCAAAATGTTTTTTCCTCTAGAAAACCAACTTAATGTCCAGTAGTTGTCAGATAAACCAACTTTCCTCTAAAAAGCCAACTTTTCCTCTAAAAACCAATGTCCGGTAGTTGTCAGACGGACTGAACTATTTATTTTACAGGTGTGCTGTTCTGCAGAATTAATTGTTCTCACTACAACAAAGCAATAGTTGGTTGGCTTTTCAGTATGGCTCTTTGGTCTTAACTTCCTTATTAAGATAATTATAGATTACTTAAGCACAGCTGGTTAGGACCATGGATGCATAGATAGGTAGAAGGTGGCCTTGATATTGCAGAACATTAACCGAGTGTTTTGATATAATTTCAGGTAACGTTTCATTTGTTGCATTTCCAGTTTCCAGCACCAACTCACCAACAAAGATTTTACCAAAAACCTTAGGACCAATAAATGTGAATGTTGGACCCCAAATGGTAAGAAAATCATCATATCTTAGGACTTGAAACTTTGCTTAGGCAAGACTTATTTAAAGGAGAGTTGTACCAAAGATGCTTGGTCAGATATTCCAGTTAATTTCTTATCTCAGTCACTTATTTTTTAAAGTTTTGTTTTTACCTGAATGTAACTGATTAGTCTTACGAAAAAGAAAGTCGTTATACTCTTCAATGTTCAATTTTCACGTACTTGAATCTGTGGATTCTGAATGTGTTAATATTAAGGTTTTTGCTCCCTATATGAGACTTCTCTTGTTTTCAGTTGTTCGATTAAATTGATTTGAAATCTGTTATGTTTTATGTTCTCCTTTTTCTTGTAAAATAGCCTTTACTGCACTAAACCGTGTAATCTCGTATAAATTGAATATCATATAAATTGAGTATGACCCAACAGTTAATCTATATTTGGAGCTACTAATTTGAAACTCTTTGATGAAAGGACATTTAGGAAGAAACAACTCACCAGTTCATTTTAATCTTTAGCAGTAGAAATAATGAATTAAAATGGAAAGTATTTAACTGCTTCTCTGAAGGTATTCCATTAATTATGCTAGAGCTTAAAGTATATAGCACTTTTAAGAAAGCCTTATTTATAAACAGAGTTGCATGCAGCTCATCTAAAAACTATACCTAATTTAAATGGCCTCACCCACCATTAGCAAAAGTATGTAAACATTTGAACAGTAACTCTTCATTGTCAGTGTTTACATCTTCTTATCTGTAAAGCAATAAGCATAAATTTTGTTTGTAATGTACGGTACTGTGGACTATGTTAAATGCACAATTATTTAGACAGAAATCTCTTTTAACATTCTGAATGGCTTCAGAAAGTCTTTGAGATCTTAAGCCATTCTAGACACAACATTTTTCTTGATCCCTTGAGGACTGTTAATCATCTGCAGAATCCGAGCTAAAGATGTTGCACAATACTGTAACTATGAGAAGAATGTAATCTAGCTCCAAGCCTCTTAGAAACTTAAGCTCAGGTGAATATCTGCATTTCAAGGTAGTTCAGGGTATATTTTCAGACGTTTGCTAAGCATTTGCCCCTCACCAGCCACTACAGGAGGTGCAAATGAGATTATACACCTGACTTGAAAGTCGGTATTTTGAGATGTGATTATATAAACATCAAAATTAAACAAACAGATGTGAACTTTCTTGACTTTGACTCATACAGCACTCTTCTATTTTGAAAGACTGTTTCCTCTTGGTATTTCAGTGATGCTGCTATGGCTCAAATTTGAATTCCTCTTTTAGAAACATAATTGTTCTTCCCATTGTCAGTTTAAACTAATGTACATGTAAGCCTTTACACACTTCAGTTCTGACAGTGATAAGTAGTCCTGTATAGGACGTACCCAATTACTGCAAACCTCAGAATCAGCAAAGCAAAGGTCAGACAGAGAGATTTCGGCCTCTCCTTTGAAACAGGCCAGCCCAAGACCTTCATTTGTCTTCCGAATTCTGAGGTGCTTTTTGTAGTTTTTAGTCCCTAGGCAGGAATCAGAGTTTTCTTTTTGATTTCCTAATATATCGTGGAACCCCAGCGAGAGCCGCTCTCTCCTCTTGCTTGTCTCTTTTGAATGTTGTTCCCTCACATTCAATCTCTCATCCATGATTTAAAAAAATTTTTTGTTAGAAAATTCTTAAATGAAACCTCACCTGTTTCCTTCTTACAGTTGTCTTTCTCTACTTGCCCTTTAAATTTTACATGTCCCTTTGGAAGCCAAATCTTCATGGTAGATAGAAATTTCAAAAGGCCTCAAGAAAAAGTTGTTTTCTGTGTTTCTAGAAGCTAGTTTAGCAGTAACTGTTTCACTTTGGGATACGTGCTCTTTTCTTAAAGGTATCTGGTTTTATGGGAGGGGAGAATGGGTACATGTATATGCATGGCTGAGTCCCTTTGCTGTGCACCTGAAACTATCACAACATTGTTAATCAGCTTTATTCCAATACAAAATAAAAAGTTTAAAAAGAAAAAAAAAGGTATCTGGTTTTTTATATAAGATAATCTCATGATTATTTTAACATGGTTAAAAATTGCTTGTTTCTTACAGTGAAAATGAAAATTTTGTCAAATAATGAAATCCTTTAATATAACACTTTATAGTTATATAGAGTCTTTCTCTTCAGAGTATAGATTCTCTCTTGGCTTCTCTTACTGTAGATGGCAGTAGTACATAAGAAAATCTTCAGAATGAGGTTCAGTTGCTATTTGATTTATGGCTAACTGTAATCTATTGTCAGAGAAACCACATGATTACATTTAAGTTAAGGATGTCTGGTTTTTTTGTGGGGAGGTGAGGAAGACTTAAATTTAAAATAAATGTTCATTTTCCTTATCAGATTAACTGAATACTATTTTAGTTTGGGATTTCAAAATTAAGGTTCGGTTTTATAGCGCATATGTGACTTATCACCTATGTGAACTAATTTTCCTGTGTTCGTTGACTTCCCTTTGATTTTGTTTCTTAAGGCTCAGTCACTGTCACTGTCCTAGTTTAAGAACTCATTGCGTCTCATAAGGATTTCTAACTTGTGGTTCCAATTCAAGTCGAGCATCCCACCAGTTCGTTCGTTCATGAAACGTTTGTTGAGGACTTCCCAGGCCCTGTGCTAAGAGAAAGGAACAGAGTATTGCTCATCCCTCTCAGATCAGGAAAGAATAGCAGCTGACAATCTGACATTAAGGAAGAAAAATAGAGTAGAACATAACAATTTATTTCCAAAGTCATTCTCAATAAAGATAACCAGCTTTTCTCTATGTCCTATTTCCCTTCCTCCTTTCTTCGTCTTCTTTTTTTCCTACAAAGCCCTTTAAATCAGGTAAAACCAAGCCTGTAGGGTCCTAATAACAGATGAATAAAAAACTCCTTAGTAATAATACTGCACAAGTAATGCAGTCTGTTTCATGGGTAAATCAGAATGCTTAGATAAGTTGCTTTCTGGAGACTCCTGTTCTAGGAATAGAGTAGACCAGATTTCAAACGCTCAAAATTTCCCTCTCAAGCTCTCACACTCAGGGTCAGCATGAAAGAGAACATCTGAGTGTGTGGTGCTGTGATTGGTGAGAACTATGCCCTTTTCTTACAGGATTTTATATAATCCTTTCTAGCATATCAATGAACAAAGAAGCTACTCTTTTCCATCATTTTAAAAGCTGGGTCTTCTGTCTCAGTTCAATAAATATTTATTGATTCTTTCCTATGAGAGTCCCCTAGCACTATGGTAGGCCCCGCAGACACTCTCTACCTTTAAAGATCGTGCATTGAAATGGAAGTGAGGAGGTGGTGTGGAATATGTGCAGGGCTAGGAGGTACAAACACCTTGTCTAGTGTTCATATTTTCTCATGAGGCAGACTTCTGAATGCCCTCTTTAATAATCCTTGGCATATTAGGAGAATCAGAATTCTCCAGACATCTGTCAGTATTTGTTGTGTTTTGTTTTTTTTGAACTATAGAATTAACATATTAAAAGCATTTCCTAAGCATTTGTATGTAGTAACATCTCCCTAGCCCCATTAATACCCCCATTCCCTGGAGCATGCCTTTATTCTATTTATTTATTTATTTACTTATTTATTTATGAAAATACTTAAAGATATTACTAGGGTGCCAAATTATTTTCACCAATGAAAACTATAAGACCTGGAAAGCAATTTGGCAACACAGATCAAGAAACATTTTTTACAAGTCCATATCTTTGGACTTCCCTGGTGGTGCAGTGGTCAAGAATCTGCCTGCCAATGCAGGGGACACAGGTTCCATCCCTGGTCCGGGACGATCCCACATGCCATGGAGCAGCTAAGCCCATGCACCACAACTACTGAGCCTGCGCTCCAGAGCCCGCGCACCACAACTACTGAAGCCCGTGTGCCTAGAGCCCGTGTTCCACAACAAGAGAAGCCTGTGCACAACAAGGAAGAGTAGCCCCCACTCACCGCGACTAGAGAAAGCCCATGCGCAGCAATGAAGACCCAACGCAGCCAAAAATAAATTAATTTTTTAAAAAAGAGCAAATTAAACCCCAAATAAACAAATAATAAAAAGTGAAAATCAATAAAATAGAAAACAAAAAATATATAAAAACAATGAAATAAATATTTATTTTTGGCTGTGTTGGGTCTTCATTGCTATGCACGGGCTTTCTCTACTTGCGGCAAGCTGGGGCTACTCTCCGTTGCAGTGTGCGTGCTTCTCATTGCCGTGGCTTCTCTTGTTGCAGAGCACGGGCTCTAGAGCGCAGGGTCAGTAGCTGTGGCACACGGGCTTAGTTGCTCCGTGGTGTGTGGGATCTTCCTGGACTAGGGCTCGAACCCATGTCCCCTGCATTGGCAGGCAGATTCTTAACCACTGCGCCACCAGGGAAATCCCCAAAATAAAAAAATTTTTTTGAAAAAGTCCATATCCTTAGTTCCATTAATTCTCTTTCTGGAGTCTATCCATAGGAAATAGAAATTAAAGCCAATATCATTTTACAGAAATGTTTATCACAGCATTATTTATAATATTTAATATTTGAATATTCATAAAAATCTAATAATAGGGGATAATTAATCCACATGACAGAGTGTTTGATGGTCTTTAAAATGTCTTCGAAGAATATTTAATGACATGAGGAAATGCTCTTGAAAAAAACAGGTAAAATTATATCTGTATAAGAATCCAAATTGTATTATGTCTTTGTATATGTTGTGGACTGTGAAGAATTAATTTGCTGTTACCCCAGTTCTAGTAAATAGAGTTCAACTGAAATTAGTTTCCATAATTTCAAAGAAAGCTTTTCATTTTTCTGTTTTTAAAATGTTGTCAGTTGCCAACTTAATCCCTCCCAATTGCTGTTCACTTGCTGAAATCCACATTGTGACTTCATATCAGTATTCAGGATACTTGTGCTTTAAGATCTTAGAATATAAATGTATCAGAGGTATTGCTTATATTTAGATGATTGATATTAAGTACATTTTAGACAGTAAGGTTTACTCCTTGTGTATAGGTTAGCATTCAGCATTATTTTCTGCCTGTAGGTTTTCCTTAATAACTAAGAATATTTTTTTCTTTGTCCTGACTTTACAGATTATAAGTACACCACAGAGACTAACCAGTTCAGGAAGTGTTCTGATTGGGAGTCCATATACCCCTGCACCAGCAATGGTTACTCAGACACACATAGCAGAAGCTACTGGCTGGGTCCCTGGGTAAGAGTGGTACTGCAAATTACCATTCTTAAAAACTTTTTTTTTTAAGTTCTGATCTTTTTTTCTCACTATCTTGTCTTCTGTTCTTGTTTTATGTTCTTAAAAACTAATATGTTTCCTTTAAGATCACCTATTTTATTTCACTTTATATCCTAGATATAAATCAGCTCTGGAGCAACCATTTTAAATTTTATTTTATTTTATTAATTAATTAATTAGGCTGCACCACCACAGCATGCAGGATCTTACTTCCCCAACCAGGGATTGAACCTGTGCCCCCTGCAGTGGAAGCGTGGAGACCTAACCACTGGACCACCAGGGAAATCCCTGGAGCAACCATTTTTAAACAGAAAAATAGAACAATAACTTGTAACTGAATCTTCTTTCTTCAACTCTGAAAGAAGACTACTTTTTATGATTGTGACATTTAGCCGCTTTGGAGATATAAAAACTGCATTTTATATTGTTTTAACAAACATTAGAAAGGAGTTTTATATATACATGTGTGTGTACTCAGAATTTCCCCTTAAAACCAGCATGTTTATTTCCTTTAAAACCAGAAAAGGAACTAGGAAAAAGAACCCAAATATATTAAAACTTTCATTGAGTTTTATCTTCGTTCCTTTAAACACTGGGCAATTAAATCAGTATCCCTTCTTTGTTACTCATTTGCCACTTTTAGTATCAAATCTCTATGTTTCTTTACCTGTAAAATACCTTTATTCAACCTTTCTCCACTCCTTATCATTTCACCATCTCATCCTTCCATAAAGAAAAGAAGTAGTAAAATAAATGATTCCGTTTTAGTTTGTCACTTTAGAAGTTATTTCCAAGGTGGCATGCCACACTGGTGGTTCTATCATTGACTTACAGTTGTGAGTTCTAGCAAACAGTAAATCTTGGTTGAGTAAGAATCTCCTTGCTTCAAGGATATTAAAGAAATGAACGAAATAACAATCCTGGCAAAGTGCTGTAAGCCATACACACACAGACAGAGACAGAAGAGTTTCATGTGTATACATAATGTCTTTTCCATTATCGAATAAGATGAAGTGACAGAGTCACCTGTAATTCCTTTGCCTTTATTCAGTCGTTAACAACATTTCTCATGTAGATCTAAGATCTAAAAATCTTGGATTTTTTCATAGCCTTGAGAGAGAATTTAATGAAAGCCAAGCCTGTGCCAGTAGCGTTGGCCGACTTTGGAGGTGACCAGAGTTTGGCTCTTTTCAGCACCAGCTGTGCTGTATGCTGGGGGCAGTCTGATTATCTAATGTTTTTATAGTCATTTCTCCCAGAGCAAATAAAACTTTTCTATGCCTTCTCCTCTATAAACCTGCAGTATTTTCCTCCCTAAAGATTCATTGAGTTCATTTCAAACTGTGGCTATCATGTTGCGATGTCTTTGTCCAGTGATAAAATTTAAGTTTTTATTTCATGTACGTATCTTTTATATTTGTTACTTTTGTGTTTGGATATTTTCAATGTGGAATTAGACAAGTTACAATAAATTATTCATGAAGTAAAGTTCTTTATGCATGTTCTTTTTATGGTATCTTTTTTTCTTTTCAGTGATAGAAAACGGGCTAGAGAATTTATAGACTCTGATTTTTCAGAAAGGTGAGTATAAGTTTAACTATTTTGTTTAGGAGGTGCTACTGCATAGAGAGGGGTTTGGTGCCCAGACTCTAATGAGATGTTTTTCTTCGTATAACTTTAACTTTGTTGAGTTTCTACCGTTATTTCATTCCACATGGAGTATTCTGCTTCATTCGTCATTACATAAATTTATTGTATTTGTGTGGTTTCAAAAGATACTATTCTGTGAGTAGACTGTCTGTTGGCAGTATGCCATTTAGCCCCCTCCCTCCTTTTGGGAGTTGAAGTGTTTTGCCAAAGTGAATACTCCCTATTACCCCCAAATACACAAACATTTTAAAAACAAGTTTCGTTGAACACATTTAAAGGTCATAGTAAATTCTCACTTCGTTTTTTTCCTTCCAGCCTTATTGAGATATAATTGACACACAGCACTGTGTAAGTTTAAGGTATACAGCATGATTTACATACATCATGAAGCGACTATCACAGTAAGTTTAGTGAACATCTGCCATCTCATATAGGTATAAAATTAAAGAAATAAAAAATAAAAATGTTTTTCCTGTGATGAGAACTCTTAGGATTTACTCTTAATAACTTTCATATATAACATACATCAGCGTTACTCTATCATGTTCTACATTACATCTTACCTTTTTCTTAAATAAGACATCCAGTGTAATATAACCTTTCCTTAGACTATTAGGACAGTGGTTCTCAGTTCTTGGTGTGCATCAGAATCACCTGTGGTCTGTTGAATAAACTGTAATTGCCTACTAAGTCAGAAACTCCAGGATTGAAAACTGTCACTTTAGGGTCGTTATTTGAACTTAAGTTCAGTGTTCCACAAAAGCCACTCTACTGAATATCGTATTAGTGTCACACTATGTTAAAACAAGACACGTAATCTCAGAGGCTGTTGAGTTCTGTAAGATAGTTACTATTTTAGATAAAACCTTGTCATCAGTGCTTTTTAAAATTTACTTTTGATTCTGAGATTTTGGAATTGCTTTTGTCAATTGTGTTTTCATCTCTTTTCTCCTGTTAGGTCGTCTGCTTTCAATACAATAGTTTTCTGTTTCTCCAGTTCCTAGTTGCTTTCTCTGATTTGCTGTGCACTGAGAAACTACTTGGCCAGATGTGTTAGAATTCAGTCTAAAATAAAAGTGAATAGGTTCTGAGTGAGGACCTTGGGGCTGTATAAAAGAATGTGTGTTTTCTTGCATTGACACTAGCTCTGCTTTAGTTCCTTGGTGGCCTTTGTAGTTTACTTCTCACATCTTAACTGTTTTGAACAGATAAGATCATGTCTGAGGAACTGCTATATCATATAGACATACATGGCGAGATGGTCTTTTCTCTCTAATGGAAATTATGGCTCATACTGGTTTTTCTTCATGTATATCCTTGGAAAGGGCAGCAGCACACATTTTTTTTTTTTTTTTTTTTTTGAGGTACGCGGGCCTCTCACTGTTGTGGCTTCTCCCATTGCGGAGCACAGGCTCCGGACGCGCAGGCTCAGCGGCCATGGCTCACGGGTCCAGCCGCTCTGCGGCATGTGGGATCTTCCCGGACCGGGGCACGAACCCGTGTCCCCTGCATTGGCAGGCGGACTCTCAACCACTGTGCCACCCGGGAAGCCCAGCACAAGTTTTTTTAACCATATATTTAGCACTATTTAAGGCCTTAAAATGGAACTATTCATTAGTTATGATTGGTGGCACCTATGTATTGCAAATAATATAAAAAACAAGGTTCTTTTTATTCTTTATAAGAGAGAAAACTCTAAAGAGCACATATAAAAGTACCAGATTAAATTCTTTGGTATAGCCACTGATTCGACTTTCCCCTTCTACATTTGGTTCAGTGGCCTTTTTTCCTAGTGCTTTTTATTATTCTCTTTCTATTCTTTAATATAATTTTTCTATAATGAATCCCGTTCCCTCTCCCTAATCAAGCCACAAAAATTACTACGTGTGGTTTTCTTTTGTTGTTGTTGACCTTACAAATGTTATTTTCCTCCAAATTTATGTGTTTTTCTGTAATGCTGCGAAAAGTCTTCGGTTCCCTTTCCCCAAGTGCTGAGCTTCAAAAAGCCAGCTCTCAACCCAAAGTAATCTTCTTCATCTCTTTAATGTCTTATATGTTGATTTAGTATCATATGTAATTATTTGTATTACTGTTCCTCAGGGATATGGAGTGAGAGAGAGTGAAAGAGAGAGAGAGAGAGAAAACACACACACACATAGTCCCACATAGATAAATACCACCTTTTTATCCTCATCTTACACTTGACAGTACAACCTTAAGTATGTTTTACACAGCTATTCCTTCGTCAGGTTCATTTGCGAGAGCAAGTCAGTTTCTGAAGAAATTTTTTGTTGGTTAAAGATCCATTGAAGTATTCTCATTGGTTTTTTTCCCTGTGTTCTGATCCACTGGACTTGTTTGCAAAGAGCTTGTGGAAGGAGCTGCGAAAGCCCCCTTTCTGGTCTTGCCGGAGGTTTTGATCCTGAAAGATGTTTGCTCGCTTTCTTTTTCTCCCTTTGGACAGAATATGGTGGTGTCTTCTAAATGCATCTCTTCCAAATAGGGAAGGGGGACCTATTTGGGATCTCTTGGGTGGAAAGAAGGTCCTGGATGTGTGATGGGCAATGGCAATAGCTGGCATATGTTTTACTGTATTCCTGTCTTAAATGACTAAGATTTAGCACAGTGGTGTTTCACTGTTCCTTTGTGCTCATGTAATCTTAAGACCTTTTTTTAAAAATTCTGTTGGAATACAGTTAAAACCCTTTTATTTAGAATAAACTAATAATTTATAATAATATAATTTAAACTATAATAAGCTAATAAAAATCAATATAATATCTGTACTGCTTCAGTGATGTTTATGAAGTTGTTTGTTCAACAATTGTTTTTAAATTACTTTATTTATTTATTTAGTTTTGGCTGTGTTGGGTCTTTGTTGCCACGTGCAGGCTTTCTCTAGTTGTGGCTAGCGGGGGCTACTCTTCGTTGCAGTGTGCAGGCTTCTCATTGCGGTGGCTTCTCTTGTTGCGGAGCACGGGCTCTAGGCACGCAGGCTTCAGTAGTTGTGGCACACAGGCTCAGTAGTAGTGGCTCACAGGCTCTAGAGCACAGGCTGAGTAGTTGTGGCGCACAGGCTTACTTGCTCCGCGGCATGTGGAATTTTCCCGGACCAGGGCTCGAACCTGTGTCCCCGGCATTGGCAGGCAGATTCTTAACCACTGCGCCAACAAATATTTTGATGTGATAAATGTTGGTATGTTCTAGGCATTGGCAAGAATAATAAACAAGATAGATAAGTCTCTGCCCGTTAAAGAGCTTATATTTGGGATGGGGGAGCAATAAACAAAATAAGATAATTTTAGATTGTGATAGGTGGTATGTAGAAAACTAAGAAGGACGATTTGTAGAGTATTGGAAGGATGGTGGCTACCTTAGAAAGGCCTTTCTAAGGGGGTGACATTTGAATGCAAGGAAGACAGGCATGTAAATACCCTCAGGGAGCCAGGGGTTCTAGGCAGAAGGAATGGCAAATGCAGAGATTCTAAGTGAGGAACGAGGTTGTTGTATTTGGGGAAGCACAGTGGCTTGGAGAGAGTGAGAAAGTCAAAGAGTGATGTGGGATGGGGATGGAGAGGTAGGCAAGAGTCAGAACATGAAAAGCCTTGTAGGTCATGGTAGAGAATCTGGTTTTTATTCTAAACAGGGTTTTAAGTAGGGAAGTGACATGATCTAATTTACACTGACTGCTGAGGGGGAAATGGACTCTGAGAAGACAAGAACAGAAGCAGGAAAATCAGTTAGAAGGCTGTTGCAGGGCGCACTGGCCTGTCAGTGGAGATGGAAGAAAAAAATGGATAAATTTTGGAAATAGAATCAACAGGATTTATTGATAGATTAGATGAAGGGAAGAGAGAAATAAAAGATGGCTTCTGTTTTTTTGCAGTGAGAGCTGGGTGAATGTTGATGCTATTTAGACTTACTGTACTTAGGAGTAGGTTTGGGGAGGAATTGAGTTTTGTTTTGGACATATGAAGTTTGATAAGTTTATTAGTTATCTAAGTGATCATATCATTAGTGTATAAGTAGTATCATCAGCTTGTAATTCGTCACAGGCCTGGATGACATAACCCAGGGTGGGGAGAGAGTGAAGATCTGTAAGTGATCAACAATTATTTCCCATTCAACAACCCCCCCAACACACACACAATGAATACATATGTACAGGAAAGTGGGGTTTGGGGTTTTTTCCCTAAATTATTTTACTAAATTACTAAATTATTTTGCTGATTTAAACATTCTAGTTAACTTATTTGAATGGGAAATGAGGTTTTTATTGTATATTTTATATAATTTCTTATGTAAATGGAATATATTTATTATAACTTATACCTGGAGTATACTGTTATACTACAAATTTGAGTTTTATATTACTTTTGTAAATAAATATAAATTATTATGGGAAAATATAAAAAGACAGATTGTGGATTCTAGTTAAGTGCCTGGAAAAATAAATACTTTTTATTCCTTGGGAGTAACTCTTTTAAATACTTCATATGAATATGAAATTATGAATACTTCAAATGAAATAAAATACAGCATGCTTTTCAAACTGTGCTGTATTAATAGTTTTATTTTCTTAAATATCAAAAAAATTTTCAATTTGGTTTTATTTGGCAAGGGATGCTTCCTACTGGTTCTTTTTTTTTTTTGATTTAGGGACTAATAGAGATGATAGTGTGTACATCCTGTGGCCAAATTTTGGTGTTATTTGGAAAGAGGGTCTTGGTGTTTCAGAGAGCTCAGGTTTTAGGAAAATGTGTAAACTCTACTTATTTAAGGTTTAGAGGGCTTCCCTGGTGGCGCAGGGGTTCAGAGTCCGCCTGCCGATGCAGGGGACACGGGTTCGTGCCCCGGTCCGGGAGGATCCCACATGCCGCGGAGCGGCTGGGCCCGTGAGCCATGGCCGCTGAGCCTGCGCGTCCGGAGCCTGTGCTCAGCAACGGGAGAGGCCACAACAGTGAGAGGCCCGCGTACCGCAAAAAAAAAAAAAAAAAAAAAGATTTAGATAGGGAGCTTCCAGTTTGAGATGATGGGCTGAACACCTATTTTTAATCCCCAGCCCCTAAGATTGTAATAAAATTTTTTGTGTAAAAAAATAATAAAAAATAAATCTCTTAAATTGCCGTAAAACATGATAGAGGTGTAGATTTTCCAAGGACTTGAAGGTGAAAGCTGGTGTGATTATAATGATGACAAGTGAAAGTAGAGAAATCCACATCCCAAAATATGCATGGGAGAAGTCGGATTTGGAAGCTGCTCTCGCCTGCACTGACATGGAGAGGCCCCAGGGTCAGAGTTGACAGGTATTAAAAAACAAGAAGGAATTGGCAGGGGAGGTGCTGAGGGCAATGAAATGAAAACTATCCAAGGAACACCTGGGCCAGTGGAACCTTCTCAACCCTCCAGATCCACTGTCCCTACCATACTGTCTCCACACACATAAAAATTACGTGTTGTGGCATATATTAGTACTTCATTCCTTTTTATTGCCCAATTATATAACATTGTATGGATATACCACATTTTGTCTATATTTGTTCATTGATGATGGACATTTGAGTTGTTTTTACTTCTTGGCTATTATAACTACTGCTAGGAACATTTGTGAACAAGTTTTTACGTGGATATAAGTTCTCATTTCTCTTGGATTATATACTTAGGAGTGGAGGTGCTAACAGACAGTTTCTAGAGTGGCTGTACCATTTTACATTCCCACCAGCAATAGGTTGCAGTTTCTCCACATCCTTGCCAATACTTATTCTCCATCTTTTTTTTATTATAGCCATACTTGTAGATGTGAAATCATATCTTTTTTTTTTTTTTTTGCGGTACGCGAGCCTCTCACTGTTGTGGCCTCTCCCGTTGTGGAGCACAGGCTCCGGACGCGCAGTCTCAGCGGCCATGGCTCACGGGCCCAGCCTCTCCGCGGCATGTGGGATCTTCCCAGACCGGGCACGAACCCGGGACCCCTGCATCAGCAGGCGGACTCTCAACTACTGTGCCACCAGGGAAGCCCCTCATTTTGGTTTTGATTTGCATTTCCCTAATGGTTAGTGATGTTGAGCACCTTTTCATATCTTGTTTTCTTTTTATTGAAGTATAGCTGATTTATAATGTTGTGCTGATCTCTGCTGTACAGCAGAGTGACTCAGTTATACACGTATAGACATTCTCTTTTTTACATTCTTTTCCATTATGGTTTATCACAGAATATTGAATATAGTTCCCTGTGCTATACAGTAGGACCTTGTTGTTTATCCATCCTGTATATAATAGTTTACATCTGCTAATCCCAAACTCCCACTCCGTCCCTCTCCCACCCCCTCCCCCTTGGCAACTCTGTTCTCTATATCTGTGAGTCTGTTTCTGTTTTGTACATAGATTCATTTGTGCCATATTTCAGATTCCACATACAAGTGATACCATGTGGTATCTGTTTTTCTCTTTCTGATTTGCTTCACTTAGTATGATAATCTCTAGTTAGATCCATGTTGCTCTAAGTGGCATTATTTCATTCTTTTTTGTGGCTGAGTAGTATTCCATTGTATATATGTACCACATCTTTATCCATTCATCTGTTGCTGGACATTTAGGTTGTTTCCATGTTTTGGCTATTGTGAATAGTGCTGCTGTGAACATAGGGGTGCATGTATCTTTTTGAATTACAGTTTTGTCTGGGTATATGCCCAGGAGTGGGATTGCTGGATCATATGGTAATTCTATTTTTAGTTTTCTGAGGAACCTCCATACTGTTCTCCATAGTGGCTGCGCCAGCTTACATTCCCACCAACAGTGCATGAGGGTTTTCTTTTCTCCACACCCTCTCTGGCATTTGCTATTTGTAGACTTTTTAATGATGGCCCTACTTTTTTAAAGATTTATTTATTTATTTATTATTTAATTTATTTATTTTTGGCTGTGTTGGGTCTTAGTTGTGGCACATGGGATCTTCACTGAGGCATGCGGGATCATTCCTTGTGGTGCGCGGGCTCTTCGTTTTGGCGCGCAGACTTCTCTCTAGTTGTAGTTTTCTCTTCTCTAGTTGTGGCATGCAGGTTCCAGGGTGCGTGGGCTCTGTAGTTGTGGCACACGGGCTTAGTTGCTCCGTGGCATGTGCGATCTTAGTTCCCTGACCAGGGATCGGACCTGCTTGCCCTGCATTATAAGGCAGATTCTTTACTACTGGACCACCAGGGAAGTCCCAGTGATGGCCATTCTGACTGGTGTGAGGTGGGTACCTTATTATTGTTTTGATTTGCATTTCTCTAATAATTAGTGATGTTGAACATCTTTTCTTGGGGCTACTGGCCATCTGTATGTCTTCTTTGGAGAAATGTCTATTAAGATCTTATGCCCATTTTTTGATTGGGTTGTTTGTTTTTTTGTTGTTGAGTTGTATGAGCTGTTTGTATTATTTTGGAAGTTAATCCCTTGTCTGTTGCATCATTTGCAAATATTTTCTCCCAGTCTGTAGGTTGTCTTTTTGTTTTTGTGTGTGTGTGTGTGGTTTCCTTTGCTGTGCAAAACCTTCTAAGTTTGATCAGATCCCATTTGTTTATTTTGTTTATATTTCTATTGCCTTGGGAGACTGACCTAAGGAAACATTGGTATGATTTATGTCAGAGCATGTTTTGCCTATGCTCTCTTCTAGGAGTTTTATGGTGTCATGTCTTATGTTTAAGTCTTTAAACCATTTTGAATTTCTTTTGTGCATGATGTGAAGGTGTGTTCTAACTTTATTGATTTACATGCAGCTGTCCCAAGTCTTTTTTTTTATTTTACTAGTATAAATATCTTATAAATAATTTCTGGCAGTTTCTAACCAATGAAATATATTGCATAATAAACCACCTCACATCTTCCAGGAAGAAAAAAACACTAAATTTCAATAGTAATGACATCACCCACTGAATTAGGACACAATTGAAATTTGCTTTAAATATTTCTTTGGGGAAGGGGATACACACTTCTACTCAATTAAGAGAAACATTTTTACAGTTCGGAGGTCTTTTGTGTTTTTTTTTTTTTTTTTTTTTTTTTATCATGCCATGAATTCATAGGGACTGGGTTCTGGCAGCTCAGACTCCTTTCCATTGGTTCTCACAAAGTGTGCATCTCTAGGTGGAGCAGGCTGGTGCTTCAATTGAACCCAAGTCCCTTTCTCTTTGGCTTTTTTCTTTTTCTGATCATTTTCCTTCACACATTTCAGGAAGCCATCTTAGCTCTTAGAGTGCCTAATTTGCTTCATAATCTCTTTGCAGGAGTCTTGCCTTTAACTTGTTTGTTTACAACAGTGCCAACAGCAGCTGGGTGACATTGTAGACTCTTCTGGTAGCATTTGTGGGGTGTTCCCTTTTGAACAGTGCCCATTCCCTTGATGTCTACAATATCATCTTTCTTGTAGATTGGCATATTTGTAGCCAAAGGAACAACTCCATGTTTTCTAAAAGGCCTAGAGAACATATAGCGGGTACTCCTCCATCCCTTTTGTGTTGATCATTTTGGTGAATTACTAGAAGATGGCATTCTTGCTGAAAGGAAGTCTAAATATGTTCCTTGAAAAACTCTATTCCGATCTTTTGGGTGGTTGTTGTTGTTTTTTCTATTGAGTTGTAAGAATTCTTTATGGATTATAGATACAAGACCCTTATCTGATACATGATTTGCAAAAATATTCTCCTATTCTATGGATTGTTTTTTCACCTACTTGAAGCACAGAAGTTTTAAATTTTGATTATGTTTATCTGTTGGGTTTTTTTTTCTTCTTGTGTTACTTATGCTTTTGGTGTCCTATCTTATTTAAAAAAAAAATTGTCAAATCCAAGATCACAAAGACTTAACGCTTATATTTTCTTCTAAGAGTTTTATGGCTTTGCTCTTACATTTAGATCTTTGATCCATCTTGAGTTAATTTTTGTCGCATGTGACATTATAAGGTTAATTTGTCTAATGTAACCCAAAAGCGTATAGAAGATACGTGAAAATGTAGACATTTATTTTTATAACATTTTTCAACCATTTAAATTTATAAAATAAGCCTGTTTTAAATTTATCATTTTAAATTATTAGCTAAATTAGAAAAGTTTAACTTTAAGTTTTTTTAAGTTTAACAAAGCTAAATTAACTTTGGGTTTTTTTGGCCGCACTGCGCAGCACATGCAACTTCCCCCACCAGGGATTGAACCTGCGTCCCCTGCAGTGGAAGCACGGAATCTTAACCACTAGACCGATAGGGAAGTCCTGAGTTATTTTGGTTTTAACCCTCATTTTGTGGTGGGGAAACAAGCATTCCTGAACTATTTTTGTCAAGAAAAGGCACATCTTTTCTGAATGTGGTGACAGTAGTAGTAAGCCAGATGTGACAATGGAAATAGTTTAAAGAATGAAGAACAATAAAGTTTGTTTTGCTCAGAAGCATGTTCCCTTGTATACTGAGTTTGGCTTTTTTCGAAATAATGATGAAATGCTAAAACCACAACATCTTATTTTATAGATATTCAGGCTCGTGAAGCCATCAACACTTAAGCACAAAAGACAACAAAACATAAATAAGTTCAAAAGCAAAAAAACCACTGAGAAAATAAATAAGAAATTATTGTGCATCTGTTGCCACTAGCCATCTGCAGAACTTTTTCACCATCCCATACTGCCACTCCTTACTGATTAAGCAATAACTCCCCACTTTCTCCTCTTCCAGTCTGCGGTAACCATAGTTTTACTTTCTGTCTCTATAAATTTGACTATTTTAGGTGCCTCATATAAGAGGAATCATACAATGTTTACCCTTTTGTGTCTGGCTTATTTCACTTATCATGTCTTCAAGGTTCATTCATGTTGTATCAGAATTTCATTTTTTTAAAAGCTGAGGAATCTGTTATGTGCATTTACCACATTCTGTTTATTCATTCATCTATTGATAGATATTTGGGTTGTTTTCACCTTTTGGCTATTGTGAATATTGCTGGTATGAATGTGGGTATACAAACATCTGTTGGAGACCCTACTTTAAATTTCTTTGGGTATATACCCTAACGTGGAATTGCTGGATCATATGGTAATTATATGCTCAGTTTTTTGTGGAACTACCATAGTATTTTCTACAATGGCTGCACCGTTTTACATTCCCACCAGCAGTGCATGAAGGCTCCAATTTTTCCACATCCTCCCAACACTTAACTGTTTTTTGTTGTTGTTTTTAATAATAGCCATCCTAATGTGTGTGAGTGGTGTCTCATTGTGGTTTTGATTTGCATTTCCCTAGTGATTAGCGATGTTGATCGTCTTTTTATGTACTTACTGGCCATTTGTATATCTTCTTGGAAGAAACATCTTTTCAAGTCCTTTGTCCATTTTTGAGTTGAGTTGTTTTTGTTGTTGTTGAGTTCTTTATATAGCCTTTTACCTTTTAATGTTCTTTTACTAGAGGTGTTGTTCACTTAACTTTTAAAGAAGTGGTTTATAGAATTGGTCGCAGAACCAAATCTCCTGTCTGTGTACTGCAGGTATTAGCTATTCTAAATTCTGTTGAATTTTAATGTAGACATTGATTGGGTTTTGGCATGCTGCTCCACCAGCCTTCCAAAGATCAGGCTTAATTTCTTTTTTTAAAAAAGTTAATTAACTAATTTATTTATTTTTGGCTGCGTTGGGTCTTCGTTGCTGCATGTGGGCTTTCTCTGGTTGCGGCGAGTGGGGTCTACTCTTCGTTGCGGTGCGCAGGCTTCTCATTGCGGTAGCTTCTCTCGTTGCGGAGCACAGGCTCTAGGTGCGCGGGCTTCAGTAGTTGTGGCACGTGGGCTCAGTAGTTGTGGCTCGCGGGCTCTAGAGCGCAGGCTCAGTAGTTGTGGCGCACGGGCTTAGTTGCTCTACGGCATGTGGGATCTTCCTGGACCAGTTTTATATGTGATGTATGATTTAATCCTCACAGCAAGATGGGTATTTATGTCTGTATTTTTCAGATCAACGAAAACTGTGGGATCAGAGTTAAATGAAGTAAACTGCTGAAAATATATAGTTAATAAATAGTTTACCAGTGTTGATACTTAGCCACAGCTTTCTTCAAGTCTATCAATTCGTACACTGAACTAACCGTATAAAACTCATACTGTAGTCTTATATCTGTGTTTCGAGAATATGTTCATAAGCATTTAATAGTTGTTAAAAATCTAGTTATTCCTATCTAGTTTCTTCCTTTAAATATTATCCAGGTATGACTGTAGAGGGCAAATTAGTCAAGTGATCCCCCCAAAACTACTGTATGATTGTCTTATTACTCTCTTTTTAAAAAAGACCTAGAATTATATGAAAAACAACAACCCTGCTTCATCCCTGGCTTTTAAAAAGTATGTAAACACTGAGTTAAGGATTTTATTTACTTTAAGCCATTGTCCAATTCTTAACATAAATGTAAAATCCCACACACAACGTATTTCTTTCAAAATAACTCCTGTCTCTAGCAATTCTTAAGTATTTTGTTACCTAACTTGCACTAATTATGTAAATTTAGGTGTGACTAGCCATTTATGTCTGAATACACTAAACTCTAAGGACAGATCAGCGTAGAGTGGGTTGTGTGGGGAAATGTATGTAGCAGACAGGAATTGATGAATTCTTTTGAGAAATGAAATTACTTAGTCCAATGACTGGTACACACTTAAATTCAGGGAGTGTATGCTCTTTACTACCATTAGCACCAGGTTATTAGGGTTATGTAGAAAGGTCACCAGGATGGCCATGTGGAGGAGGGATTGAAAGCCCTCGCCTCTACGCAGCACAAAGGAAAAGAGTTATATGGCTCCAGTTATATTCTTTTTTTTTCCTTTTTAAAAAAAAAAACTTATTGAAATATAGTTGATTTACAGTATTAGTTTCAGGTGTACAGCAGAGTGATTCAATTATATATTGTTTGTGTCTGTATATATATATATATTTTTTTTTTCAGATTCTTTTCCCTTATAGGTTATTATAAGATATTGAGTATGGTTCCCTGTGCTATACAGTAGGTTCTTGTTGGTTATCTATTTTATATATAGTAGTGTGTATATTCTAACCCCAAACTCCTAGTTTATCCTCCTTCCCTCACGCTTTCCCCTTCAGGAACCATAAGTTTGTTTTCTATGTCTGTGAGTATATTTCTGTTTTGTAAAAATAAGTTAATTTGTATCATTTTTAAAAATATTCTGCATATAAGCAATATCATATGATATTTGTCTTTCTCTTTCTGACTTCACTTAGTATGATAATCTCTTGGTCCATCCATGTTGTTGTAAGTGGCATTATTTCGTTCTTTTTTATGTCTAGTTATATTCTGAGAGAGATTATGAGGGCCTGAACTTACGGCAGTGGGAACAGAGAGAAGAGGTTGAATTTAAGAACTCTTTAGGACAAGACTTAGATTAGATTTGACAGAATTAGACTGATGAGATAGAAAGGGAGATTAGGATGAATCTGTTGTTTCTGGCTCGGGTGATTGGGTGGATGGTGCCGTCACTCACCTAGATGAGAACTGGAGTAGGTTCAGGAGTTATGGATTGGACATGTTGAGTTCTCCTTTGTATTAATACGGTATTGTGATGTATAAGGACCCCTTCCTGAGAAGGCTGGGCTGAGTGGAGGAAACTGAGCCTAAGGACTAAATCTATGTAAATAACCGAGGATATGCTAGAACCATTATTTTTCTCTTCTTTTTTAAAAAACTCTTTATTTTGGAGAAATTTAAATATAGAAGTACATGATTCATATTATGAGCCTCCTATGTACCCGTCTCTGAACTTAAGCAATAATGGTGTATCTTGTTTTGTATATACCCCTTCTACATTATTTTATTTATTTTTTATTTTTGGCTGTGTCAGGTCTTAGTTGCGGCACACAGGAACTTTTGTTGCCGTGTGCGGGCTCTTCGTAGCAGTGCGTGGGTTTCTCTCTAGTTGTGGTGCATGGGCTCCAGAGCACACGGGCTCAGTGGTTGCGGTGCACAGCTCTCTAGTTGTGGTGTGCAGCCTCCAGAGCACATGGGCTCTGTAGTTGTGGCACGCAGGCTCTCTAGTTGTGGTGTATGGGCTTAGTTGCCCCACAGCATGTGGGATCTTAGTTCCCTGACCAGGGATCGAGCCCACGTCGCCTGCATTGGAAGATGGATTCTTAACCACTGGACCACCAGGGAAGTCCCTATCCCTTCTATATTATTTTAAAGCAAATCCAGGACATCCTATCATCTTCATCGTATCTCAGTATTTATTTCTAAAAAGACTCATTTTTAAACATATCATTATTATACCTAAGAAAATTAGCAGTAATTCCTTAATATCAAATATCTAGTAAGCATTCAGATTTCGAGTTGTTTCAAATGTCATGTTTTGTTTGTTTGCTTTTCTTAAAATTTTGTCAAATAAAATACAGATACAGAAAATCACCAAAAAGCAAATGTATAACTAATGAGTTACTCTAAGGCAAACACTCTTGTAACCATCACCAGATGAGGAAGTAGAACCCCAGAAGCCCCTCCATATGCCCCCATCCCCTCTCTCCCCTATAAATAACCATTACCCTGATTTTTATAGTTATCACTTTCTTGCATGTTTAATTAGTTTTATCACCTAAATGTGCATCCTTTGGAACATTTTAGTCTTGCTCACTAAAAACAAAAGTTGATTGTGTTTTATATATAGAATTTTCCTCTGTCCCATTATTTTCCTATACTTTAGTTGTGGAAGGAACTAGGCCATTTGACCTATCAAATTTCCCACAGTCTAGATTTCGCTGGTTGCACACTCACGTGCATCTCAGTATGTTTCTCTGTTCCCTGTATTTCTGTAGTTTGGCAGTAAGATTCAGAGGCTTTATTAGACTGACGTTTGATCCTTTGGCTGGAATATAGATAGTAGTGTGTTCTTCCGTTAAAAGGCACATAACATTTGATTATCTCTCTTTTTATGATGTGAACACCACTGATGCTTAATGCTTGTATCTGTTCATTCATGGTGTGTGGCTGTTAGTGTTATTCTGTCACTTCTACTTCATTTACTACAGGCACTACTTTTATATAAAGACTCTTTTCCTCTTCTACAGTTTGTTTACCTGAAGGGACAGTTTATATAGGAAAGCAGAATAAAGCGTGATCCCTTCCCTTTACTGACCAGTTTTCAAGATGATGAGTTTGTTTCTGTCTTCCTCCAAAGGTGAACAAGTCTTCCCTTTAAAAAATATCATTATAGGGACTTCCCTGGTGGTCCAGTGGTTAAGACTCTGTGCTCCCAATGCAGGGGGCACAGGTTCGATCCCTGACTGGGGAACTAAGATCCCGCATGCCACACAATGTGGCCTAAAAATATCATTATAAGGCTTCCCTGGTGGCGCAGTGGTTGAGAGTCTGCCTGCCGATGCAGGGGACGCGGGTTGGTGCCCCGGTCCGGGAAGATCCCACATGCCGCGGAGCGGCTGGGCCCGTGAGCCATGGCCGCTGAGCCTGCGCGTCCGGAGCCTGTGCTCCGCAACGGGAGAGGCCACAACAGTGAGAGGCCCGTGTACCGCAAAAAAAAAAAAAAAATCATTATAAACTCATGAATGTAAACGTATTTGATGGGTTTCATACAATGCAATTGTCACTATTAAAACTTAAATTGTCCCGTCTTAGGTCTGTGGGAGCCTCTTCTATAATACTTGACTCATAAGTCCTTTTGATATGACCCTAGATGACTTTGATAGCTTGTTTGTTATCTGGTGTGGCAAGATGTTCCAAGTTCATCTTGTCCATTTCCTGCCCTGTACATGGAATCAGCCATTTCTCTAAGAAGCTCTGGTTTCCTTTAGGGTGAATTATATGTCAAGCTCCAGTTAGGGGCTAAGGATGCTCTCTGCTACCAGGTTGGTCATATTTTCTAGTCCTTTTAAATGGAGAGAGCTAAGATACACACCCACAAAGATACAGTACTTCATGAGTTCATATTGATATTTCCAATTCAAATCTTATTAAACCTCTTCTCCATTACATCCCAATCCTCTTTTTTCCATTCCAAGAATCTTGATCTTTAAGGATGTTGGGGATGAGATGTTAGAATTAATGTATATGGTAATTACTCGTTGACTTTATCCCATAGTACATGCTCAATAGTCCCAAATAATAATACTAATATAATCATTAACATGATTATTGAAAACATTAAAAAAATTTTTTACATATGCTCTCTCCATTCTCTTCCCATTCTTCTAATGGTCATACATAATAGTCCCACAGTATTTGAGCATTTGCCTATTTAAATACTATACTCTCTGCCTCTTAGCCCTCATTTTGTCTCACGTCTACAGGTAACTATACATAAACACTCACAAGGCCTTTATGTCAATGTTTCTTTAGTCATTCTGATTGTCTAAGTCAGTTATGCTGGATACAAAAATCCTTGTCTCATACTTTCTTTCAAATTCTTAAATATATTAATATTCTTCTAATGTAACAATTTGCTGTTGAAAAATAGGATACTCTCTTTTTCTAGATACCTAAAAAGTTCTTTGAAATACAGCAGTTTTACTAGAATGTTTTGGTGTTTGTCATTCTAGGCTGATAGTCTCTTTTTCCTTTTATTTCATGAACACTTTCTTGACTTACTTAGCATTTAGTATTTATTCTGTTCCCTTGCCTTGATTTTCTTCTTCAGATCCTCTTATTGTCTATATATTCTTCGCCTCCCTCCAATATTTCTAATTTTCTCTTGAATATCACTCGTGGGAATCATACGGGCTAGATTGTTGCAACCTCTTCAGTCTTTGTTGGCAGGCTCTTGCACTCAGCTGGTACTGAGAGGTCAAAACTCCTTCTCATTTCAACTGCTGCTCTCAAATTGGCCTGTTGTGCTTTCTAGCAAATTCTTGTTGCCTATTTTGGGCTTATTCTGTTCTGAGTTCCATTAAATGCAGCCTCATTGAATCTCTCTTTTTCTGCCCACGCAGACACTACCGTGTAGGCCTTTTGGCTATTGGTAGTTTGTATTCTGGCATTTGTTGAAGGTACTTTGTCATCTAGTTTTGTTGTAAATGTTGTCGAGGGGTTTAGGTTTTGCTGCCTAGTCATTCCATCTGTTTTTATGTGGGGATTTGGAGAGTTTGAGAACTACGCTGCTATTGCTGTGTTCCCAGACTCCCCCATAACTGGGGTGTGTGTGTGTGTGTGTGTTTACAGTCTGTATGAATCAGAATTTAAATAAATTGATGTCTTTTATAATCTGTAGATTCCCCCTCTGTATGTCTCTCACTCTTTCGCTCCTCTTTTCCCTTACAAATTATTAGTTGAAGAAACTCCATTATATGTCCTGAAGAGGAATCCTAAAGATTTTGCGTATCGCATCTCTCTTGTATAGTTTAACGTGTTCTTCTGTCCTCGGTATTTCCTTCAAACTGGTAGGTGGAGCTGGAGTCTTGAACAGATTCAGCTTCCATCATAGGTTGTACATTCAAAAAACAAACAAAACACTGGATGGGCCAACTCAAGGAAAGCAAACAATACAGAAACAGAAGCACTCCATTTGCAAAGTTGACATTGAAGAATAGGCAGTTCCATAGAAACAGAAAATAGAATAGTGGTTGCCAGGTACAGGGGGCAGGGAGGCTGAGGAGTGACTGCTCATGGGTACAGAGTTTCCTTTTAGGATGAAGAAATTAGGTTGTGGTGATGGTTGCACAACTTCTGAAAACCACTGAATTGTATACTTTAAAAAGACGAAGTTCATGGTACGTAAATGGTATTTCAATAAAGCTGTCATCTTGTAAAAGGAAGTTAGATTTGAAAAGGAAGAGGGTTACCTAATTCTCTGAGACTGGTAGGAAGGAGAGTTGGCATGGGTACACGTGCTGATAAGTTTGTAAGTGACCTCTCCCACTAGCTGTAGACTAATATATTCAACTATCTATTGAATACACCCATTTGGATGTTCTATAGGCATGTCAAACTCAACATCATTGCTGCCCGATAGAATGTAATACAAGACACATGTAAGTTTTAATTTTCCAGCAGCCAATTTAAAAAGTAGATGGAGGGCTTCCCTGGTGGCGCAGTGGTTGAGAGTCCGCTTGCCGATGCAGGGGACACGGGTTCGTGCCCCGGTCCGGGAAGATCCCACATGCCACGGAGCGGCTGGGCCCGTGAGCCATGGCTGCTGAGCCTGCGCGTCCGGAGCCTGTGCTCCGCAACGGGAGAGGCCACAACGGTGAGAGGCCCGCGTACCACAAAAAAAAAAAAAAAAGTAGATGGAAGTATGTGAAATTGATTATATATCTTTTATTTAATCTAGTATATCTAAAATAATATATTTCAGCATGTAGTTATAAAAATTATACATGAGCTCTTTTACCTTCATTTCTCATGAAGGTCTTTGAAATGCAGTGTGTATTTCACACTGACAGCATACGCAATTCAGACTTGGCACATTCCAGGTGTTCAACAGACACATGTGGGTTACACCTAGAGTACTGGACAGTGCAAATGAGAAGGTTTAAAATGGAATTCATGAATTCATTCCTGTCTCCTTGACCTCAGTAAATGACCCCTCCTTTTAAGGATCATTGTCCTATTTCTTCTTCCCTACAATCCACATCGATCAATCATTTAGTTCCATTGATTTTTTTTTTTTTTTTTTTTTGGCTGCGTTGGGTCTTCGTTTCTGTGCGCGGGCTTTCTCTAGTTGCGGTGAGCGGGGCACTACTCTTTGTTGCGGTGCACGGGCTTCTCATTGCGGTGGCTTCTCTTGTTGTGGAGCACGGGCTCTAGGCACGTGGGCTTTAGTAGTTGTGCCTCCCGGGCTCAGTAGTTGCAGAGTGTGGGCTCTAGGGCATGCGGGCTTCAGTAGTTTGGCGTGCAGGCTCAGTAGTTGTGGCTCATGGGCTTAGTTGCTCCGCAGTATGTGGGATCTTGCTGGACCAGGGATCGAACCTGTGTCTCCTGCATTGGCAGGCAGATTGTTAACCACTGCGCCACCAGGGAAGTCCTCCACTGGTTTTTATCTTTAACATTTTTGCAAATCCATCTCTTCTTATCCGGTCCTACCAGTTTCCTGAAATTCAGCACTGCTTGCCTGGGCTATTACAGTAGCCTCTCAACAGGTCTTCCTGTTTCTGTTTCTGCCCTTCGTAAGTTACTCTGCTGCCAGAATCTCTGCCTCACTGATAATTTCACCAGGCCACTCCCCCACTCAATACCATTTAGTGGCATCCCAGTATTTCAATAGTAGTCTGTGACCACAGTGAGTACTACACAGATGATTGGGAGTGTGGGAAAAAGAAAGTAGACATCTGTCCTTATTCTTTTGAAAAGTACATTTAGCATATATTTCTTAATGGACATAACACAGTAGAACATGTAAATAACTTATAAACGAATATAATTATACTGATGGAATATGATAAAGTCTAGGTTCCTTTGCATAGCAAACTCCCCATTTCCCCTTTCCCTCCAGCCTCTGGCAGGCACCATTCTACTCTCCGCTTCTGTGAGTTTGACTATTTCAGATCCCTCATGTGAGTGGAATCATGCAATGTTTGTCCTTCTGTGACTGGCTCATTTCACTTAGCATGATGTCCTCCAGGTTCATCCATGTTGTCACATATGGCAGGGTTTTATTCTTTTTCAAGACTGAATAATATTCCAGTGTGTATGTGTGTATATATATATACATACACACCCCCCCCCATATTTTCTTTATCCATTCATCCATCTATGAGTTTTCCATATCTTGACTATTGTGAATAAAGCTGCAATGAACATGACCGATATATCTCTTTGAGATCCTGATTTCAATTCTTTTGGGTATATACCCAGAAATGGGATTGCTGGATTATATGGTAGTTCCATTTTTAATTTTTTGAGGAACCTCCATATTTTTTTTCCATAGCAGCTGTACCATTTTTACATTCCCACCAACAATGTGCAAGGGTTCTATTGTAATTTCTCTACACTCTCACCAACACTTGTTATCTTTTTTTTTTAAATAATAGTCGTCCTGACAGGTGTGAGATCATATGTCATTGTGGTTTTGATTTGTGTTTCTCTTACGATTAGTGATGTTGAACACCTTTTCATATAGCTGTTGGCCATTTGTATGTTTTCTTTGGAGAAATGTCTATTCATGTCCTTTGCCTATTTTTTAATTGTGTTATTTGTTTTGCTATTGAGTCGTAGATGTTTCTTAGATATTTTAGATATTAACCACTTACCACATAAAGGGTTTGCAAATATTTTCTCCCATTCCATGGATTTCCTTTTCATTTTGTTGATTCTTTTCACTGATTCTTACTCCAGGAAGACTTCCTCCAGTTAGACTAGATATCCCTCTTCCCAGTTCCCATAGAACATTGTGAATAACTCTGACTTGGCACTTACGTTATTATATTAGAATTATCTGTCATTATATGTCGGTTTTGTCTCTCTTCCGGCCTCAAGACTCATTGAGGGAAAGGATTTTGCCTCGGTTATCATTTTTGTACTTCTAGTCCCTAATACAGTTCCTATTATATAATTGGTACTCAGATATTAGTAGAACTAAACTGTGCCCCTGAAATTTTAATGATTAAGTTATCAAAGGTTAGACCTAGGCATTAACCTAACTTAAGATAACCGAAGATGTAGATTCGTTATTAATACCAATGACCTCTGATTGAAAATTGAGTAGATAACTGAACCTGAGAACAGTGGTATTTTTAATTTTAGGTGGAAAAAAAAAAAGCTGCACCATATATAGAATAAAAAATGATAAGTATTGAGAATATAAACTGCAAGTGCAGAGTTTTTGTCTGTTGTTTTCACGGATCTTCTCCCAATGTGTAAAACAGTCCCTGGCACATAATAATAAGTAACTGGTCAGTAAATATTTATTGAATAAATGAATGGGCATAGAAAAGCACTCTAGCTTTATACTTTATTAGGCTTTTAAGGCAAAAATTAAGTTTAAAACATTTCCTTATCTCTAATTCAATGAAAAATCGATCAAATTCCTGTCTTCTCACATTATTTTACGTTTTGTAAAGGAAATCTCTAAAGTATAATGGAGTATAATTTTTTTTTCTCTTTTAGCAAACGAAGCAAAAAAGGAGATAAAAATGGAAAAGGCTTGAGACATTTTTCAATGAAAGTGTGTGAGAAAGTTCAGCGGAAAGGCACAACATCATATAATGAAGTAGCTGATGAGCTGGTGTCCGAGTTCACCAATTCCAATAACCATCTGGCAGCCGATTCGGTAGGTAGATCATGCACTTGACATTGACTGTGATGAGTGATGCAGCGGTGTCCCTCTCTGGGTTGTCTGTGTCAATTCGGGGATTCGGACAAGCTAGGGAATCCCCAACTCCTCCTTTACTTGAGGGTTTCATAATTGTCTTGGGGAATTTTGTTGTTTTGATTTTTTGTTGTTTTGTCTTAGAAGGAATTCTTTTACTATTTATTTAAACATAAAGATGGACAAGTATTTTTTAAATGTCTTTGGGGGTTATTGAAGAAACATACTTTGTAAAAATATGCTTTTTATATTTGAATGACTTCAAATACATTGCTGAGCCTTTTAGTGTTTCTTCCATGTCTAAGTCAATAAGAAAATTGTATCTCGTTTTTAATTGAAAAAATACTACATGAACATGTTTATAAAAATTCACTTGTACCGAAGAGTATGTAATAAAAAATATCTCTCCTCTACCACAGACCCTAATCTGCCTCCCCAAAGGCACTCTTCACTATTACCAGATTCCTGAGTATCATTCCAGACATTCTATATGCATATATATATAATAAAATTTATTTCTTTTATTATTGTAAACCCAAATGTGATTATGCTTTTGTATGCTTCATTTTATTTTAGTCATTTATTTTTAAAATTTATTTATTTATTTTTGGTTGCGTTGGGTCTTCGTTGCTGTGCGTGGGCTTTCTCTAGTTGTGAGCGGGAGCTACTCTTCGTTGCAGTGCGCGGGCTTCTCATTGTGGTGGCTTCTCTTGTTGTGGAGCATGGGCTCTAGGCGTGTGGGCTTCAGTAGTTGTAGCACACGGGCTAAGTAGTTGTGGCGCACAGGCTTAGTTGCTCCACGGCATGTGGGATCTTCCCAGCCCAGGGCTCGAACCTGTGTCCCCTGCATTGACAGGCGGATTCTTAAGCACTGTGCCGCCAGGAAAGCCTGCATGCTTCAGTTTTAATTTTATTTTCTTAGCAATATTTATCTTAGAGCCTCTTTTTTTAGCACGTATAAATCATTCTCACTTTTTAAAAATGGAGATAAAATTACATGCAGGGAGGGAAATACACATGTCTTAAGTGTGCAATTAAATTATTTTTTCCTTATCTGTTGGGGGAATAATTTACATACAATAAGATGTATTCATTTCAAGTGTAAAATTCAGTGAGTTTTGACACTTGTATGCACCTGTGTCATCACCACCATAATCAAGGCACAAAACATTTACATCACTCCCAAAAGGTTCTTCCTGCCTTTGTCATCCATCCCTCCCTCTCCCTCTATCTCCAGGCAACTGCTGATATGCTTTTTATCATTATAAATCAGTTTGCATTTTATTTAAATGTAGTCATACTATAGGTATTCCACAACAGTATTAAGTAATAGTAGTAACTGTAGTCATATTGAGTCTTTAATTCTTGACAGTAGAAATATTTGTAGTTTTGCAACCTTAATTATGATAAAGGTTTTATTTTGAGATGATAGTAACCATAACTTAATTTTTTAATGAATGTTTATTTCTTTTTTCTTAATTAAAACAATTAGGAATGGATGCTGAGTTTAATCAAACTCTGGATAGTTTCCTGGAATTTTAGGATTTTTACACTGGTATTAATGAATGAGATTGGTGAGGGTTGTTTTTACTTTTGTTTTTACCATCTTTGCTGTTTTTTTAATAACTTTTTTCCCTTTATTCTGCAGTTCACATGAGTCCCAGACTGGTTTCTCTTCTGGCTTTGTTATTCTTTCAGTGTCTTTGTCAATACAGACATTTCTCCCAGTAGCATATGCAGTTTGATCCCTATCTAGTGAGTACACGTATAGGCCTTCAAAGTTCCTGGTTCTCCAGCATCAGAACCTGGGTCCTCCTTTTTGACTGCACCCATGTCTGTCTGTGCTGGGACTCTGCCGCCTTGGTCCCATCACCCTTGAGGTATCCTTAGGCCAGGAACGCCAAACACATTAACGTGCCAAGTCTGAATAAATACGGGAACTACTTCGATCTTAGCGTTGAGAGTAGGGAAGCAGACTGTGTCTGAGTTCTGTTACAAAGAATGCTGTACGCGATTAGCAGCGTCTGCCTTGGCAACACTCACTAGACATGTCGGGAATGGAGTATTGGGAGGAGAGGCTACGAGCTGGCCCAGATTCAGAAAGGGACAAGGGGTATATTCCATCGTCACCTTAGGTAGTTGTTCTGCCGCCCAGGCTGCGTTGTCTCACGGGCCAGGTGGCTGGGGAGGGTGACTGAAGGCTCCCCAGGCTCTTGGTGGAAGAGCAGAAGCCCCAAGCTAGAGGGAGCTTGGCAGGGCAGCCCATGCAGGGCCCGAAGGGGGTGTACATGCTGCAGGCTGCCCTGGCATCAGCTCCTTGTCCTCTGGAGTCAGCCTCACGCAGGCAAAGGCAGCTGGATGGCTGTCAAAGAGGCAGATGCAGCTCAGGGGTGAAAACACTCTTCCATGGCACTTACCCAGAAACAACCTTAATCTCTGGATAAACTTGCAAAAATTCCCATTCCAAACTAAAATGGTTTACCTCCTGTGTGCTACCAAGAAATCAAAATAGAATAAAAGGACAGTCTTACTTTAATCAAGTCCGGAATGAGGGCACACTGCTTTGAAAAGCACTGTCTCAGCAGAAGACACAAGGGTGTGTGTAAAAGAATGTTTCTGGAAAATACCAAAGGCACCAAACATACCCCCAGCTTTGCCTTCTGCTTCCCTTCCGTGCCACCCCATACCCTGGGGCAGGGAAGCTACTTTTCCCAGCTGACGCTGGGCATGTCACAGTGCTCCGTGAGCGTGTCCAGGTCTGTGTTGAGTCCTCTGCTCTCGGTTTGTGGGTTTGGGATGCTTTCTTCAGGGTCCTCTCCATTTGCTGCATCTCCTCCAAGGCCACCTGGGCCGAGGTCCACATTTCCAGGCCACACCTCTTCTCCTTGTTCTTTGTGCTCATTCCCATCGCTTCCAGGCGTTTTGCCTTGTCTTTGTCCTTTTTCTTCTGCTTGGTCATGCTGAGCTCTGCCACACCTTTCAGCTTCAAGGGCCCCTTTTGGACCTGCTCGCAGGCCTCCATGGCGCCCGTCTGCAGTTCGGTACCATCTTCGCAATTTTGATTAGTAGTGTTATGCTGGCTTTATAAAATGAATTTAGAGGTTTTCTCTTTCTCTTTACTTTATCACAGATTTAATGGCATTGGATGTCTAGTTCTGTTCCCTGAAATTTTATAGAAATCACCTGAGATGCCATCTAGGCCTGGTGACTTGGTGGGGGGTAGAGTTTAGATAGCTTTTTCCATTTCTTTTTTGGTGATTAGTCTGTTTACAATTGCTTTCTCCATTAAGAGTCAGTTTGGTATTTTATGTTTTCTTAGAATATCCTCCATTTCATCCATGCTCTCAAAATTATTTGCAATTATATTTCCAAAATTAAAAAAACCCAAACATCTCTTAGATTTGTTTGTATCGACCTCCTGTTTTGCAGTTGATTTCTGTTTTTATCTGTATTTAATAGTCTGTTCTCTTTCCTGAAGTTACTTTTGTTATTTCTCTACCCTGCAGACTATGATATATACTTTATTTACTTTTATTATCTTTGTTTAGTAATGAAAGTCTTTGTGGCTGTGACTTTTCCATTTATGTATGTATGTATGTATGTATGTGGCTGCATTGGGTCTTAGTTGTGGCACGTGGGATCTTCGTTGTGGCATGTGGGGTCTTTCGTTGCGGTGTGCAGGCTCTTCATTGTGGCATGCTGGCTTCTCTCTAGTTGTGGCACGCAGGCTCCAGAGTGCGTGGGCTCAGTAGTTGCGGTGTGTGGGCTTAGTTGCCCTGCGGCATGTGGGCTCTTCGTTCCCTGACCAGAGATCGAACCCTGCATCCTCTGCATTGGGAGGCCGATTCTTAACCACTGGACCACCAGGGAAGTCCCGACTTTTCCTCTTGTGCATGGCTTTAGCCATATCCCATTGATTCCGATATGTTATTCTTTAGATATTCTATAACTTTGGTTTTAGTTTCCTCTTTGACCTAAGAATTGCATTAGAAAAGTTTCTTGTAGTTCCAGATGGTAGGAATTTTTGTTCATTGTCATGAATTTTTACCTTTATTACCTATGATCAGAAGTTGTGATTTGAACTTTTTCCTTTTTGGGGGGATTGCTTTGAGATTTTTCTTGTGAGCCATTATGTGGTGATTTCTTTTTCGTTTAATTTCCCTGGGCACTTGAAAAAAAAAGTATATGACATTCTGATTTTCAGTGAGCTTCAGAGTTCTCTAAATGGTCTCCCAGCCCCCGTGTGACCCGGCCCAGCATTACCTCTCATCTCCTACTATCCACTCCCTCAGTTACTACACTCCAGCCACACATTTCGTGGATATGCTCCTAATCAAGCCATTGCACCTGCTGTTTCCTTTGCCTGGAATACTCTTTGCTAGGGGTACATATGGTTTCCCTCTCCTCTCCACCGAATCTTCACTCAGCTGTCACTACGATGAGGCATTTCTTCCCAGCACTTCTCAACATCTAACATACATACATTTTTACTAACTACCCACCTCACTCCCGAATATAAGCAAGGGTTGGGTTTTTTTTTCTGTTTATTCACTGCTTTTTTTTTTTTTCTGATAATTTGGAAGGTTTGTAGTCTGTAGTTCGGGTTTTTTTTTTTACAACTTTAAGTAACTTCAGTATTTTATTTCTTAAGTTATCACCTACAGACCAGTATCTGTTGATTATGGAGGGAAAAATAGATCAATATGCCTATTATTTACTCCCGTCTCCCAGTTTTCCCCTCTGCCACAGGATTCGGATTGATTAGTGGCAGTTGTTAAAAGACTATTATTATTGTTGTTGTTTTTATGACTTTAAATGAATATATTGTGCCAAAATTGTTACTTAGTTCCTCTGCTTTGAATTCATGCCCCTTCCAGTATCAAGGAGGAGGAGATCAGCAGACTTCCTTTGCTGCCTCCTTCTGATATTTGTGGTTTTATTATTATTATTTCTACAGTGTCAGGATTTCTAATATTTACATTCAGTTCTATAACTTAAATCTCCCATTTATTTAAGTTTAGTTCTATATTTAACTTGATTCAGTGCTCCACCATCCTTTATTTTCATGGATTGATTGGATTTGGTTCATATGACCCACCTGTGCACAGTGAGATAAGGGGCTTTTCCACAATGTAAGTTAACACAGTTTCCTTCATTAAGAAAGTCTTGCTAACCGCCCCTCCCCCCCCAAAAAAGGTCAGCTGAACTAAACAGTGTGTATAGTGATCTGTGTGATTATATTTTGGTGCAAGTTCACTATTTTCATTGTATATTAGTAATGGTTCACAGATCAGCACTAGTGCATGGACCACATTTTGAGAAGCACGTTTACTAGAGCTTAAAACATGGATCCTTGGGCTTCCCTGGTGGTGCAGTGGTTGAGAGCCCGCCTGCCGATGCAGGGGACACGGGTTCGTGCCCCGGTCCGGGAAGATCCCACATGCCGCGGAGTGGCTGGGCCCGTGAGCCATGGCCACTGAGCCTGCGCGTCCGGAGCCTGTGCTCCGCAACGGGAGAGGCCACAACAGTGAGAGGCCCGCGTACGGCAAAAACAAAAACGCAAAAAAACATGGATCCTTGACTTTTCAAAGTCTGATATCCTCCTAGGCACTGCAAGGCCTTAGCCACTTTAACTTCATTATGCCTTTCTCATATATATACTATTGTCATGTATATTAGTTCTATATATATTCTAGACTCTACAAGATACTATGTTTTATACAGTGAGTATTGAGATTTACCTTTAGAGTTGGTCTTCATTCCATCCTACATCTCCAAGCTTCCATCTTAGATTATCTTTCTTTTACCTAAAGAAGGCCCTTTATTTAGTATTGTTTAATTTAGATCTGTTGGTAACATAATCTTTATTTTTAAGATTGTTTTATGTTTTAGATTGCTTGAAAGTATCTAGTTCATCTTTACTTTTGAAGGATACTTTCACTGGGTGTGCAGTTCTTTCAGGTCTTTGAAGATACTATAATAATATTAATTAAATATTCTAATATCCTGTGACTGTATCTTAACCTTTAAAATTTATCACTCAATAAAAATATTTTTTAGCAGGCTTATGACCAGAAGAACATTAGGCGAAGAGTTTATGATGCTTTAAATGTGCTAATGGCAATGAACATAATTTCAAAGGAGAAAAAAGAAATCAAGTGGATCGGCTTGCCTACCAATTCTGCTCAGGAATGTCAGAACCTGGAGGTAAGTGAGGAAAATCTGTTTACAGATAGTAGTTTGCTTTCTTTTACATCAGAGACATTTTAATTTAGAGATGTAATCACATAGTATTAAAATATTCCTAATTGTTCGTTCATGTATATTGTGCCTTTTTTTAGCAGATTCTTCTATGTAGAACTTTAGAACTGGAAGGAGATTTAGAGAGGTCTAGTCTGACTCATGTCCTGATGAAACCGAGGGACAGAGAAATTAAATGACTTGATTTTTACTGTTTCTTGGAGATCTTTATTTTATTCTAATTTCATTCTGAGCAGTCTACTAATAAATGTTTGGTGACTCGTGTGACAGAAGTGCTATCTTATTTGATGAAATGCTGTATCCATCCAAAAAAATGGATCAAGTTGGCTGTTTATTTCTTGTATTTAACCTTTGACTCTAGAATCTGCAACAGAATGGTATGGTATTTCATTTAAATCCTTATTGGAATGTTCAGCTTACACGAATTTTTGGATGATGTATGCCAAAACATTGTTTATTCTGTTAGGTTTAATCATTAGACAAAATCTTTCCTAAGTGAGCATGTGTCCTGACATACTATTTCTAAATTGATTTGACATAATTTTACTGTCGTGGCCATGAAAGGTAATAGACCAAGGCTGAGTACAGCTTTAGAGGTGAATATGGTTGATTTTGTGGGTTTTTTCCGTCCCTTTTTCCCTCCAGCAAATCAAAAAATTTTGGTATTATTAGACTTGTGGATGGAGGGAGAAACCAGGCAGTCATCAGAAGTTCTAGAATAATGTTCTTCATGTGCTACGGTGGATATGTCCTTTTTTCTCCTCCTGATAGAGTGAAATTTGAGGGTTATATTAATTACCAGTAAGATTAAGCCGATAGCAAAGACTCAGTAAGCAGTAATCTATTAGCATCTACCATGTGCTTAAACAAAGATTATACGAGACAAAATCTCTGACCCCAAGGAGCTTTCATACTAATTGAGGAGAGCAGAAATGTAAAAGGAGTTAACCAGAAATGTGATGACACCTGTGAAAGAAGTATGTACAGATTCTCTGGAAAGGTAGCTAAGGGAGGGCTTTACCAAGAAAAAGAAATCCCTGTGCTCAGTCCTGAGGGAGGGGTAGGAGTTTGCCAAGTGGTTTAGGGCAGGGAGGGCTCTCCAGGCAGAGGCACCGCCTGGGCTGAGGCAGGCTGAAGAGGGCGTGCCCGCAGTGGGTGTGGCCAGGGTACAGGCGAGGAGAGAGGGCATAGGTTTCTGAGTGCTAAAGCAGTAGGGACCTGATCCTATAAACAACCGAAGCTGCTGGAGAATGATAAGGACGAGAGCTGAGGGCATGTGTTCTAAAGGGTCACTCTACTAGTGGGTTGGAATTGAACTGACAGGAAGGTGAGGAGGGAAGGTGAGGGCGGGTGGGTTGGAGAGGGGCTGAGTTCTGGCTGTGGCGGTGAGGCTGCAGAAGTGTTTTAGAGGCAGCGTCAGTACAGCTTGGCCTGGCTGGGTGCAGAGCATGAGGGGCAGGTGGGGGCTGCCCTGTCACAGCCTCAGACACAGGGGGAACCCCCTGCAGCATCTTTTCAAATGGGGGAGAGCACAGATTCTACAGTGGGTCTTCAGTGTTTTAGGACTCAAGTGTGGTAGTGGTTAGAAGGCACCATGAGAGAGACTCTCGCTGCAGACTAGATGGGGAGCAAACAAGAAAGACGCTGCTTAGTTCCCTGGCAGTTCAGTGGTCAGGACTCAGCGCTCTCACTGCTGTGGTCCCGGCTTTCATCCCTGGTTGGGGAACTAAGATCCTGCAAGCCACGCGGTGCAACCCAAACAAACAAACAAACAAAACATATTTATGGGACTTCCCTGGTGGTCCAGTGGTTAAGACTCCGCGCTTCTGGTTGGGGAACTAAGATCCTGCATGCCGCAAGGCGCAGCCCACAAAAAAAGAAAAAGAAATACGCTGCTGGAGTAGATAAGAAAAATGTCTTATTAGATGACGTTGGCTTTTGCCCAAAGACACAGTGAGGAATTCATCTACGGGAAATTCAGACCCCAATATATGTTTTCTAGGTAGCTGTGAGAGTGAGGAAAATAATAGTTATTTGAAGCTGGGAAATATGTCCCATAAGCATGTTTCTTACAACAAGTAGGGATTTCGTATTGAATATGTAGCCTCTCTGTATTAGCAGCTGTGCCTGTTTAAAAGGCAGTTAAACGGAGATCTTAAATGAGATCTTACCTCATTCTTGGCAGTTCATAGAGCAAAGGAATTAATAATAGGGTCTCTGAAACCAGGTGGCTTAGGTTCAAATCCTGGCTGTTGCCACTCACCAGCTGTGTGACCTTGGGCAGTTACTTAACCCTCTCTGTGCCTCCATTTCCTTACTGCAGAAGGGGTAACAGCAGTACTTACCTCTAGGGTTTTGTGAAGACGAATTAAGAGAACATGTGTCCAGGGCTCAGCTGAGTGCTGGCAAGTAGAGTAGGTATTCACCACGTGTTAGCTGTTACTCTGATAAGCGCTTCTGTAATAAATAGCAACAGGTACTGCAAAGCGAGTGTTCACTCAGGGGATGGTTGTCATCATGGCAGTTGCCACAGTTCTGCTGTCTTGCCTGCGTGCTCACCCAAACCCAGAAGGTGCGATTTGCCTTTACTTATGTTCGTTAAAACGGGTTGAGTGTCTCTAAGGAAAATTCTCGATATCTCAGAACTGGGACCTGAAAAGCGAGCAGTACTTTCTACTCTGCATATGTTCATGCTATTTTGTTACCTGTGTTTTAAAGATCGAGAAGCAGAGGCGGATAGAACGGATAAAGCAGAAGCGGGCCCAGCTTCAGGAACTTCTCCTGCAGGTAAAGAAGCGGGGGTGTGTTTCGTTACCTTCCCTGCCTGTACTCTGCCTCTCCCCTTACTTGCTTTGGGTCAGCGTTTTCTGCTTTGGGTGCCTTTGAGAATCTGGTGGGGCCCTGCTAGGGCAGCCGCTGCCACGCCCGAGCTCATCACCGTGCTCACGACCTGCCCACCCCACCGACATCAGGGGGCCTCACAGCAGCTCTAACGTGGAACATATTATGCAACAGTTTACTTTTGACTCTTACCCTTACTCTGAACAGAAATTATTTTAGCCCTTATTTGGAACATCAAGGAATAAGGCTAGTTAAATTTTAGGCGCCTTGAGTAAAACAATCTAATCCACCTGTAATACTTATTATCTGTAAGTGACATTATAACATAAAAAGCTTTGTGAAATACCAAAACTGAAGATGCATTTCTGTTTAGGAAAATTAAACTTTATAGTGTAATGAGGATCCCTGTATTTATGCTTTTTTTTGATAACTGTCTAGAATCTGGGTAATTTAAAAAAATATCGTAGAGGCCTTGTATAAAATCATGTGAGGTCAAATCACAGGGTAGATGGACCTTTTTTTTTTTTCTATTTTTGGTAATTGTCAGTTGGTGTAAAAATTCACTTTGAGCAGTACAGCGAGTCATTTTCAGTCCAATCAGAAAAACTTTGTAAAATGAGCCAGCGAGTCTTTATACTTTTGTTTTTAATCAGCAAATTATCTTTATATGAAAAGCTTTCAACCAATCATGAAATCGATGTGGATTTGAACAACCATAGGTCCTATTTCACTTTTGGTGTAATCTACTTTTCAGAAATAAAGGAAGCAATAAATTACCAAATAATTGTAACATTTTTTTTCCCCCCTAAAATACTCACTTTGTCTCATGGACAGAATAGGTTAAGTATTCCTACATGTTCCAGATTTTTGTTTTTCACTTTCTAGACGTGTATTTCTTTGTTCGTTTTTCACATTTTACATACACATCAGAGAGGAAGGAGAAAACCGCTAGCCCTTCCACAGCTGTGCGTGGTCTGGGAAGGAAGGAGGGGAGGAAGCGGGGCAGGGGAGACGGGACAGAGGCTCCGGCGACGCAGGCAGCCCTGCCAAGATGTTCCCTCCTCATTAGGCACCGCCTTCTCGCTACCCTGTGTCTGCAGCTCACACTGGCCCCTATGGGAACTACCTCTGGAGCAGGCGTCTTACGTATTTTTCATACTGGATTTCCAAAGTAGTCTTTGTTGGAAGAGAGCATTCTGCAGCTTAAAAGAAAAACAAAACTTGAAAGCTGACAGTTTATTCCTGTGCTGCTCCCCGTACAGCTCTGCCTGCTGAGAGACCTAGCCTGCCTCGCCGCCACCTTCCCCGGCTGCCTCTCTGTCGTCCCTGTCCCTGCAGCATCTGCAGTATTTCCCTCCCCACTCACAGACCCTGAAACCCTGTGCTAGGCCTTCCTCACATTTCCTCAAAACCCTCATGGAACATTTTGGTGCTTGATTTTTGGCATCTGTTATTATAAAAACCTGTTTATCAGTATGCCTGTAATTATCTGTTTATCAGAAAGACTTGCGCTGGGCAAAAATCGCCCTCATGTATGTGGTGTTTTCCCATCCCTAGATGGCCAGCACAGAGGATGAACTGGAATATGTTTTCCCCTGTTTATCTTTATACAATGAACATTGCTTTTTTTTTTTTTTTTAAAAAGTCCTGAGTTTCTTTTCCTCTACTGTCTCTCAAAGTAAATGTTTATGGAAGATTTCAACCCAGGCACAACCTAGCTGTCAACATTTATAAAAGCAAGTCTCTCTAAACATTAAAGTGAAACCCCAAGTATAACTTCTAATCTCCTGGTAGACATATAGCTTATTTCTTCCTCGTAAAATTAAGCAAGTTGTCCCTAAACAGGAAAAATTTGCCTCGCTGCGGCTAAGCTAGCTTAATTTTTTTTAACAAGGTCACAGCTGCTGACGTCACGTGACCCAGGTCACTTTTACTTACATGGCACCCTTTCGTCCTTGGTGATGTGGGAGAGGAATGGTGTGAGTAGCTTCTGCCTACACATAATCTAGATGCCCTGCTTTTGTCTGTATCATTGTCCCTTCCAGCCAGTAAATCTCTTCCAGAGCTACTAATGCAGGGCAAAATGAATGAATACACCTGAAGCTGCTTAGCCTCTGAAATAGATGTTAATGAGCCCGGAAAAGAACGAAAGGCTGAAGGAAATCAAAGGGCAAAAAATAAGGAACTCAGTCCAAAACAACTGGGAAATGATTTTTGTTTTTTACTATCCAAATAACTTTATATCTGTATTCACAGTGCTTTGCACAAGAAAAATCTTTTTTTTGTTTTTTTTTTTGTGGTACGTGGTCCTCTTACTGTTGTGGCCTCTCCTGTTGCGGAGCACAGGCTCCGGATGCGCAGGCTCAGCGGCCATGGCTCACGGGCCCAGCCGCTCCGCAGCATGTGGGATCCTCCCGGACCGGGGCACGAACCCGTGTCCCCTGCAACGGCAGGCGGACTCTCAACCACTGCGCCACCAGGGAAGCTCAAGAAAAATCTTCGATGCTATTAAATGTACACAGTATTTAACAATGAATCATACATATATAAGAACTTTTACTTACCGCTGTTTATATGCCACCCTCTACCGAGGCCCTCCCATGGCACTAGGACCACAAAGCTAGGAAAAGTATGGGGGTGTCTCCAAGATGCTTTTTCTAGAAGAGTAAGGAAGCTAGGCAGAAGTATTCAAACGTATAATTCTTTTTCCCAGTTTTACAGTTTCAGCATATTTTTCCTCTATTAAGTGAACTAAGCATTGAATATAAAATAGCCTTAGTTCGTTAGCAGCAGAAAAGAACAAATTAATAAGTATGACTTAAGTAATGTTTGGTAATGAATGGTGTTGACAGTGATGGTTCTGGACACACTGTCAGGGCTAGAATAAATTGGTTTCCCTTCTGTTTTGTGCATTTTAAAAGAGTAAATGTTTACTTTCTAGGGAGATAGCACCCAGCCATTTTAAGATGACAGTAATCTTAATCAAGCTTCAGTTAAGGCCCAGCACCTAAAATAAACACTCGTAGGATAAGGTTGCTAAAACATAGAAAATAATTTAAATGCGTCACTACTGGGTGAGAAGAGGGAACACGCTGATGGAAGGGTTGAAAGGCTGTGACTTTAGGAGCTTTTTAAGCCAGTATCTGTTCCACAAGCAGATGAAAGACTTTGGCTGCGTAAGGTCTTTCTAGCTGTGGAATTCTGAGATACGTTTGCCTTATTTAAAGGGGGGTGAGGGGCTTCCCTGGTGGCACAGTGGTTGAGAATCCACCTGCCAATGCAGGGGACACGGGTTCGAGCCCTGGTCCGGGAAGATCCCACGTGCCGCGGAGCAACTAAGCCCGTGCGCCACAACTACTGAGCCTGTGCTCTAGAGTCCGCGAGCCACAACTACTGAGCCCACGTGCCGCAACTACTGAAGCCCGTGCGCCTAAAGCCCATGCTCTGCAACAAGAGAAGCCACCACAATGAGAAGCCCACGCACTGCAATGAAGACCCAACACAGCCAAAATTAAATAAATAAAATAAAATTTTTAAATAAAATAAAAGGGGGTGGCAGGGTCTCTTTCTTTGACTTTTGATTAATGGTTATAACTTAAAAGTAGCAGCAAAATTCATTGTAAAGATTCAGGCCTTATATACCTTATAATCAATGCGAAGCCTCAGTTCCCTCATCTGGAAGATATCAGGTGGGGAGGGGCTTGGACTAGATTCCAAACTGTGCCCTAAAGATGCTTAGAAGTTCTGTGAAGGAACTAAGCGGTGAATGAGGGCAGAGCTGGCAGGACTCAGGACTCAGCCCCAGTGCAGCCAACCAGAGCAAGGATGCTTTGATCTGTTTTATAAACAGTGGGTGTCCCAGAAGATTTCATTTGAAGAAAGCATTCTGTGGCTTTATAAAGTTTGCATATTTCTGGGCTAGACAATCTAAGGGGCATATTTTTAACCCTAAACTCTCAGGAGTCTGTGTTAGATAAACACTGTATCTGTTGCTGTATCACTCTAAGAAGAGTTGTAGGTGCCACTGGCTCTCCCAGATTTGTAAGATCCTGTTTCTATGCTTGATGGAAACCATGGGTCCCATTTTCTGTGATAGGATATGTTAAACACCATTTAAATGTATATTTTCTTTCCCTCGAAATATATTTATTGAGTTGGATCATTCTCATCTTTTTTCTTAAATGTTTAATTAACTCATAGGTGAAGGGCCTCTTTAAATGCTCTAATTTTAAACTATATTTTAAATGTATTTAATTCATTTACTTCCAACTCACTTATCCACGTTAAATAACTATACGGGTAATTTTGTTGATCATTACAGCAAATCGCTTTCAAAAACCTGGTACAGAGAAATCGGCAAAACGAACAGCAGAACCAGGGCCCTCCAGCTCTGAACTCCACCATTCAGCTGCCATTTATAATCATCAATACAAGCAGAAAAACAGTCATAGACTGCAGCATCTCAAGTGACAAGTAAGTGGAGAGCCAGCGGCAGAGGGCGGGGCTGACCTTCTGTTAACCTGATTCCTATCATTTGCAAAATAAAGAAGGTTGTACCCATTATCCGAGCGCACCAAGGCTAACTTCCTTGGGGCTCATGAAACAAGCTTTTCAAACGTGGAGTGCTGTCATCTACTAGCGCTTGCTTCCACATTCACCCTCCGCAGGCCCCTCTCTTGAGCCTGGCACTGTGCTGCCAGTGCTACAGGCATACTGGTGCCCAAGTCAGGATGTGCACGTATATGGTATAAGTCTGGGCAAGTCACTGCGGTAAAGTAGAGCGTCACTGGGGTCTGGGACAAGGTAGGTTCACTAGTGATGACTGTCATTTATGGTGGAAATAGTTGAGATCAACACGCGGCACTAAAGCAGTTGTTTGTTTTGCTATATCCTATTTGAGTGTGCTTCTGTTTATAATGAATGAATAGACATGAAAGTGCTAGATGCCTTCTCTGCTTGCTTGCTTTCCTATTACCTTATAACTTGAAGTTTGTACTATTTATGACCTTCATTCATTTTACTCACCCCCAACCTCTGGCAACCACCAGTCTGTTCTCTGCACCTATAAGTTTGGTTTTTAAGATCCACATATAAGGTCCATCATCCGTGTCATTGCAAATGGCAGAATTTCCTTTTTTTTATGGCTGAATAGTCCATTTTCTAAATACACCACATTTTCTTTATCCACCCATCCGATGATGGACACAGGTTGTTTCCATGCCTCGGCTATTATAAATCATGCTGCAGTCAGTGAACATGGGAGTACAGATATCTTTTCAGGATAGTTATTTCATTTCCTTTAGACGTATACCCAGAAGTGGGATTGCTGGATCATGTGATAGTTCTATTTTTAATTTTTTGAGAAACCTCCATACTGTTTTCCAGTGGCTGCACCAGTTTACATTCCCACCAGCATGTTTTTCACTTTAACTAAGATTGATGGCAATATTTATCACAGTAAGTGAGAAATAGCAGTTTTCAAAATACAGAATTTATTTGTAACTTATTTTACCCTTCATGAAAACAGTAGTGGTCTTCAGGCCATGACCAGTATCGAGGTCGTTAAGGGCATAGGGTGCAGAGTGAGGCAGACACAAGTGTGGGTTGTGGCTCCCGCATTTAACTGCTTCAAAAGCTCTGTGTCCAAAGAACAAATGGGGATGATGCCGGGGCCTCTGTCACTTCCTTAGCCTTGCTGTGAGGATTAAATAAGATTATGCCTCTAAGAGGTCTGACTCATGGAAAGTGCTTTGTAAATGTTAGCTACTTTTCCAAGGAGTCAGCATATAACTTACCATCCAAATTTGGGACACGTTTGAGAGCAAAAGAGGGCTCAGTAACCACATCGGTGCCAGAGGCGTAGCCTAGAACTGTCCTGGGGACTGGAACTTCGAGCCTCTTAGAGCTACTGCATCACCGTGGGGCTTTACCACTCCTGGTTTCTCCCACTCTTTTCTCTGGCGGTGTTGCTTCCCTGTCTTGATTGCATACAGAGATTATGGGTCACTTAAATAAGAAGGAACCAAAAAAAAGAAGAGTAAGAGAAACAACAGGGATTTCTAGAGTATTTGGTAATTAAGCCTATAGACACAAGTAGAAATAGTAGGGACCGTGCAGGCTGTGATGTCAGAAGATGCATTTTTCAATCTTTCCTCTAGTTGTATAGTTTCTTAACTTCTCTGAGATCTCATTTCTTCCTCTGTAAAAACAAGAATTATAGTATTTAACTTGCTGGTTTACAGATGTTAAATTCATAAAGGACCAGCCCAAATGGTAGATGTATTATTATTCACACACTTAAAATTCTTTACAGAAACATGTGTCTACAAGGACTTGTGACATATTCTCATAAATCTGAGAATTCTAGAGAATGGTTAACATATTTTTGGGAAAAACTGTTAGAATTCTAGTTATTCTCTCTAGTTAGTCTCTTGTTTTGTGGGAAATCATTAAAATTCTCTTCTTTGGTTAATCTTTGAGGTCTAAAAGAGTAGCAGGAAAGTGTGGGGACCAGAGACCTAAGGGAATTAAGGATTCTTGTCCTTCTTGGGTGGTTACTGACTCGTGCCCTTTCCTCGCCCTCCCCTGAGTGGAGGGAAGGAGGCTCTGAGCTGCTTGTAGGAGCTTGTTATTCAGGGTGGGGTGCAAAAGCCTGGTCTTTCAGTTACTTTGGTGATGCAATCCTTTCCCCTTAGCCAGGAGGCTTTCCCACAGTGATGATTACATTTATGAAACCTTCAGCTTTTAACGTATGCCTGAAGTCACCCCTGGGGCAGGCATCCACTCCAGATTTTGTGTGGTTTCTTTTTTTTCTGAATTTCTATTAATGTCCTTATTTAAATTCATATACTTCAAATTACTTAAATGTGGCATTTTGCTTTAAGTTATAAATTTTGCCCTTAAGATCTAGCATAAAAAGTTTTACCCTTGCGTGACTTTAATAGAATTTCGTGACAACGTAAGCCCACCACTGTCCCAGAACTTCGCCTGCACTCTGTCCCTGAGGGGCTGAGGCTCTGGGTGATGGTGCCCCAGGGCATAGCCTGGGAGTCAGATGGACTGTTTCTTCTTACAGTCTCCTCTTTATTGAAAGCCTGTGCTAGGTAGCTGGGCATCCTGATTTGGTATTTTACAGAAACGTTCGGAAACGTGCTGTGTGTTATATACGACACTTTTTTCTTGCAGCGTTTTTACTCCTTAGGCCCTCAAGACAGGATTTGGGGGTTGGTTAGTTTGTGAAAAGTCTTCCATTTTCTGCTCATCTAAGGTATCATGTAGCTAACACTTGACTCATGAAAATGAAGTAAGCATCCAACATGCTTTTTCCTCAACCCTAGTTAGGCCAACTCATAGTAGGAAAGTTAGATGTTAAATTGGAAAGGCTTTCTTTGCGTTATTTTTTTGTTAATGACTGCTTGCTTTATTTGTTTTTATTGAAGTATAGTTGACATACAATGTTATGTTAGTTTCAGGTGTACAACATAGGGATTTGACACTTGCATCCATTACAAAATGATCACCGTGATAAGTCTAGTAACCATCTTTCCCCGTACAAACTTATTACAATATTATTGACCATATTCTTTATGCTATATATTATATCCCCATGGCTTATTTTATAATTGGAGGTCTGTACCTTTTAATCCCCTTCACTTATTTCACCCACCACCTTCAGCCCCTCCCATCTGGCAACCGACCACCCATTTGTTCTCTATGAATGTATTTTTATTTGTTTCATCTTTTAGATTCCACATATAAGTGAGATCATATGATATTTGTCTGTCTCTGCCTGGCTTATTTCATTTAGCGTAATACCCTCTAGATCTATCCATGTTGTCGCAAACAGCAAGGTTTTTGTTTGTTTTTTTTAATGCCTGACTAGGAATATTCCTCTGTGTTTGTGTGTGTGTGTGTGTGTACATCCCACATCTTTATTCATTCATCTATTGATGGACACTTCAGTTGCTTCCATATCATGGTTATTGTAAATAATGCTTCAGTGAACATTGGGTGTGCACTTTATGTTTCTGAATTAGTGTTTTTGTTTTCTTCAGGTAAATACCTAGAAGTGGAATTGCTAGATAGTATGGTAGTTCTTTTTTTAATTTTTTGAGGAAACCTCCATACTGCTTTCCATAGTGGCTGCACCAGTTTACACTCCCAGCAGCAGTGCACAAGGGTTCCCTTTTCTCCACACCCTCTCCAGCATTTATTTGTTGTCTTTTTGATGATAGCCATTCTGACAGGTGTGAGGTGATATCTTATTGTGGTTTTGATTTGCATTTCCCTGACGATTAGCGATGTTGAGCATCTTTTCATGTGTCTTTTGGCCACCTGTATAATCTACTTTGGAAAAATGCCTACGTGGGAAGGCTTCCTTAATATTTTATCTTTTGTGACAAAGTTATAGACAGCTTTGAAAAGTATTAGATTTAGACCAAAATTTCTGTCTCCAGTTTGCCACAGCTTAATGAGGGCTGAAATTTATGGACTCCTCTTGTCTGTCACAGGAAAGGTGTTTTAATTGGCAAGTGGTTTATTTGAGATGTCATTCTTCTGAACCCAGCAGAATGACTCATTGCCCTAAACGGTAACAATTTCTAGTACTGTAGCTGAGCTTAGGTCCTCATTCTTTTATTGAATATGCAGAGTACAAAACTATTCAGACCTCCCCAATACCGCAGAAAACCCCACACTAACTTTGTTTCCTGATGCAGGTTTGAATATCTTTTTAATTTTGACAATACCTTTGAGATTCATGATGACATAGAAGTGCTGAAGCGGATGGGAATGTCCTTTGGCCTGGAGTCAGGCAAGTGCTCCTTGGAGGATCTGAAACTTGCTAAATCAATGGTGCCAAAGGCTTTAGAAGGTTATATCACAGGTATGTTAACTCATGCTTTTTCAGTGTTGTCCTTGATTAAATGTCAGACCCTAACTTGCTAAAACCTTTCTCATAGAAAATTAAAGCCCACACTGTATGCCCTTCCTCAATTCTGTGCCCTTCCCTACCCTAAAATGTAACCTCTCTCTTGAATTTCTTGTTTATCACTACTTGCTTTTCTTTAGAGACACAAACACAAACAAATATAGTAAGCTGGAAACAATTTATTAGTTTTGCCTAATTCTCACCTTTACGTAAATAGAATCATAGTGATATATTCTTTTGTGATTTGACTTTTTTTCACTCAACATCATGTTCTTTAGATTTGTCCACGTGGTTTCATATAGCTGTAATTGATGCATTTTTACATAGAATTCTTGTATGCATAGAATTCTAGTATGTGGGTAAAGCACAATTTATTTGTTCATTTTACTGATCATAAACCTTTAGTGTGTTTCCAGTCTCTTGATATTTAAACGGTGCTGCTTTGAACATCCCCATAACTGTATCGCGGTGGCTGTGTGCAAGTGTATAGAGTGAGATTGCTGGGTCAGAGTCGGGTGCATCTTCATCGTTACTAGATGATGCCGCAGCTTTCCAATCTGATTTTGCCAGGTTACATTCTCACCTGCAGAGTGAAAGAGTTTTATCTTCCCAGGCAGGTGGATGTGAAATGGTATGGTAATTTTTTAAAATTGAGATTTAATTCATGTACCATTAATACACCATTTTTTTAAAAAAGTTATTTATTTTTGGCTGCGTTGGGTCTCTGGTGCTGCGCGCGGGCTTTCTCTAGTTGCGGCTAGCAGGGCTACTCTTTGTTGCTGTGTGTGGACTTCTCATTGCGGTGGCTTCTCCTGTTGCGGAGCATGGGCTCAAGGCGCGCGGGCTCAGTAGTCGTGGCTCACAGGCTCAACAGTTGTGATGTGCAGGCTTAGTTGCTCCACGGCATGCGGGTTCTTCCCAGACCAGGGCTTGAACCCGTGTACCCTGCATTGGCAGGTGGATTCTTAACCACTGCGCTACCAGGGAAGCCCAAAATACATTTTAAAGTGTACAATTCAGTGGTTTTAAGTATATTTACAGGGTTATTATGCAGTCATCACCAACCATTATCTCATTCTAAAACATCTTATCACCCCAAAAAGAAACCCCACATACACTAGCAGTCACCCTTTATTCCTCCTTTCCTCCCGGCTCCTGGCAACCACTGATCTACTTCCTGTCACTGTGAATTTGTCCATTCTGGACCTCTCATATAAATGGAATCATGTAATATGTAGCCTTGGTGACTGACTTCTTTTACTTAATGTAATGTTTTCAAGATTCATCCATCCTGCTTCATCCCTTTTTATTGCCGTTTTGTGGACATACCACATTTTTTTAATCCATTTGTTAGTTGGAGGACATTGGGATTGTTTTCAGTTTTTAGCTATTATGAATGATGTTGCTATAAACATTCTTGTACATGTTTTTTTATGAACATAAGCTTTTGGTTCTGTTGGGTGTATGCCAAGCAGTGGAATTGCTGGGTCATATGATAAACTGTATTTAACATTCGGAGGAACTGCCAAACTATTTTCCAAAGCAGTTGTACTGTTTTACAATCCTACCAGCAATGTACCAGGGTTCTGATTTCTCCATATCCTTCTCCACGCTTGTTCGTCTTTTTTATCGCAACCATCCTGGTGGATGTGAAGTGGTGTTTCACGGTGGTTTCAGTTTGCATTTTCCTCATGACGGATGATGGTGAGCATCTTTTCATGTGTTTACTGGCGATTTGTTTATCTTCCTTGTAGAAATGTCTATTCAGATCCTTTGCCCATTTTTAAATTGGGGTGTTTTAAGAGTATAGTGAGTGTACTTGAAAATGGAAACACTATGTTTTGCATGTTCTAAAATTCAGATTTTCACTAATTCAGAAATTTTCTTTATGACTGTCCTAGTTCCTAAGACTGTGGTATATTCTGCACATAGAATTTGGATGTATAGACAAAAGCATTCTTTGGCCTTTGCTTTTGCCAGTTTCCTTCATTTATAAGCATTACTACCTAGAACTAATATTAAAATGCCTTTAAAACATGATGAGAAATTCTAAAGTATATTAAGTCAAATATAAGCAAAGAGGTTGTTTTTATTTTGTTTTATGGTTTTGGCCCTTTAGTCACAACACAAGAGTCTGTTGATTGAGATTTGGTTTCTGTTGGATTTAGTTTTTAAATTCGCACCACCCGCCTCCTGCAAATGGGACCCCCTCTTCTTGCCCCTCAGCGACCCAGTTCCCCGTCCTCACCCCGACCCGCTCCGTGCTCCCCTCGCTCCCCCCAGAGAAGGACCTCCTGTTTTATTAGCAGCTCAGGCATCCTAGCCGTCCAGCAGGGTCTGCATAAAGCTCTTACTCCATAAATCACCAGGACTTTATTTTAGCTCATTCTCAGTGAAAAGACTCAGGGTGATTAGGCGGGCTCTGTGGCTTTGATCTCTTTGTGACCTTGTTTGCAGACCGGGATACAGACTTTCAGGTTAGTTCAGAAGCAGAAGCGTGTGTGCCTTCAGTATGTGGAGGGACAGGGTGGCTCTTGAGGAGGGTTGTGAGAACCGTTGTGTGGGTCCTAGGAAAGAAAGAAATGTTGGCTTCTCAGAGCCACTGTGAAAAGAAAATGTGTCAAGAGCTGTGTTCTGGCAGAAGGTTTCCATATATACTAATTGATAACACTTAGCACAGGATTCTGGCCTTAATTTCATTATGTACGGACTTGTTCTTATTGTATGTGTTTAAAGTCTACTCTTCTTCTTAGAATTGAAGGGTTTTTGTTGTTGTTTTTTTCCCCACAGCTGCCTTAGTTCGCCTGGGAAGAAAAGATCCACAAGGCCATTTTAAGATGAATGTAGTCATTTAGTTTACTTTTTTCCTACGTGGGAAGCTTCTCACTTGGTCAGGTAGTGCCAGGATAGTGGAGTTCCCAATCCCAGTACACAGTTTCTTTTCCTTTTTGCACAGTGATAATCAAAATAGTTTTATAAAGTATAATAAAAGCTTATTTGGCAAATTACACTTTCTCAGCATACACTTGGTCTTATCTCACAACGTAAGTCAAATAAGTTTCTTTTTTTAGGAATGCATTTCTGCTGTACCTACCACCTGTGTTGTAAACTCACCGTTGAAAGAGATGGTACTCCTTCGTGCGGTAACAGATCTCAGATGTTCCAGTCACTGCCTTCTCTGAGCTAACATTCTAGATAAGGAGACAAGCGTTTAAACAAGTCGAAGTACAATAAGAATTGGTCAAGGTCGTGATAGGAAAACTATGGTAAATGCATAGAAAATGAGATTGCAAGGACGTAGCCAAAATGTTTCATACAGACTAAAACAGCAACGCCTCTCTCGCCCTCATGAAAAACGCGACTGTGCGTGGCCTTTTAAAATAAGGTCTAGTTCAAGTTGTAAAGCAGAGGGTACCAGGAAGAAGACTAGGCCTCTGGTGCCTAATAGCACTGAGTTCACCAGGGGGCACGAAAGGACGGCGTGCTGGGGGCCTTGGGCAAAAATGTGTCTGTCCTTCTGGCCTAAGGCATTGCGACTTGACTTTGTCTGCACCCACTCGTGCTCAGCTTGTTAACGCCCCGGCCAGAGGCTTTTGTGCTGAGTTCGGCGGGTGTTCAGGAGTAGTACGGCTCTCACTGTACTGAGTGAGCTGCCCTCTCGAGGTCTTCTGTAAGAAGAAAGAATGAAGAGTCTGTGATTGGTTTAATTTGAATTCTTTCCTGCCGTAGTCTGCCTTCCTGTATTCCCCCCACCCACCCACCCACCCACCGCTCTTAAGTTCTATTTTCCAAGCTGAAGAAACCTGGGTTCTTCCCAGGGCAGGAGACTCGTCCGGCTGTAATTCAGAACAGGCCGATGGCCTTACTTGTCTGTGTTTTCTTCACGCCATAACAAAAGCAGCCACGGAACTTACAGAGCTGCCATCTGTTTTTGTTTTTCCCTGTAGATATCTCCACAGGACCGTCGTGGTTAAATCAGGGACTGCTTTTGAACTCTACCCAGTCAGTTTCAAACTTAGACCTGACCGCTGGTGCCACCTTGTCCCAATCAAGGTACGTATTTTTTCAGGGTGAGAAGGGCGAGCCGCGAAGCCCTGACCCTCCCTGGAGGGGGAGAGCCAGTGTGCTGCGCCGGCCGGCCGGGTCCCAGGCGGCTCCGGCAGGGCTGGCCTGCGGCTCCCCCCTTCCCCGGGTTCTTTTCCCTGTGTTCTCCAAAGCTTGAGACATCCACCACGTTAATGAGCCTGTGTGTTTTCAATTGTTTGCTAGTGCAAACCAAGGGTTGTGCTTGGATGCTGAAGTGGCCTTAGCAACGGGGCGGCTCCTGGCCGCAGACACTCACCGGTCCGGCAGTGCGGCCTCCCACTGCTCTGAGTCCCGAGGCGAGACCCCCTGTTCCCTCAACGACGAGGACGAGGACGAGGACGAGGAGGACTCCTCCTCCCCAGAATAAAGACAGGCGCAGACCCACGTTCTGCTCTTTGATGCTCATGTGTGTTTTTAGTGTGAGCTCTTGTGTTTGAAACGATTGCTTCGGTCTTTGCCTTTGTTTGCACTGTGTGTTCAGTGAAAACTAGGGAAACACAATAAGCAAATTACCTGAAGGCTGAGAGGATTGAGGTGAAAGTTAACGTAGTGTGAATGAAAACCCTGAACGACAGAGCAGTAGATCACATGGCAAACAAAGCACGTACTCGGAGGTGGCAGAGGGGATAGTCCCTGACTTGGCAGCACGAACGCAGCGCATTTATCTTCCGTGAGGCGGGGCGCCGTGGCCCCCAAACCCACGCAGCCCTCCTTATTGCCGAGGTGGCTCCATGAACAGTCCCCGACGGCCGTGTGCCCCACGCCCCGCTCCCTGCTCTGGGCTGCCTTTCACGAGGCGGAGCTGAACGCGAGAGGTTCCCGGTGGGAGGAGCTGTACAGCGAGGGATGGAGACCCTCGTGGCCCAAGGAGCACAGATTGAACCGCTGAACTAGTTGAAAGTCTAGTCGAGGTGCTTTACGCATCAGCTGCCTTAGACGGCTTCTAGAAAGGAGCGAACGCTAATTCTTGAGTACTTAAGTGACATTTAGAATAATTTATAGTCAAACTGAAATGATCACTATTAGCCAATGCATTGGTGCATAGAATTTTCTAGGGCTACTTCTGGAAGCCAAAATAGAATAGCATTTCCACGTGCATTAAATACTTTGCCAGCACTGCCTTTCGCCAGCAACCTAAATCTGGAGTTTTACAAGAGAAGAAAATTGTCTCTATCGTTTTAATCAGAGCTATGCATTTCATACCGCTTTTTCACCTAGAACAAAACAAAGGAACAAGTCCCTATGACCGAGTTGCTTGCTTACAAGTTCCCTGCCGTAATTGTATGATTTCACCCCGTGTGCAATTTGTGAAAATGAACTGTCATTACTTTTGTCTGAAAAGTATTTCCAGAATACGAACAGCAATGTTTTCCTGTCCATGTCACCTTTGGTACATTCTCATTCATCAAAATGACCATATTGGGTTGATTCCTGGGTCAAACGCATTTCAAACTCACCCGATATTCAGTGTTTCACAGAAACACCAAAAAACGTTGAGCACTCCAGGTGACTGGGTGTGCGGTAGATCAGGACATAGACTGTCAGGTCAGAGCCAAAGATGCCGCTAGGAACCGCGCACTGCTGGGTTCACTTCCCGCCCCTCTGAATATGAGTGTGGAGACACTGCCACCACAGCCAAACCCCGACCTAAGCACACATTAGTTAAGGTCTTGGAAAGGAGCAAACGATAATGGAAGATTAACTCTAAATCTCTGACTTGAATCATTTGGATTTGCCCCGAGATTATGCATCCAGCGTCTGTGGGCTCAGCGCTGAGCTCAGCCCAAACCGGCTCTTCCCTAAGCCCCGCAGGGGAGCGCGGGAGCCGGTGCCCACAGTGAGCCGGCGGGGAAGGGCCTGGCTGACCCAAACAACCAGTACACAAGGATGTACAACTCTAAGTTCCTTTGAGACAAAACGCATTCCATCAGGAATAAGCCATAGCGCAGACTCAGAGTGCGGAGGGGCCGGAGAGGTGGAGGCAGGTGCAGGAGGGCCCCATAGCAGCCTGAGTTCCGGGCCACCCTGAGGCCGGGGTGGGCGCGGGAGGGAGGGCCCAAGGGCCTCCAGGGCACGTTCTGCCTGGAAGGTGTCAGCTGCACCATCAGGGAAAAACCGGGTCTCCTTCAGGCTGCCTCTCCCTCTCCCGAGCCCAACTTTTCTTGCCCCTGGACTTGAAAGGGGCCCAGCGGGGACCTGGAGAGGCCCAGGGCCACAGCGGGCTTTTCAGACTTCAGAATACCATGCCGCAGGTCCCAGGGCCACACATCAGCGTTCATGACAGGTACACCAATCGTGAGCACTCCTCTACCAGGTAGCAGGCTCCTTGCCAGAGTTCGTGGGGCACCGATCCCCTCCCTCATCTGTTCTCTCTCTGCTGCTGATAAAATATGGGTTTAAAAGAAAAAGCAACCAAAGACTCCTCTTACCATTCGTTACTGGTGCCCCATCAGTGGCCTCCACAGCCAGCGAGCAGCGTGTGGTGTTTGTTTGGCAGGAAGTGGCCTCCGTTCCTCAGTGACACCCTTGGGTTACTGCTGAGGACGCCCAGCAGAGTCACACTGTGGTCACAGGATGTGTTGTCACGGGTGTAAGGCTTTACCTGAGCAGAAAGCTAGACTCAGATGTTTAGAAAGAGAAATTCTGTCATTCTTCTGCTTCTCCCCTAAACAGATTTATGTGGTTCTGAAGTTCATTACTCAGTCACAATTTCATATAGAAATCAAACAGAAAAAAAAAAAAAGGAAATTGTGGTTACAACATCCAGGCTTCTCTATAGGAGTAGCACTTGGGGTTATTTGCACACGCACATGTACACACACACGCGGACACCCCTCCCGGAGGGTGCTGGTTACACTCTGCTTGGGGGAAGTTCAAGAGTCCCCTTTTCCCTCAAGCGCCAGCGTATTCGGTAACCTTTCCGGTGCACGGTGTCGCCCAGTCAGTGAAGTCGTGATCCGTTTAGCACCCGCGCAGGTGGCACCAAGCCTGGCGTCTTTGGCCCTGATGTGGGAGGGTCCAGGCAGTGCCCACGGCGCCCAGGCAGCCGCCCACACTTCCTGCCCTTCCCCGCTGAGCGTCTGTCTGACCCGCTTCATTTTCTCCTGTGATGACAAGGTGATGGGAGCAGCTTCAGGAAGTGTTGGCATAAACTGTGCCTTATGATCACGGAGGACCTTGGGGAGGGGCCAGGAAAGGAGGTGCTGAGACGGTGATTCCTCACCTCTCAGCGCTGCCCGCCCCCCTGCAAAACTTTACAAATGACCCCTGTCTTCTAGAAATGGTGGGGAGAAAACTGTCTGCAGTTGGCTGCCACTTTACCAGGATAAAGAGGGTAACTCTCTTCGTTAGCAGAATTTACAGTTGTCCCCATACTCTGCCCTACCTGAAAAATGATGCCAGGGGCAGCCCCCAGGTACACATGAGCCCCTGCAGGTAATTCAAGCAGAGAGAATTCCACAAAGGCGTGGCTCACTTTAGCCGTGCAGACATCAGAAACTCGGCTGTTTGGTAAAACACAGCCCTTTCTGGGCTGCTCAGGTTGTAGAGACAGCAAAGTTTGGGTGTAACCTGGGCCCTGGGACCGTCAGAGCTTAGTGGGCATGGGTGGGGCAGGGTTAGCAAAGGAAGGAAACTGCCTCAGCTCTTCCTACAAGAACCACACACAGGGGGCGAAGCCTGGTTAGCTTCATGCGTGAGTCACTTCACGTGGCCTCTGATACCTCACCAGGCCCCTCGCCTCGGGCACATCTGTGAGGTGGCCTTCAGGGCTGCACTGCCACAGTGGTCCCTGCAGGGTGGGGGCTGGACAGTGAATGGGAAGATTTAATCCTTCAGTAAGTGTGTGAGTGAATACAGAACAGAAGATGTTCAGGTTGATTCGTGCTATGGAAACAATGACAGGGTCATGGGGCAGTGGGGGAAAGGCTACTTTGGCTGGCGGTATCCGGGGAAGGCCCCCTGAGAAAGTGACTTCTGTTCTGAATCAGACAATTGAAAGACCTCCCTACCAGGCCACCCTACCCCATAACATGCACTTGGGAATCTCTGCTAAATTCCAAAGGCCCCACTCTTCCAGCTTTCAGTGTACATTTTGGAGTCTGTCAGGGAATTTCTAAGATTAATAAAAGAAAACCAAACTTAGCTACCAGCAGTAGCCATAAACTAAGAGAACATTCTAACCCATGGAGGTCTCCTTGTTGGCTCTGTTACCTTCCAACTGAACCTACACAATAGGAAAGTGAGTAGAAATGGAGAACTTTTCTAGGTGTTTTCTTCTAGTTTTACAAGTTGTTAGATACATAAAGATCTACTTTTCATATTAGATGTATAAAAGAGAATCTTTTATCCTGCATATGGACTAGTTTTAGCAGAGCTGAAGACTACCTGAGGATCATTTTCCCAAATAGGTTCCCCATTTTCAGGCACCCGAAGCAGTGGTCCCCCAGCACTGACGATCACTCCCACATTTATCCAGACCCACGGGGTGTGCCAGGGCCCCTGCAGGACGCCGCTTGAGCGGCCCTCAGAAACGTGCCTCCCTGCCCTCTGATTCACAGTCATACAACGTTCAGTTCATTTGCTTAACTTCCATTCAAGCCGAAGACTATTACCCAAAAGGAAAATAGTGTCTGACGCTGACTTTACCGTTTTCTAAAAAGTTCAAGCTAATGCCCACGTAAATTACATTTCTCAGGAATTAGCCAAGATCTCTCTGGAAAGCTGTGCGTAGATAACCTTCGGGACCCCGTTTTCCCACCTACTTCTACACTCACACTGTGCTAAGGAAGAAAAGGTGAGGGCATAAACTCTGCCCCTCCAGTTCTGACCTGGGAGTCCCTGACAAGTACAGAAGTTTCAGTGGCCGCAGGTGTGCACTGACCACGCTCTTGTGACAGAAGAAAGTATATTCGCTTACTTCTGTGCAGCTGTACTTTCAGATAAAATCCTGTATTCTTACAGGGCCTTCGCTTTACACGAAGGCCTGTGAATTCCATGCTGTCGTGACCCCTTGCTACTCCAGCAGATCGGACTTTGGTCCTCTGCCTGTAGCTGCCTTAGAAGCCAGCGTAGTGGACACGTGGGGGCAGGACTCGCCCCTTCTCCACCAAGGGCCTCAGAATAGGGTCAAACCCTCCCCACTCACTCAGGCATGTGAAACCGGCCGGGGGCGTGACCGGCCCGATGCCCTCAGCCTGTCTGGCAGAGCCTGCCCTGCATCCCGAATCTCCCTCCTCCCGGGCCCCACTGCCTCCTACAAACCCAGCCCTCACCCGGGTCCTCCCAGAGGGCTTCTGGGCTAGCATCAGCGCTCTGTCACACCAAGTGCTGAACAGCTGAGCAGCAGGAGTGGACTCCGCCCGTGGGTCCCGGCGAGAGGCTGTGGTGTCAGCCTCGGGCCTGTCCCGGCCCGGAAGACCCAGGCTTAGAAGAAACCCGTTCCTCCCTGGGCAGAGCCCTTCACGCACGTTGGAGGTCAACTGGCCCTTCTGTAGCAATGTTAGCTTTTTTCTGTCCGTACCCGTCTCAACCAGGAGACGTCCCCAGATCACGTTTGGGTTTTAAAACCCGTCGCTTTGTCGCTTCAAACTCACCATGTTGTCACTTCCCATGCGCTGTCTTCAGCATGTCGGGCACTAATAGCAAATGGCCTGATGGTTCTGTGTGTTCACGACTGGGGTCAAAGATTTCTCGCAAACCCAAAGTCTCTGGGGACCGAGATTCTCTTCTGCTAAGAGACTTCTCTGAGCGTGTTGCAGTTCTGTTTTCCCCAGTAGAACCGTGGCGGCTTCAACCGTTCGGTGTCCCGAAAGGCGGACCCACCGGCCGCGCCGGAGCTCGGAGGCCCACAGTTCAGTACTGTGAGGTCTCGAGGCGGCTGCTTTGCCATCACCACCCTGACGGTTAGACAAAAAAGAAAGGCCATGAGCCCAAATCCCCAGCTGGTTCACCTGTTCATTTGTAGATGTCGTACTCTGATCATGTGCTGATAGGTTTTATTTCCAGAAAATACAGTTCTGCTTTTTTCTGCATGAAGGAAACATCATGGTGCCACATGCTTTAAGCAGTTTAAACGAGACATAAGGGGAAAATGCAAACACCACATCTGACCTGCCTAATGTAGACTTTATTAGATTGAAGTATCTAACCTGATTATTATTTTGTAGCATTCTCAAACTTTGTAAATAAATACCATTATTTTTATATGGAAATTTTATAGAAGAGCTATTTCTGTATACTTAATTATTCCTGGGTTTTCTGAAATTGCTTCCAATAGGTCATGGACAAGTGCTAATCTGTGTTCCTGTAAAGGATGGTTCAAGGACCACCCACAGCAGAATTGATGGGGGGAGTTTTAAAATTTTGCCTCCCTGGGACCCACCCCAGATGCTCACTCAAAAGCTCTGGTGGCAGGGGGGAGGGGGGAGCCTGGGAAGCTGTATTTTTAATAAACTCTTGAGTGGGTTTTTTTGTCCATTACAGTGTGTCTGTCCATCCTGAAAGATTAAAAGAAGGAAAGAAAGAATAAGCATTTGAAATGAGTTTAAGTTGTGCTTGAGGAAAAAAATGTATCAGACTGTTCCATGATTTGAATGAGATGTACTATAGAAAAAATAAATAATTTAAAATAATTGTGGTCTCATTATTAGCAGGCTGATGGCGATGGTGGTTAGTGAATACTGTGCAGTGCCCAGACCCCGGCCCCATCTGAGTCCCTCTCCCCAGGAATTGCCCTTAAAAGGGAGCTGCCTCACCCAAGGTAATATACCACACGCAGCCAGTGAGGGGTACAAGAGGCCCAGCCGCCTTGCCCCAGTTGGGGTATCTGAAGGGCCGTCTCCACGTCAGAGTGCCTCGGGGAATTGGCTGGTTCCTCTGACGACTGTGTCATGGCTCAGCTACCCTCTAGCCCACCCTGCCCCCCTCACTACTTACAGGTCACGTCCCCAGAGCACTTCAATGCACATCCACCACCTGTCCCACCTAGGATGGAAATGTCAGACATTTAAAAGGTTTTCTGCATTGGAGACCTGTGACTTTACATCTTTGTAAGATCACTTTAGAAGATAATCGCCTAAAGAATAATGTCTTTACAGTCTCAGAAACAACCGACTGTAATACAGTTTTTTAGGGAGAATGCTCATCTTCCCTTTAACCAAGCCGGCATCAGAGAGACGAGCTACAGTGATGAGTACGGAGTGAGGCCCCAGGAGCCACCGTGGCCCCCAGAACCTCCTGCTCAAGCAATCTCTGCCTGCCTTGGGAGGGGTGGGAGCCCTTGATAACGCTGTCTTATATGCAGTCTGAGCTGGGTATGTGGTGGGCACGTGGACAGTCGGAAGGGTTTGGCGCAGTTGGGGGATGGCAGGATGGGGCCGCGTCTTAAAGAGACACTAGGAAATGGTGAAGGAAGCACTCACTTGAATGTTAATGTCCAGTGGGACTTCCCTGGGGGTCCAGTGGTTAGGACTCTGTGCTTCCACTGCAGGGGGCACAGGTTCGATCCCTGGTCCGGGAACTGAGATCCCGCAAGCCATGCTGCATGGCGAAAAAAAAAAAAAGAATGTTAATGTCCAGGAAGAAAGGCATCCTCCCTTAAAGACTCTCACTTGAGTTGAGCAGACCAAGTCAGTGATGGTGGTGTGGACTGTCCAGTGTTGAAGTGGGGAGCCAGTGCCCGCCCCCTTTCCCAGGGACTTCCTGGAGTGGTGAGCCCAAGCTGGTAGCAGCTCCTCCCTAGGGCTATTTGGCGAACGTGTCCAAGGACCCATGCGAGTAACACTGGATCACTTATTTGGCCATGAGGACGTGCTTTGCTCTTGTGGCCGCATGGGGGATGTCGTGCGAGACTGCTGGGAGTGTCGTTGGTAGCTGTCAACACAACCAGTGGCCACGGGATTGGCCGGGGAGATGTCCACAGAGCCCCAGCAGTTGTTTACGTCAATACCCAGTTCCTTGAGCTGGGCTCTGCTGAGGCGACACGGCATCAGCGAGAGGATGGCCTCAGCCAAGGGTCCTCCCCAGAAGCCAGAACTCATCTGACAATCGACTGTTGCCTTTTTCGGTTCCTACTCCCAGAGCTAGTTTTTCCCCATTCCATCGGACAGACGAACTGCTACAGTAGTTCCATCCTCCTTCCATTTCTGTGTCTTATTTATTTGAGCGCTGGCTCCTCTAACTGCTGCTTGCGCCTGAGAACACCTCGATACTTCCCCCGTTTCTTGCCTGGGAAGAGGGCTCCGCGTGTTCATACCGTGAACCACTCCCAAATGCCCGGGAGCTTCCTGCTTACTGCCAGCTCAGCCTTCTTCCCGAGAGGCCTTTCCAGCTTCTTGCTGAAACTTGCTTTCAGGAAATCTGAGCGTATAAAATGCTCTGTAGTAAAGGCAGGCCTGTATCAGGGTGGGTGAAACCAATCCCACTGAATGCAAAGTACAATTTGTCATGACCCCTCTTTCACTTTCATGCAAATCACTTTGCCATTTCTGCCACTGGGGCACAGCTCCCATCGCCAACCACTTCCTTCTTGCTTGCTTGTCTCCTGCCTTACTCAAGGGCCTCGAGTACTATGATGCCTGTCATACTGAGGTCAGATTTGTTTTCATGCCCTAGCACTTGGCCATGGCCCCCAAAAGCCAGAATTTGATTAGAAATCCCCAAAAAAGTATGCACTAAAGCCCCAAAATAATGGTCCTTAAAAAGGTACCATCTCCACAGGAATTATTTTCAGATTCTGCTAATAAATAGATTTGTTTTTGAACCTCCAGTGAACAAAGTCTTGTATTGCATCTTTAAAAAAAATATTTATTTTTGGCTGCATTGGGTCTTAGTTGTGACACATGGGATCTTCGTTGAGGCACGTGGGCTTCTCTCTAGTTCTGGCGTGTGGGCTCGGTAGTTGCAGTGCGTGGGCTCTCTAGTCGTGGCATGCAGACTACAGAGCGCATGGGCTCTGTAGTTGCGGCATGCAGGCTCTCTAATTGTGTCTTGCGTGCTCAGTAGTTGCAGTGCATGGGCTTAGTTGCCCCACAGCACGTGGAATCTTAGTTCCCTGACCAGGGATCGAACCCACGCCCCCTGCATTGGAAGTGCGTATTCTTAACCATTGGACCACCAAGGAAGTCCCTTGTATTGCATCTTTAATCTGAATACAACAAGAAGTGCTCTCACAGAAGGTGTCTGTAGAACATCTAGGTGCGGCCTGCTTCGTGCGATGGGCCGTTGGAGCAGTGCTGGGCTCTTCCACTCCTGCCCGTCCTGCGATCATCTAAAAGATGAACAGTTTCCTCAAGGTTTATCAAAATTCAGTTTATAAATCACTATTAACACTTGTAAGAATGATAGATTTTTTACTTTAAAAATACTTGTGGAAATTATTTTTTAAGAACAAAAACCAGGGACTTCCCTGGCGGTCCAGTAGTTAAGATTCCGCGCTTCCCCCGCAGGGGCACGGCTTCGATACCTGGTTGGGGAACTAAGATCCCGTATGCCATGCAGCATGGCAAAAAAAAAAACAAAAAAAAAAACACAAACCAAAACGTAAGCCCAGTGGACACTCCTGAAAGTCAGACTAAAGGCATGTAAGGAGACAGAGACCATCAAACTGCAGTTCCTACTGGGGGCGGTTAGTGTCCCGCGGGCCTCGTCAGACAGGCAGGCGGGCCGGGGCAGGCCGTGGGGCTGCCTGCTTCTTCCTAGGTGTTGGCTCCGACCCTGGCAGCACCGCAGAGAAGACAGGCAGCTTCAAAAGCCACAGGCTCTGGCTTCCTCACCTGCACTCCTGGATGCAGACCTTTGGAGGAGGCGTCTGTCTTCAAAGACAGTGTTTGTTAACGGGCAACACCTTCTCCAGGGCTTCCAGGGCCAAATTCCTCAAAAGACATTTCTAAAACCTCTGGAATGAGGGTCGGTATCAGGGCAGCTGTTTCCTCCCTGTTGGGCCTCTGTGCCAGGAACCTGGCCTGTACGTGACTGGGCAGGTTAAGGACAGGCCTGGCCAAAGAAATCCGCTTGCTGAGGGGAGAGAGTTTCCCCCGTGGCTTCCCCACCCTGAATCCCTTTTGAAAGTCTTCTCAGAGCCTGGAGGGCAAAAGCATGAGCAAGTTGCAGGGTTGGCTGGAGTTAGGCCGGGGAGGTAGGTGCTTGCTGGGGCCACTCCCAGTCATCATGATAAAGGACAGCAGATGGGGAAAAAAGTCCAGGAGAAACACCACGGGCAGAACAAACACAGAAATGAAAAACTGCGACGCCCACGTAGCATGAGCCATGGGGGCCATGCAGGCGCTGGAGGGCCTCGCCCGTCAGCCAGTAGCGGCTGGAAAGCAGCACAATCTCCTGTGAGGTGGCCGTGTGCTTTGCTTAAGTTTTTGTTTGTAAGACTCAACAAATACCAGCTGCTGCACTGGGAGTCCCTGATGGAGTTAAAGTCCTGCTGGGTATACGGTAATGGATTGACGAGACAAGTCGGTAACACAGTCTACTCATCTGATGAGCTTGGATGAGCTGGCATTTGAGAAATTTTAGTTGACTTTTTTTTTTTTTTTTTGCGGTATGCAGGCCTCTCACTGTTGTGGCCTCTCCCGTTGTGGAGCACAGGCTCCGGACGCGCAGGCTCAGCGGCCATGGCTCACGGGCCCAGCCGCTCCGCGGCATGTGGGATCTTCCCGGACCGGGGCACGAACCCGTGTCCCCTGCATCGGCAGGCGGACTCTCAACCACTGCGCCACCAGGGAAGCCCAGTTGACGTTTATTTACATTTGCGTGTGTGTACACAAATTCCGTAATTCCTAGGCATCGTCTGATAACAAAATTCTAATTTTTCTGTAGGATTTTGTCATGTTCAATAAGCAGTATTAGAACACACTCTGCAGTTGACAGTCTGTTGACGTTCTTGGCAAATTTTTAAGTGAAGAGAGACAGTCAGGAAAGTAGGGAGTGTAGCCAGGCTTTGGCCAGATCATTCATGCTGAAGGTGAGAGTGCTCCTTGGTTATTCAGGCAAACCAAAGGGTCAACATAAAGAGTGTGTAGTTCACCTGTTCATTCGTTCATTCACTCGTTTGCACACCTTGACCTGTCTTCCTCTGATCACAGCGTGTGCGCACGTGGGGGTGGGCTGGCTGGGGCTGTTTGAGGGACCTCCATGCAAGAGGAGGGAGGGAAGCCCCTGCAGCTCACAGGCTCCAGCATCACAAACCGGCACCCACCTCACTCGGGCATTCTCAGGCTTCACTGTCAGTGGGAGGGAACCCAGGGAAAATCTTTGTCTCTCAGAAATTAGAAGTTCTCTGAAAATAACCTACAATAGGAACTTGTTTCTTATACATGGACTTTCTTTCATCTTTGTAAATTCAGGGCCTGGCACAGTAACTGGTATGTAATGATAGGTTCTTAGTCTTTATTGAACGAGTGAATGAACGAACGAACGCATGAACAGGTGAACTGCACACTCTTTATGCTGACCCTTTGGTTCGCCCAAATGACCAAATAGCACTCTCACCTTCAGCATGAAGGATCTGGCCAAAGCCTGGCTAACCTGGAAAGACTGACCTCTTAACCATCCTATGTTCTGCTGGATTGAGTCAAGAGAGGACAAGACGGTGAAAAGAGACATTTGCCTGGCTTCGGAAGTAACTGGGTGATAGGAGCAAATAAGCTGATGCAAGGAGAAAAACTCTGCCTCTTGGGGAGAAGGTCGGGGGTAGCAGGCCTCACTGTCACCCGCCTCTGGGTCCTACCTGACAAATCCTTTCTAGCGACTCGCCCACAGGCCCGACTGTGCTTTTCCAACCAGCCCAGGCCCCTGCGTACTATACGCTTCTCTCCCCACCAGGACGTTAGTAGTTTATTTTCTATGAGCCAGTAAGAGACCATGGAAAGATGAGGGCTCCACTCTGATAAGTCTCAAGCCAATATGGTTTGTGTTTCCAATACAGAAACAGCTGCTTCATGCCCCCCCGCCCCCGACGCCAGTCCAGTACCAGCTAGTTCTGTCTTTCCACTGCTGCCATTAACACACTTGTTCTAACCAGCAGCCACTGGATTTTTCCATACTTGAGTGTGGGCAGCTGTTAACAAGAGAACACTTGCCCAGAGAAGCCAGCAAGCATGGGAAGGAATGAGCTTGTTACACAGGCAAAAACAGATGACTAGGAACTACATGAAGTCCGTAGCACTTCCAGCTGCTTTCCATGTGAATTTATCAGTAACAACTCCACAGGAGAAGCTTGAGTGGGAGAGAAGGTGAGGGACTGTCCTAAGGTCATGAAGAGACCAAATCACTTGCAAAAGAGAGTTCCAGCCAACCTTTGTATCCAGGGAGGGAAAAGCCTTAAATGCTGGAGGGGCCGACACGAGGCTCCCCACAAGCCCTCTCCTCAGAAGTCCATTTTAAAAGGCCTCCTGGGACTTCCCTCGTGGCACAGTGGTTAGGAATCTGCCTGCCAACGCAGGGGACACGGGTTCGAGCCCCAGACCGGGAACAGCCCACATGCCATGGAGCGACTAAGCCCATGCGCCACAATTACTGAGCCCGCGTGCCACAACTACTGAGCCCATGTGCCACAACTACTGAAGCCTGCGCACCTAGAGCCCGTGCCCTGCCGCAAGAGAAGCCACTGCAATGAGAAGCCCACGCACTGCAACACCCACGCACCACAACCAAGAGTAGCCCCCGCTCGCCGCAACTAGGGAAAGCCCGTGCGCAGCAACGAAGACCCAACGCAGCCAAACATAAAATAAATTTATAAAAAATAAATTAAAAAAAATAAATCAAAAGGCTTCCTGGGCCAGGCACAGAGCTGTTTTCTTAGTCTCTGCACCCATAGGTGTATCACAGGCCAGGGATGCACCTCTCTTGCATCTCTCTTCTAGTCTTGATGGGGCAAGATTCTTTTCTACTACCCCAGGGAACTGCCGCCAACCCCTAGCAAGTCTCCCAAGCTGAACGGTGGGCACTGGCTCCAGATGCCCACGGTGGTCAGAGTGGGCCTGGACCAGGGAGACTCTGAGGGGAGACAGAAATCCTTTGTTCCTAAATAATGAATCTTCTTTAACAGTAATAGCTCTCTTCTTCGGCGCTGCCTACAGAGCAGGCAGCATCTCCCACCCGGGATCATGGCTACCCTCAGACCACTCGTGAAGCCCAAGATGGTCAAAACCTGATGAACCAAGAAGTTCATCCGGCACCAGTCAGACTGATACGTCAGAATGAAGCGGAACTGGTGGAAGCCCAGAGGCATTGACAACAGGGTGCGCAGGAGATTCAAGGGCCAAAGGTTGATGCCCAACATCAGTTACGGAAGCAACAAGGAAACAAAGCACATGCTGCCAGTGGCTTCCGGAAGCTCCTGGTCCACAGTGTCAAGGAGCTTGAAGTGCTGCTGACGTGCAACAAATCTTTCTGTGCTGAGACTGCTCACAGCCTCTCCTCCGAGAACTGCAAAGCCGTTTTGGAGAGAGCAGCCCAGCTGGCCACCAGTCACCAATCCCAACGCCAGGCTGCACAGTGAAGAAAATGAATAGACAGCTCATGTGCACATTGTGTTTGTGTTAATAAAACCATGAAACTTGGCCAAAAAAAAAGACACACCAGTAATAAAAAGCAGCTAAGGCATCTAGCACTAATTGCCAGGCACTCTTCTAAGCACTCGCCCTACTTTACAGACAAAACTAAGGAAACAGAGAGGTTACTGTCCGAGGTCACACAGCTCTGAGCAGGGGGCAGAGCGAGGACTGAAAGCGAGCCCAGGCTGTGCCCTTAAGGATAAATTAGAGCTGCCCCTAGTCCCTCCAAGGCAGTCTTTTCAATTCTGGTAAGTGTATTGTCTTAAGTTTTATACAAAGAAATCCAGGTCAAACAGGCTGTCACTTGACCCAGAGTTAGTTGGGGGCGGGGTGAGGGTTGTCAGTTCTCTGGGTTTTGAGGGGAACGAGAGTCTGGTGTTGAGATCTGTGCAGTTAGTTGGGACAGTGGCCCAGGGAAGAATGACTAAGGCCGAGAGCAAAGCCCCTCTCCTGTGCCAGCCTCTCCCAGGGAGGGAAGTGTCTCTTGGAAGTGGGGTCCCCAGCAGGCGGTGTCTGAAGGTGGCATGGCTGTGCCCACAAGTCTCCTGTGTTTGCCTCCCTGCCCACCTCTTGACCCTGTGAGTTTCTTTCTCAGGCAAGCTCTCCCCAAATGGTGGCCAGATGGTCCCCAGCAGCTGCTGGATTCCTCACTGCCCTCCAGCCCTCTAGCCCAGAGGTCAGCGCTTCTCCTGACCAGTGTCTTGGGGTTTACTCTTCTTGGACCAGCCTGGGCCACATGCCACCCCGACAACAACCAGTGTGGCTGCAAAGAGCATGCAGATGAGCTCGGCCCGGGCAACCCCTCGCCCTTGGAAACAGGTCGGTGTGGCAGCCCTGCCTGGACCGCGTGGCCTGAGGTGGGGAACATCAAGGCGCTGTGATGGGCCTGGCAGAGACGGGTTAGGGCAGGAAGAGACACGGACACCCGCATTTACCCTGAGCAGCCTTGCTGGAGGAGACCCTCTTAAAAGTGAAAGCATTTGCATTCTACAGCAACACTGTTTTATGTGCTGCTGTGAAGTTAAACACAGTGGGGGTGGTCTGGGCACTTACAAAAACAGCCATGCTTTTCAATAGTGCATTGAAACGCTGGAATTCATGGGATGGCAGGTCTGGAGCAAAGACCTGGATTTCCACTGCGGCTCCACTAAAAGTAAGTCCCTGGGCTGGACTTGTTTCCATCCTCACAGAAGGGGAGCCTCACCTCCACCCTCCATGCCTCACAGGCATCTCAGGAGAAATATGAATGTGAAAGTGCTTAGCGCTGTTGCAGGAATGTTCAATCCTGAGCAAAATCCCTCAGGAACTGGGGCAAAGTGAGTATGGCCAGAAGTCAGTACGACAGACGACAAGTGCAGGGGCCTCTGGGGCCTTGGAGGACGGGGTGTCACAGGCAGCGCCGGGTGGGAGGGGAGACCAGAGGGCCACAGAGGGCAGGCTCCTGGGCTCGGGGTCTGACAATCACAGCTGAGAAAACACATACTTCATAGACTTGATACTTCTGCATCAGGAAACGGCACGAATGATCAGGTCTAAATAGAACAGAGAAGCACTGACCAGCAGAGAGGCCTGCGAGCACAGCGGGCGGGCGTGGAGCCGCACATCCCCGGGGCAGGACAGCTGTGGACAGAGGCATATTCCCAGCAGGCAGGGGACAGTCGGGCCGGCAAGAGATTGAGTGCTACCTCAGGGGACCACCCATTTCAGAGGCCCTGTAATTAGGAGACACACAAAAGATGGCGACATAGTACATGGAGAGAGCTGAAAAGGGTGAAAAGACCCGACTGCTACTATGTATAAAATAGATAACCAACAAGGACCTACTGTATAGCACAGGGAACTATACTCAGTATTTTGTAATAATCTATACAGGAAAAGAATCTGAAAAAGGATATATATATATCTTGTGCTGTATACTGAAACTTACATGATATTGTAAATCAACTATACTTCAATAAAAACAAAAGACTTTGAAAAAAAATAAAAACAAATAAAAGACCCAACTGGGCATGTCTGCTCTCGGTCTCCGCAACAGTTCAGAGAACAGGCTGTGCTTACCTGCCCAGGCCAACCCTAATCAGAAGGCTCTTCATGGAAAAGACATCCAAGACACCCATTCAGACCGTAAGGAGGAAATGCACCAGTGGCTGCTGTTCGCATCTGCAGTTTCAACACGGAAGGTAACCACTAGTTGGGGTTCCTCTTGTAAAGCTGCCACAGAGGTCTGGGGCTCCCCGAATCTGGCTGATGCTTGGGGTCTGCTAGGGAACCACCTTCCTTAGGAGGCCTCGTGAACAAACTTCCTTGGATGGATTTGGGGACAGTCTGTCTTTAAAACAGCTGCTTCTGAGGGATCCAGATGATAGTCAAATTACCACATGAGATTTTCAAGGAGCCCTTGTGCTACTTTTTTTTTTTTTTTCCTTGTGCTACTTTTAAACCCTAATGTGTGTTTCTTGTATTGCTACGCACATATAAACGTCACACTATTCTTTTCCAACTAATACGGATTTTAAATTCTGCTCGCTACACCAGATAAACTTCTTGTCCATTGGAGTTATTTAAGGATCTGATAGACTCTTCTACAATCCTTTCTCTCAGAGCATTTATAAAATGCAAATATCAAATTTTAAAAAAGGGGGGGGAATCCCCTGGCGGTCCAGGTTAAGACTCCACATTTTCACTGCTGAGGGCGCGGGTTTGATCCCTGGTTGGGGAACTAAGACCTCACAAGACGCGCGGCTCAGCCATAATAATAAAAAATAAAATGAAAGGCAAGTATCCTGAAGACTGTGTCTGCAGGTGTGATTATTGCCATCCTTCTGGGTGGCTCCAGACTTAAAGCCATTTAAAGCCAGTTCCAACATGTCTCCTCAGAAGAGGCTCCCCAGACCTGCTGAGCGCTGGCTGAGGGCTGTGGACTGAAGGTGTGAGCAACGTGTGGACCAGCCTACTCTGGCCAGAGGCCATCACCTCCTGGAAGGGCAGCGAAGACAGTCACCACACACACAGCCTACCAGCAGCAGTTCCAGCCTTGCTGTAGTTGCTGGGCTGTTAAGTTCCACGAGGGCAGGGATCTTGTTTTCATCCCCAGTGTATGCCAGGCTCCTAGCCTGGCATACACTGGGGGCTCAATTAAAAAAAAAATTTTTTTTTAAATGAATGAGTCCATTCCTTCTCACTAAGCGATAGCAACTTTGCAGAGTTTTCTTTGTTGATGAGGTGGGTTCCCTTCATCTCCAAGCTGGTGGCCCCCAGCATCTGACCTTCTATTCAGCTGGGAGAAAGGGTAATGCTGGCGAGGACGTTGTTAAAGGTCAGGCTGGGACCACGCTGTCCTCAGGAAGCTGGAACCATGGCTGCAGGCTCTTGTCCTCCCCCAGGGCCTCAGAAAAGCAGCACAGGACATGGAAATGCCTCATCTGCAGCCAGGTCCTGCCTGCTGTGCAGGCCACGGATCACAGACGTGAGGCTCACGATCCAGAAGCCAGGGGCTCACGACACAGGGCACCCCTCCCCCTCGACCTCTGTGAAGACTAGTTCACAGCGGAGCAATACGTATCCTAGGCCTTTCTTCCCTCCGTTCTCATTTCCTCCCTCCTCTGCCCTGGCTCTGAATCCCAGGTGCTGCACTGACCAGGATGGTGCACGACAGCCTCGTGGGCAAAGGTGATCCTCAGAGGAGCAGCACACAGGAGCTCGTCAGGAAGGCAGACTCTCAGGCCCCACCCTAGACGTGGCTGCATCAGAAAACGCATTTTAAACAGGGTTCCTTGAATGAATCCCATGCACCCGAGACTTGAGAAGGACTGGGTTGGAGCATACGATCTTCATTGAGAAAACGACCACCTTAGCTTTCTATCTGCTGCTGAAACAAATGACCACAAATGTAGTGGCTTCAGATGATACTCATTTATTCTCTCCATGGTTGTGGTCAGCCGTCTTGGTGGGCTGGGCTGGGCTCTCCTCCGGAGGCTCAGGGAAGACTGGTCTTCCAGAATTCGGTTGCTTCTCCTGTTTCCACACGGCCCCCTTCATTATCAGAAGAGCAACTGGGTGTCTTCTCACGCTTCGGACCCGACTTCTGCTTCAGGCTCCCATGATTACACTGAGCGCTCTGGATGATCCAGGATATTCTCCCCATTTTAAGGTCAACTGACTAGTAACCTTAATTTCATCTGCCAAGTCCCTATTGCCACGGGATGCAACATAAGCACAGGTGTGACACCAGAAGGCAGAGGTCATGGGGGCCCCAATTCTGCTTACCACAGTGATTTCATCAGCAGTAGGTCCAAACCCGGATGAATGGTCTCAGAAGGGCACCCCAAGCGCTCTGAATGCTCGGTCATCTCTGTTGGCGTCTCTCCCTGCCACGCCTCATTTGGTTCTTCCTGCCTGACCCTTAGTTTCACTCCAGTTACCACTGCCCGCCCCCTACCCTGCCATACAGTCTCAACACATCTCAACTCCCTCCCACCCAAGAGAGCTCTTATCTGAGGGTGCACATAATTCTGCAGGAAGTCCATCCTTTCCACGCCATCTCAGCTCTTCTCAGCCACCCAGAGGGAAGATCACAAGGAACAAGGCTAATGCCAAAACAAGATGGCGCCCACGCCTGCCACTTCATGTCACCCCTCGCTCTCCCTCGGCTCTGGCATTAGAGACCTGGGGCTCTGACCTGCAGAACAGAAGGGGCGCTGGACACGTGAGTGTCAGCAGCAGGGTCTCTGGGAGCTCAGCACCACCCCAAGGTCACCTGAGCCAGCAGCCCTGCATACTCTCCAATTCCAGACAGACTCATACTTGAGTGGATAGAGTGGTCCTGTCTTCAAGCAAATCCAGAACTAGCGCTAGCCTGTCACTAGCTGGTTGGTCACCAGTCAAATCCAGTTTATTCTCATGAAGGCCCTTTTGAGTTATCCCAAGGCCGCACAAATAATCTGGAAAGAGAGCGTCAGGAGACATTCTCCGCTTTGGTTTTCATACTTAAATATCAGCCCTTCCCAGTGTTGACTCCCTAGTGAATTCTGTTTCTAAAAAGCAAGCCCATCCTCAATGGACAAATCCTGCCATCCGTGACAAGGGCTAAAGGCTGTTCCATGCTCCTGAGAGCAAATCCAGAAACCATTCCCGAAAAGTTCTGAAGGACTTATTTGAAGGACAAGTCACTGGAATGTGAGGAAACTGGTTTGTTCAAAAAGCAGACACACTGATCTCTGTGTGACCTCCAGTATGAAGGAAGCCCTCCTGGGAACAGATTCTCCCTCCCTGGAGTACCAGTCAGCCGCAGGCCGGTCTCGGGGAGGCGCACACGAAGACGCACGGCTCAAAACACAGCTCCTTCTGTGCGGGAACCAATGGAGCTAAAAAACTCTGAAACCAATGTAGCAAATTCTGTTGAGCCTTCTTTAAACTCCAACTTGACAAATTTATTAAAGCAAGAAAAGCCAAGGGAAATTAAAAATCCCACGTGGATGACAGTTTCAAATTCACCCATTTGTGACCCCCGCCCTCATACAAACCTGCTGCACAAGGCCACAGGCAGCCAGGAAGGACTTTCAACTCCTTCTCTACCACACCCCTCCCAGTGATAAACAACCCGCCAACGCAGCAGCAACACTGTACTTACCGTTTCCAGTTACCAGGAAGGAAACACTCCCGAAAAACCTGCAACCTCGAAAGGAGGGGGAGCCTTTGGAAACTCACATTTATAAACATCTACTGCATGTTGGCGTGGCATATATATTCTCTCATTTAATCCTCACAGCCCTGAAGGGTGGCAACACCCTCATTGTACAGTTAAAATGAGAACCGCAGCTCAGAAGGGTAAGTACCCTGCCTGAGATTTCCAAACAATCAAATGCAAATCAGGATTTAATGCCAATTTTCCCTCCCTCTCCTTCCACAATGAATGATCGGGGATTTCATGTGAATTTCTCTCTTCCAACAGACTCTACACAGAATCTGGGAAGTCCTCCTCACAGACTGTACCTTCAGTGATAGGCAGTCCTACTGGATTTCGTGAAGAGCACAGACCAGCCTTTCTTATCTCACTGCTGCACGTGGCGGGGAAGCTACCACTAAGAAAGGACAACGGGGCTTAAGTTATAGGACGAACTACACACGTTCGAGGTAGGGAGAGTTCATCTTGTACAGAAAACCCTACTAAGACACTATAATACAGTCTAAGGCTGAGTCTGTATGTCCAAATTGGGATTGAACTATACTGTAATTTGTTCCCTCCCACCCACGGAAGTGATCAAAGGGAAATAGAGTTCATTTGTATAAAAAAATTCCAAGTATAAAACAGCTTGGAGATCTACGGAAACTGACACATAATTTTCTTTGAGCTAGATATGTAACATACCTGTTGAATTTTAAGTATCAGCTAAAGTCAACTGACAGTTGAATCTTCTCCATCCAGTAATCAAACTAGTGCCAGACTCAACCGCTTGAGGATGCAAAGCTGATTGTCTTTAGTCCTTTGTCCCCTTGCTATTCAAACTGTGGTCTGTGAATAGCAGGCTAGGCATCACTTAGGAGGCTGCTGAGTGTACAGAATCTCTCCTATGGAATCAGAATCTGCCTGTTAACAAGATGCCCAGTGAAGCTCTGAGGAAAACCTGAAATGTAGCAGAAATGCAGACTCAAAGCACGTCCAGGGCTCCCTTCATTCCTAGTCACCCTTTGCATACAGACCCAGCCCCTTCCCATACTGACTGTCTCGGGGGACCTTTGGAATATCCCAGGCCCCCCACCTCCCTCACATGTACCTGCCATCATCTCAGAGCCTGTTCCCTCCTAGTTTAAGATCTTCAAGAGACCACGTCTCTTCATCTCTTTATCCTCAGAGTCTGGCAACTCATTACCTGGCCCACAGCAGGCTTGGGATAAAGTTGCTAAACTCCCCTAATTTCAACACAAACGAGAGCCAGGGAGAGTTGGGTAGGTCAACTAAGGTCACAGGCAGTCAGGGGCCAAGCCACGACCAACCTTCCGAACCAAGGAGGCACAAATGGGACTCATGCCTATGTCCCTTTCTTCTTTCTTTCCAAAACCCACTCACCCATTTTGGAGATCTCAATTCTTGTCACATGTTCTGAGAACTACTTTGCTTCTGCCTAAGCTCATTAAAACAAAAATTCCACCCACACTATACTTCAAAAGATACAAAAATACAAAATTAATTGAATACTTAATTTAATGAGATGGATTTCACATGAACCAAAGTTGACAGCTGCTGAGGACCTGTTCACACTTGGCCAACTAAAATGGTGTCCTGGTTGCAGCCCATGACACTGCTCTGCCATCACAGCATCTTTTCTCCTTGTTTTATACTCTTAAGAGATAGGGTAGGTTTGCTTTATTAACAACTCCAAGAATCATTTTCTTCAGTTGCAAAGGAGGCTTCTAAAATGAAAATCTGTTATCACTAAGATCTTAGTGACAGAGCAAACCTCCCAATGGGGCTGAGTGACAACTACCCAAGCGTTCAGGCTGCTCCTGGGCCACCAAGGCCCATCTGGCCAGTCAAGGCCACCCAGAGCACTCATGTTTCCTCCAGACAGCCATTCCGGAGCCAGCTGGGTTGGGTCCCACTCGTCCTGGCTTGCACCAACACAAAGAAAACCTCAAGAATATTAGCCCTGCCTTTTTTTAAGGAGAAAAGTAACAATTTTTAAAAATGGGCTTTAAAAAAACCACAGATCATGTGGGAAGCACACCCTTCTCAGCAGAGGAGAAAGTAGCTCACATTATGACAAAGAATCATACCAAACACCCCAGACTGAAGGAGGAAATACTTCATGACGCTAATCAGACAATGCTGAAATAAAACTGTTTGGTTGGAAGCTTTGAATAAGTTCCAAGTTTTTATATTTCACAATTTGTAGAGTCCACAGTCTGCTAAATAAAAGCAGTAGTAAGATTTCACAAACTATTATACAATTTAAATATTATGAATTTAACTCCATAAAAATTTAGGTGCACATATTCTTACTGGCTAACCTAAAAATGCAGTTTTTATCTATGGTCTAAAATACTTTAATCTTAATACTTTAAAAGATTTAGTTCCAGCACTGAAAATAATCCCATCACTCTTTTTGTTTGTTTTTACATGTTTTACAACAAAAAGGTTGTGCTCCTAGTCAAAAAGATCCACAGACTAATTCAGCATGTAAAAAATAATTTTACAAAACATCCAAGACCACCTTTCAAATCCACTTTTATTTTCCTTTTTCCTGCTCACATACAGAACTTCTCCACACACTGCATTTCTTGCAGCTATAAAGTCATTTGACGTTGGTCAGGTACCATTTTATCCCCTAAAACTTTGCTGGCATCAAAATATGACAGTTAACCAGTGTTAAATCTATAAAATATTTACATAGCACAGCACATTAAGCTTTAGACACTTGGCAATTAAACCACATAAAAATTGGACAAACCCCCATCCTACATGTTCAGAATCAGCTGTTCACAGTCCCTATCTGGTGACTGTACATCGTTCAAAAGGCAGCAGAGGCAACAGGCAGTTACTTTGAAGGATACCGAACACTATGGTCTGGAAGCACATTATGATGCTACCCCAGTGTCATGTACCACTCCACCTTTCTCCAAGGCGGTCTCATAATTCTGGAATGGCAGGTCCAGCTGATACAAAATGAAGACAGACAACACAACGTTTACTCTGTGGAGATATCTTAACTCCTACTATGGACGCATGGTGATTTTGAATACAACTCGTCCTAAAAACTTGTCACGATCATCCTGGTTTTTTAGGTTGGGTGATCCATCAATCTTGCACTCAACTGTGACTTCGTTTATGTCATTTCTATTATCGAAGGTGAGCTGGACGGCAACTAATGGCTGTAGATAGCTCCCCTGGCAAATAAAGGAAAATACATTAATTCAAATTCTGCAATAACTTTACACTTTATCAGGAGTTTGTTTATTCTGTAAAATTAAAAAAGCAAGATTTTAATTTAATAATTAGATCTATTATTTTTTTAATCCTCTACCTTTTTTTCCCCTTAGCTGGATATTCATTTATTTTCACTTTAATTTTTATTGATAAAAGTGTTTATGACTATGAATTTTCCTCTAAGCACTGCTTTAAGTGTATTCCATAGGTTGTGATTATGTTGTGCTTCATTGTTTTTTAGATATTCTATAATCTTGGTTTGAGTTTCCCCCTTTCCCCAAGAGTTGATTAGAGAGTTCCCACCTCCTCCCTCTTTTGGAAGGCCCTTTTATTTCAATAATTTCTAGTTTTCCTGCATTGTGATCAGAAAGTATTGTTGTAATATATTTCTATTTTATGAAACTTGAGCATGCATTTTTTATGATAAAGTTTTGTGACTGTTCTGGGTGTCTGAGAAGGATATGTATTGTATCTATCTACATATTAGTATGTTTGATAAACATGCAGAAGATCTACCTCACTGATTATGTTACTTAGGTTTCTAACATCCTTACTTATGGTTGCTGTGTGACTTGGTACAAAAATATACTCAAAATTGTTTTGCCATCACTGTGGTTTCTAAATACAATTCTTCACTAAAAGGAACTAGGGGCTGATTCCAGGGCTGAGGCAGGGAAAGTACAAGAAGAACCTGGAACATCTTGTGGTGCCAGAAAGTAAGGAAGTGCTATAGGAATCAAGGGAACATGTCTAAAGGACACAGGAGCCAGAGCCAGCCCGAAGGTCTCCCACCAGCCAAATCTGGGACAACATTAGCACCAAAATAAATGATTATAACATATAACCCCTGAATTAAATAAGAATCCATGAGAATATACTGATATAAATAAATAAACAGTGGAGAAGGAAAAGCTCTTCCTTACAGTGGAATGCCAACTAGTAAATGGAAAAAGAAAAGATGAAATTAGAAAAAACATTTGAGAACAATTCTATTAGTAACTGATTGTGGAAAGAATTGACAAATGCTAAAGATATAGGAGAAATAATTTTATAAATTCTCCAAGTATTCTCCCCACATGATACTTACAAAGAAAAAAAAAAGTATAACTTTACATTAGGGAAACCTGGCTGACACCACCCTAACAAGGTTTACATCACCATTAATGGGACTCAACACCACGTCCCTCCTGATATGCTATTCTGAAAAGGACATAACATTTCTTCTGAGGCATTCCTGCCAAAAATGTACAACCTACATTTAATCATGAAAAACATCAGATAAACTCAAACTGAGGAACATAAACCAACAAAGTAAGCCAAAAAAGGCCTGTACTCATTTCTGAAGAGCTCAAGGGCATGAAACAGACAGATGGAGGAACTGTTCCAGGTTATAGGTGAATAACAGTGTAACATCCTAGACCAGGAAAAAACTTTTTTTTTTTTTTTACAATAAAGGACATTATTGGAACAACTGGTGACATTTCAACAAGATCTGTAGATTAGATAATAGTACAGTATCAATGCTAATGGTTATATATGATAATGCCCTTATTTTTAGGAAATTTAATGTAAAGAGCATTTAGTGTAAAGAGGCACCATGTTTATCACTGAGTGCCAATGATGGTTCAGGGGAAAAATTATATATATATATATTTTACATACATATACATACATATATGTGTGTATATATATATATATGGAGACTAATAAGACAAATGGGAGATCTGTGTAAAGGGTCTATAGGAACCCTTTGTACTATTCTAGCCACTTTATGTTTAAAATCATTTCAAAATAAAAAGTTTACTAGTATACATACAAAATGCTATTTATATACATATAAAGAAAAACTATGGAAGAAATTACGCTACAATAATAGTTATCTCTGGATAATGACTTCTCTACTACTTCTCTATATTCTTTAAATAAGCACAGCCTAAGAAATGAAAGAGGAAACTGTATTTTGAAACTAATCATCCTTTAACTTAGCTGCTTCGGTTTTGTGTTTGTAGTTAAGATCTGGAGTCTCCATTTGCCATCACCATTTGTATTTAAAAACCAGAATAGATGATGCACACGTTACATACGGCATACGTCTACCTAATCCAGACAACTGGCATTTTAATACAGACTACCAATTTTCCAAGAGTCACTACCACTTAAGAACTTCTAAATACTTACATGCAGTTTTTTCCCATAATATGGAAAATATTTTAAATCTATCTTTCCATTGGAAGGATAAGTTGATAGCAATGCTGTATTTTCACCCTAAAGTTGAAAACAAAACAAACCCTTTTTAGGTCACAAAGAATAGCTTTTAAAAATGTATTTTTATTAAAGCAGTATCAGTTATGGACAGTATGAAAAAACTACAATGTTGCTCCAACTGCATTCACCACAAGTGTATTTTTGAAAAGAGACTTACTCATGTTGATTTAAACCGTTTGACACAAACTATCCTGATTTCCTAATATATCTTATATACTTTTCCATGACAGTCCCTTTAACTTACAGCCAGATCTACTCATGCAATGTCTGTAAAATCTTATCTGCCTTCCAACTACCAAATGCCAGTTCTCCAGCCACTGACAGCAGGAATGCACAAGTAGGTCTGGGACCAATGAATCCTAAAATGAATAAAATATTGTGCTTCCAGACTGGAAAGCAATAGCTGCCACACCTAGAAGGTACCACTCAGGCCTGGGAGGCAGCAGGTCCAAAAGTTTCACATGATTAACAACCATGATAACTGTAACCAGAGGTGGAAACTATGATGCAGCTGACACACTGTTGGGGAAAATTTAAAGTACTCCAAGGAATACCCTTCTTAACTAATTTAAATACCACATTTCCCTTGAATAATTTTTACGGGCACATGTAAATCAGTTAGAGGTATTATATGTCTACTGCAATTATATTCCACGTATTAAAAAAGCTGATACAGGAACTTCCCTGGCGGTCCAGTGGTTAAGCCTCTGCGCTTCCACTGCAGAGGGCACGGATTCCAACCCTGGTCAGGGAACTAAGATCTGGGATGCCGCTAGGCACAGCCAAAAAATAAATTTAAACAAACAAACAAACAAGCAAACAAAAAACTGACACAACAAAAAAGAAACAGACTCTCAGATATAGAAAACAAATTAGTAGTTACCTTTGGGGAGAGGGAAGGGGAGAGGGGCAATATAGGGGTAGGGGATTAAGAGGTACAAACTACCATGTATAAGATAAATAAGCTGGGCTTCCCTGGTGGCACAGTGGTTGGGAATCCGCCTGTCAATGCAGGGGACACAGGTTTGAGCCCTGGTCCAGGAAGATCCCACATGCCGCGGAACAACTAAGTCCGTGCGCCACAACTACTGAGCCTGCGCTCTAGAGCCCGTGAGCCACAACTACTGAGCCCGCGTGCCACAACTACTGAAGCCCACGTGCCTACAGCCTGTGCTCCACAACAAGAGAAGCTACCGCAATGAGAAACCTGCTCACCGCAACAAAGAGTAGGCCCCACTCACCGCAACCAGAGAAAGACCGCATGCAGCAACGAAGACCCAACGTAGCCAAAAACAATAAATAAATAAAATAAATTTATAAAAAAATAAAAATAAAAAAGCTACAAGGATAAACTGCACAGCACAGGGAATATATATTTTATAATAACTATACTTGAAGTATAATATTTAACAATTGTGAATCACTGTGTTGCACACCTGAAACTTATGTAATATTATAAATCAACCATACCTCAAAAAAAACTGATATACAAGATAATGATACAAATCTAGTACTCTTCTTGAAAAATAAGCAATATATGAAAATTCTCATGTAACACATTCTGAGTAGACCCAATATTAATGACTGTCACTTTTACACATACTGAGTAGATGACAGACAACAATGATTAAAATCAGTGGCAACTTCACAAAGCACTAATTAAAATAAAACGTTACTAAATGTTTGCATTCTAGATTTGAATAAACGAATTTCTACTTTTGAAAGCATACATGAAACACTATAGCAAAACTAAGAATCTTCTCTAAGGGAAGCGGTACTCTGCTTACTTCCCTTAACCACCACGAAGCAGCAGATGTGCATGGGGTGAGAGAAACACATGGACAAGCGACACAGGCAAGACAGCAAAGCATAAAGCGATGACAACCCACAAAAAGGGCAAGTTCTAACGATCCAGATCAACAATACGTAAAAAGAACAGGAGAGGGGCTTCCATGGTGGCACAGTGGTTAAGAATCCGCCTGCCAACACAGGGGACATGGGTTCGAGCCCTGGTCAGGGAAGATTCCACATGTCGTGGAGCAACTAAGCCCACGTGCCACAAGTACGGCACGCCTAGAGCCTGTGCTCCACAACAAGAGAAGCCGCCGCAATGAGAAGCCCGTGCACTGCAAGGAAGAGCAGCGCCCGCTCAAACGAAGACCCAATGCAGCCAACAATAAATTTATTAAAAAAAAAAAAAAGAAGAACAGGAGATAACAAGGCTAAGGGAAACTGCAGAAGCCATTTTTCATTCACTATTCAAACATCACCCTACGTTTGTACTCCTTAATTTAAAAAAAGTCTAAAAAGAATCTAAAAAGGAGTGGATATATGTGTATGCATAACTGATTCACTTTGCTGTACACCTGAAACTAACACAACATTGTAAATCAACTATACTCCAATAAAAATGAAAAACAAATTGAAAAAAACCAGAATACATGCCAAAAAGAGTCTAAAGTAACATTTTATATAGGAGAAAAAAATAGTCACTTTGACATAAGTACTTTTGTACATTACTTTTTTTTTTTTTTTTTTTTTGCGGTACGCGGGCCTCTCACTGCCATGGCCTCTCCCACTGAGGAGCACAGGCTCCGGACGCGCAGGCCCAGCGGCCATGGCTCACGGGCCCAGCCGCTCTGCGGCACGTGGGATCCTCCTAGAGCGGGGCACGAACCCACGTCCCCGGCATCAGCAGGCGGACTCCCAACCACTGCGCCACCAGGGAAGCCCCATTAATTACTTTTAACCAATTTTTCCTTAATAATTCATAGAAACACAGAGATGTTCCCCAAAATGTAAAAGGTTTTCTTTAATTAATTAATTTATTTATTTATTTTTGGCTGTGTTGGGTCTGTTGCTGTTCACGGGCTTTCTCTAGTTGTGGCGAGCCGGGGCTACTCTTCACTGCGGTGCGTTAGCTTGTCATTGCGGTGGCTTCTCTTGTTGCAGAGCTCGGACAGCACTCGGGCTCAGTAGTTGCGGCACGTACGTGCGGGCTTCAGTAGCTGTGGCGCACGGGCTTAGCTGCTCCGCGGCATGTGGGATCTTCCTGGGTCAGGGATTGAACCCATGTCCCTGGCGCTGGCAGGTGGATTCTCAACCACTGTGCCACCAGGGACATCCTGGGTTACAGTTTACTGAGCACTTCAGTGTGCATTTTCAGCCACATACCACACTCAGTTTATATTTACCTCATTTAGGCCTAAAACCCTTAAGTGTGTAGGATCAGTTATAGAGAGGGGAACTGAGGCTCAGAGTTATGGTCACCTGCTCAATTAATTGTTCTACGGGTTTGTGCCTAAGCCATCACGTTGGCAGACTTTTACTTAAAATTAACATTTAGAAATTGTGAAATAATGAAATGCATATCTGAACAATGATGAGGTACTTTACGGTGAAGCTACATGTCATGGTTCTCTAAGTATACGAATGGCATCATATTGGAAACCATGAGCAACTAACTCCAAGAGTCTATTAGCAGTCACTGCGTTCCACTGAAAACAAAATAAAGGTTTAAAACTAATGTATTTTGGTTCTACTGTAGAGTCATCACCTGTAAATAACTTGAAGAACACACACCAAATGTTCTAAGCAGTGCTTAACTCTGGGTAGCATTTACCAAATGTTTTCCTTCTGCATTTTTCTAAATTTTCTTAAATGAACACGATTCACTTTTGTAAGAAAATTTAAAAAAACACTAATGACATAAATATGAATATTACATCTTTTGCAGGAACCACCCTTTAAAATTAAAGGCCACCTCTAAAAGCATGTTCTGTCATCAATGTTTTAGTGTTTCCAGGACTCTTAACTTGTATGAAAGCAATTAAAGGACTGCCCCAGTGGCACAGTGGATAAGACTCCACGCTCCCGATGCAGGGCGCGGGGGTTTGATTCCTAGTCAGGGAACTAGATCCCACATGCGTGCCTCAACTGAGTTCGCATGTCACAACTAAGGAGCCCACGTGCTGCAACTAAGGGGCTGGCAAGCTGCAACTAAGGAGCCCACCTGCTGCAAGTAAGACCAGGCCCAACCAAATAAATAAATAAATAAACAAAAACAAGACAAAAAAAATCCTTATAAATAAAAGCAGATCAAAGTTAAGAATACAAGACAAAATAAAAGACAAATGTATTATATTAAAATTAAGTCAACTAAAGAATTTACACTAAGAACACTTGATTATAGACAAATCTAATGGAAAACAGCAATATGGTGATATGCAGTAAATGTTGCCATCTGTTCACAGAGCCACACCTCGAAAATTTATGGATTCCACCTGATTACTCCTTTGTGACTAGCCTACGAGTAAAATGCAGTTTTACAAAGATTTCCTCCAATTTTGTGTTTTTTCTAAAAACAAAAATATTCCACAACTAAATAAACAAAACAAAAACCCCATCTATCATTTTGATTATTTTATGTACTTTCCACACAACTCTTCAAAGCAAAAGGGGCAACAAATTGAAATCTGAGTCATTAGACCAGATGTTCCTCCAACTCTTCTAGAAGTTCCCCCAACTATTCTAGAATAGTTCCCCCAACTGTTCTAGAAGCAAAAGATACATAACAGATAACAAGGAGAAAAATCCATTTATAATCCTAAGCGAAGAGTTAACACGGAGGAGTTTATACTGGCCAAAGGCTTACAGAATTGAAACCTTAGGAAGGGAGTGGAAGGCTTTTGTCCTTCTGGCTGTGTGTGTGTGTGTGTGTGTGTGTGTGTGTGTGTGTTTTCCTTTCTTGATGGTGTTGGCTCCACAGACCCACTGTTCCAAGTATATCTACATTGTCTGCTCACATGCAGAGGCAAAAGTTCCTGCACACAGGACGCTCATAAAATCAGCACTTCCACCTGGCTGAAGGCTCACAGCCAGCCTCGGGAACCTTCTACTGGAAAGAATTGCAAGCAAGGGGGATCACAGAGTTACACAATACATTTCCTGAATCTGTCTTGTAGGTGTAACGTTTTCTCCTGTTTTGAGATGACAGTAGAAGCTCACTAGATTTTTAGAAGGATTTGTATACCAAGAAAAACTCAGCTTAGATGCAGCATCTGGTTTTAAGTGAGGTTCTGATTTTTTAATCCAAGTTTCCTGCTGAGCTGACTATGGCATAAGGAGATAAAGTGAGCTGCCTATGGTCACACATGCATACTTCAACCCAGATGAGAAAAACACAAACTTCCCAGCTTTTCATTCTATTCTAAATCGTGAATAAATACTCAAAATAAATCAATAAGGATATTCTAAAGCAGGAGTTCTCAGAGTGTGGGTCCCAGACTAGCAGCATCACCATCACTTGGAAACTTTAGTTAAAAACGCAAATTCTGCAGCCTCACCCCGGACCTACTGAGTCAGAAACTGCAGAACTGGGACCTAAGAAACCCTCCAAGTGATTCTGATGCATGATCAGATTTGAGAACCACCCAGCAAGAAGTTTCTGCCCAAATAAGAAATCCATTCATCGTTAAAAGGGATTACAGTTTTCTTTGGCAAACAACTTTAGAAGTGATTTCAATGTAACATTTCAAGTAAGACACTTCTGACATATTAACTGGAGCTGGAATGCTAATATTTTACACAATGATAAAATTAAATTTAGAACTTAACAGTTTCTCCTGAGAACTCTTACCCATCATTTACATATTTGTCTTAGTTGAACTTTGCAGCATGGAGAGAAAACAAAAGAAATTATGAAAGGAAAACAGCACAGTGCTCTGGAAAAAATAAAGTAGGGATGAGAGAGCAAAATAATGCCTCCTTAAGGAAAATGTACCATGTTTTTCATTAAATCTCAGATGCCACTGATGTACACCAATTTATGTACTATTAAGAAAGAAAAAATCTTATACACTATTAAGTCACTATCAGTTATAAGGCCAACCCCAATTTTGGTGTTATCAAGCTAGAAAAAAGAAAATGAATCTTAAAATCAGTGAAATATGGTATATGTAAATATAAAGGCAAAGTATGTGAAATCAAATGCACATGGAAAATAAGTCTTTTTGAATTATTATTAGCAAACAGAGAAGGGCTACCCCCAAAGGTTGGTGGAGTTTCATTCTTCTAAGAATGGGACTACAATGGACTTTAAAAATGTGACAGGGAAGAAAAAAATGACTAAATTCATTAGACTTTTAAAGTATTTTTAAGATACACTAAGGTTTTAACAGAAGTTGGGTTATTTTCTGAATACTAACCTTCAAAATACATTCTATCCTTGGTTCTCCTTGAGGCTTTAATCCAATTATCTAAGGTAAAGAAACATTGATTAACTGAAACATCACAACTGTACACAACAGAACGTCTTCCTTCATTGCTGGGGACACGGGTGGGAGGGTTGAGATGAACACTAACACTGCATTAAAACCCTGTTACCTCTGCCTTTTACTTTAATTTTATTTTAGAGGATTAGAACAGACTTTTCAATACAATAATCTTACCAATTATCTATCTTATTATAGTACTAGGACAATTTAGAAAATAAATCAGTTATCAACGAATTGACCAAAACACAGCATTGCACTTTGCTACCCTAAAACAAGAAATAAACAGAAACCTTTACATTTCGTTATTTATATGAACACATCATTAATGCAAATAAGAATGGCAAAGGCGTAATATAATAACTGTTCTTCATGAAAATATATTAGGTCACAACGCTACCATGTTTCCATAAGGCTTCCACAGAGCCCTGTTGTATTTCACATCTATCTGTTCTACAAAACACATACGCTTAATGAATCCCATTTTGAGGACTCTCACAGCACCACTCAGTTCTATGTAATGAGGCTTTCATTTATGTGGTTGATATAACTAACTCTGTATGAATGATAACAGATATTTATCCATATATTTTATGAGAGGATTTTTTGTCCTTTTGAATTATATGCATTTTAATTTATATTTTATAATTTTATAATTTATATACATTTTAATGTGAATGCCTGTAAAATGTAAGTACTCCTCCCGAAAGACAGGTATTGTTGCAACCGAAATAATAATTTCAAGAGCAGTAACTATCCGTGCCCTTGCAATGATTTTGGAACAAACTATACTGGGATGAAATGCCCTGCTACACCCTTATGCAACATGTCACTGCCGATCCCTGTGTGCCTGATGATGCCTTCCTGGCATGCCTGTGAAGTTCTGCCCTATCGGCAAGTATAATCTCACATCCTCATCATTCAGAGGACATACTGACAAAGAAAACAAACTCAGAAGGTTGGTCCTGTGGCAGATGGAACTGGAATTTCTTCTCTTGGCTTTATATTGGGAACAGATTTTCCATCAATCTAGGTGTTGTGAAGATACTCCTAGGAGGCAGGGATTACAAAAGGCATCCCTGTGGGAGGGAATGGGTTTACTTCATCTTACAAGCTAGATCACCTGGCTTCACATTACAGTTGGCCCTCCCTATTGGGGGGGGGGGGGGTTCCACATCTGCAGGATTCAACCAATCGCAGATCAAAAACATCTGGGGGAAAAAATTCCAGAAAGTTCCAAAGAGCAAAATTCGAATTTGCTGTGTGCTGACAACTTTTTACACAGCACTTACACTGAATTAGGTATAAGTACTCTAGAGATGCTTGAGTACACAGGAGGATGTGCGCAGGTTATATGCAAATACTACGCCATTTTATATAAGGGACTTGAGCACCTCCAGATTTTGGTGTCCTCAGGGGTCCTAGAATCAATTCCCCACAGATATCGAGGAATAAACTATCTGGGTTTCTTGTGTGGATTGTGAAAACCCATTTCTACTTTATTTAACAGTATGTGGTATGTATGAGCTCCCTAGCATTTCTGAGGAAAGTAGGGGTCCCCTTGAAATAGTTGTTCAGATTGCTCCCACTTCCAGGCCTACCCATCTTGCCTTCAGTTTCACCTCCACTTTGTTAACCTTAGTTCCTAAGTTTTGCTAAAATATCCCATTAAATGTTTATTGAGCGCCTACTATGTGCCAGGCAATGTTTCAGAATGATTTCCGGAGTGCTATGAGATAATCAGAAACTGTCGCTGTCCATGGGGACAGGGGAAAGAGAGGCTGGAGGGAAGCCAGTCTGGGCGCTTAAGGGTCTAGCTGGCTCTCCCTACAGGGAAACTCCTTATTTAGCAGTGCCAACTTCAGAAGATTCAAGTTTTAGTTTTATTAGGGATGGTAACTTTAGTGATATGTAAACTCAAGCCCTTGAGAGGTCTGCACCTGTTTAGGAAATTGCCTTTTCTCTGCGTAAATGACCAGGAATTACCTCATTCTTCAAGGGAGACCATACAGGCCTCAACAGGTTAACTCTATCAGAACACAACTCTGCAGTACCATTTATAGAGCAGGAAGGCACAGGGTCTGGAGATCACTTCATTATGCAAGGAAGGCATCTTCCTTTTGCACAATGACTCCACAACATTGTTACTTAGATGTAGAGCACATTAGCTTCTTGGTTTGCTAATGGCTATACAATTCAGGCACTTTCTCTGGACAACATGGCAAGATGCTGCTGGGTTCATTTTAATGCAAATTTATCTCTATTTCTACTATTTAATTACATAGACATATACTATAAAGCTATGCTTTGCTACTAAATATTCAGAAAAAGTTAAATAAGCCAAAACTTTGTAAGTTTGCCGTGGGATTTTAAATTACATTGCCACACAGGATGCAAAGATGAGCACAGCACATTAACACAACCATGCTGTGGGCATGATCCCCAGAATACCTGATCCCTGAAGCTCTGATCTACGCTTAAGTGCATACAGCTAGTTCCAAAAGAGAAAAACTGAAGTTGCGTTACTCCCTAATTTATGACTAATCTATAAACCAATTGTTTTTTTCTGTATTAATTTTCCAAAGGTCAATATCACTGTTAGCTTTTTACACAAGCTACCACCAAGTGAGAGAGCACTGAATAAACAGTTGCCAGCTTCTTAATAGAAGAGATTTGGAAAAAGCAGCCGCAGCAATAAATTATGTACATACTCTGTTCATTTTCACAAGAATACAAGGGCGTCCTGTGGAGTAGCCAAACTCGGGATCATCCACACCACTGCACGCTTCAAGTAAGACAAGAGGAAACTGACACGAAGTATATTCTGGACCCTTCTTCTCAGAAAGCGCTCCACTGGGACAATCTGTGAGATTCTTCTGTTCTTCTAAGCCATACGCTAAAAAGGAAACAGCCAAAAAGGACCTTAAACACAACTAGAAATATATCATCCTTTGGACAACATTCTTCAAAGACAAAAACAGCAATGCCATTTACTGGAAAATTTTAGGGAAAGAATGTTAAGTCTGTTCCTTTAAAGTCCGATTGCTATCTAGCGCTTTGCAGTTTATTTCATTTCAATACAAACTGGGTGACAGATTTCTTTTGTCACCATTAGGTGGCACTAGCCACGGCTACAGCATTACCTGAACGCCCGCGATGCTCTTGGCCCAAAAGATACAATGGTGAGGACATAAAAACGCATTACCTCTGCCCTTATGGAGGTAATTTACAGTGTAGTGGGTAAGACAGGTGTTGAGGATAAAATCATAAATGAAGGGCCTAAAGAAAGGTGTACATGTGAGTTAACGTTAGCTTACAAAAGGGTGTTTTCAGCAGAGATGGAGGTAACAAGATAGATCCAAAGGGGATGAAGGAGTAAAATGGTTACAACTTGGAGATAGGGAAGGAAGGAGAGGGAGACAATTCAACAATTTTTCGAATGTTTGCTGTGCACTTGACACACTGTTAGACAAAAGGGGCACAACGGGGAGCCAGTCTGCTGTGGACCCTGCCCTCAATGAGCTTAGGCTACTGCAAGGCACTCACTAATAAACACGGTGCCACAATGCCTCAATAAGAACTGTTGGTGTGTGGGTATAAATGGTACCAGAAAAAGGCCAGCCTAAAATGAATTCAACCAAAAACAGGAACCAAAATTTCAAAGTACTCACATATACTTATTTAACTTTATTTATTTATTTAAATTTATTTAAATTTGTTCATTTGCTTGCTTGCTTGCCATGCCACGAGGCTTGTGGGATCTTAGTTCCCAGGCCAGGGACTGAACCCAGGCCCCAGCAGGGAAAGTGCTGAACCACTGGACCACCAGGGAAGTCCCAAAGTAAACACATTTAAAAGGAAGTATGATCTTTCCCTTAAAAAAAAAAAAAAGTCAAAAATTTTGGTTTCAACTTTTATTTATCAAAAATTAGGATATCATGGGAACTATGTACCCATTAAATAGCCAAGAATGACTCAGGTATTGGGGAGGGGGGATAGGAGTAAACTTTTAAAACAAAACAGTACCACTGACATTCGTCACTCCTTTTTGACTTTTGTGGCACAATCATGAATGTCATTTGGCAGAAAATATTCAAGGCCTACATCAGTTTCCTCCAAGGGCTTCTCCTGCATATACTCTGTTGGTACAGTTCATCAGGGACCATTTTTGTATGATGCCAACTTCCACTTCTACAAAACACCGCTCTAAGTCAAGGAGTTGGATGAATGGTCAGAATATGAAGACCCCTGCTCAGCACATGATGGGAACAGAGAAAGGTGACCATTCCCAGAGAGAGCACAGAACCCCACATTCCTGAGGAAAGCCTAAAGTAAGATAGAAAAAGGTGCAGGTAAACGGCGGCGGGGGGACCTGAAAGATAATTTGAACAATGTAAGATTTTAAACTCTAATTAGTATTCAAGGGGGGAAAAAAAAACCAACCCAGAGCAGATAATGTATCTTTTAACAAGAGACGGTATCTTTTAAACACCAGAAAGGCATTCCTAAGAGCAACAATGACAATTCAAAGTTTAAAAAAAGGGAGGGGGGAGGGCGTGCTGAACATTGAAGATCTAAAAGTAAATCCCCAGTATAATAAAGCAAAAGTAGAAAATGAGAGAAAAACAAGAGATCCAAAACCCAACAACTAACAGAATAGCTCTAGAAAGAGAACCAGAAAACTGAGGTGAGGAAATTTTCAAGTAATAATAGTTTCCTCAACTGGAGAATCTAACTCTTCATCTCGAAAGACCCCATCAAGTTTCCTACAAAGTGATATTTCAGAGACTGACACCAACACTTGGAAATTTTAGAACCCTAAGGAAATACATTTAAAAACAAAAACAAAAAACACTGTTGAGCAGAAAAAGGCAAATACAAAGGAACTAAAATTATATACACAGCTAAACTAGAACAATAAAAGCAGAAGTCATTTTCAGAAATGAAAGGATTAAAAACCTACATTCCATGTATCTTAAAAAATTTTTTTAAATTTAAATACAAATTGAGATATAATTCACATATAACATGTTTCATGTGTACAACACAATGAATGCTTGAATATTTGTACACATTGTGAAATGATCACCACGATAAGTCTAGTTGACATCTTGTCGCTATGTATAGTTACAAATTTTTTTCTTGTGATGAGGACTTTTAAGATCTACTCTCTTAGGAACTTCCCAATAGGCAATACAGTAGTGTTAACTAGCGTCACCATGCTGTACATTACATCCCCAGGGCTTATTTATTTCTAACTGGAAGTGTGTACCTTTTGACCTTCCTTCACAACTTCAGCCCAGCCCCCTGCTGCCTCTGGCAACAACCAATCTATCTGTTCTCTGCATCTATGAGCTTGGTTTTCTTATTTGTTTCTTAGATTCCACATATAAGTGAGATCATTTGGTATTTGTCTGTTTATTTCACTTAGCATCATGCCCTTTAGGTCCATCCATGTTGCTGCAAATAGTAAGATTTCATTCTTTTTTTATGGCTAAATAGTATAGTGGTATATATACAATGGAAGAGTATTCATGTATCTTTTCTTACAAAGTTATTTGAGAATATACTCCATCAAAACTAGGGAATAAATAAAGAAAAAGAATGCAGGAGGCAAGAAACAGTGAATCCAATCCGAAAGGGATCAAACGAACTCCCCAAATGACAGCTGGGTGGTAGAAGCCCTAGACAGAAACCAGTACAGACTGCAGCAGAGGGGAAGGACTCTAGGGAGGAGTTCTCCAGAGAAAAGGGACGTAAGAGAACTCTCAAACGATAGTATACAAATAAGGGAGTTAGACAAGAGTCTCTACAGATGGTAGAATATGACGTAAAGACAAGTATAAGAAGGCAACCAATAATGAAAATAAAACAGTAATTCAATTACTTTTGGTTTGAGATTAGGGGAAGGTGTGAGGCATGTGAGCTAAATCCTCATTTAACATGGCAGGAAGTAAAGACAATGTATAAAAGTGATAAATCAAGAGCCAGCAGATTGCATTTAAAGATACAGAAGAAAAAGTTCAAAAGTATGAAGTTATTTCCTGTTGAAAATGTATCCAGAATCAGACGATTTCTCACAGCCTCACTGCTCCTGACCTTGCCACTATCTCCACTCATCTAGGTGACTGCAACGGCCTCCTAACCAGCTTCCCTGATTCCCCTCTACAGTCTAGTCTCAAAAAACAGCCTGAGTGATCCTTTAAAAATCTGAGATGATGTTATTCTCTGCTTAAGAACCTCCATCTTGGTCACTGTGAAAGTCAAAGAACTGAACAACAGCCTCTAAGGCCTACACAATCTGGTCCTCCTTTAACTCCCTGACCTCAATCTCCTACTACTCTCTCCCCACTTACTCCATCCAGCCCCTCTGACTTCCTTGATGAACGCTGAACACACTGGACATTGTGAGCCTCAGGGCCTTTGCACCTACTGCTGGGTAGTTCCATGGCTACTTCCCTCATCCTTAGATCTTTCCTCAAACATTCCCTTTCAATGAGGCCTTCCCAGACCACTCTGCTTAAAATTACAGCCCTCTCAACTCTCCCTATTTCCTTTCTCTGCCTTATTTTCCTCCACAGCACTTATTACCTTCTAACACACCACTAGATTATAAAAACTCCACGAACACAGAAACTTTGTTTGTTCATTGATGGAAATTAGAAGAGTGCTTGACACAAAAAAGACCCTCAAAAAGAAGTATTTGTTGAATAAAGGAACAGGACTACAGCTAGAACAGAGTACGGCAGGGAATTACTGTTCTACTTATACGCCTTTCTTTACTATTTGGTTCTCAAACCATGGATTATACTCTCACAAAAACATCTCCATTTAAATAATAAATATACATTTAACTTCCAAGGGAAAGAGATTTAGGACGGTAGGTAGAAGAAGACCAGGATCAAAAGGTTTTTGATTTAAGATAGGAGGGAGGTTGAGGATTTCTACATGTTGACAAGAAAGGATCCAACAGAGAGGCTAAACATATATGAGAAGGATTAGTAATTACCATAATGCTCGAGGCAGTGAGAGGGGATGAGATGCAAAACGTGACCCGGACAGGTGGACTTAGATAAGAGGAAGGGCAGCTCCCCTTGTCAGAGCAGGAGGAAAATCACAGACAAAAAGGCTGCAACTGAAGGCTGGTTTTACTGGTAACAAGGAAACTGGGGGAGTTTCCACCTGAGTATTTCTAGTTTCTCTTGAAGTAGGAAACCAGGTTATATGAAGAAAGTGAGTTATAGGGGAAAAGGTAAGGAGCTAGAGTTTTGAGTAGAGGCTGGAAATAATCCCTTCAGAGAATTACCCAGGGAAATTCAGCAGGATTGCCAGGCAGTAGATCCGATCCATTTGAGGGAGGTGATCAAGTATTCACAGTGCTAATTAGTCTTCAGAGGGCAGGCTCAAAGGAAGAGCTCCATCCAGGAATTACAGGGCTTCATCTAGGGGCATTGCACGGCTTCATCTACTTGCAAGTTTTATGACAAACGGACTAAGAGGCGAGGGATTTTAGAGTACTGGCTTAAGTAAAAATGAAATGAAGAACTATGGAATTGACAAGCTTGACCAGAAGGGCAGCTGAGCGGGGAGCGGCTGGGATAAAATAAAAGGGTCGGTGAACTGGAAGTCCCAGTGAGGGAGACAAAGAGCGAGGGCAAGTTAAGCAAACGAGAAGGTTGTATAGGGAGCCCCATCAGCGGCCGTGGCAATGGAGTCCTGCACATTCTAAGAAGCACTGCAGGAGAGCGTGGCTGAGGAAGAGCTGCGGCAGCCGTGAACCAAGAGGCCATGGTGCTTGATGGCTATTCGGGTGAATGTTGATACCGTGGAGTCAGGGCAGACAAAATGGAAGAGAAAACTGGGCCAGGACAGCTATTAGAAAGCACTGCAACCAGTAGCTCTGAAAAACTCACAACCGATACACAAACTTTTTTTCTTTTAATGAGGAACACCATTCCTCGTCCCCACACCGCAAGCACTACACTGGATCCGAAGATCCAAATCCTTAGAGGCATCATTTTATAATATAGTTTTGCTCCATTAGTCACATGCTATTTGTTTTGATGCAGATATAAATGTTATGCTTCAATGAACCTACTTCATGTACTTATTAAAGGGTAGATTAAAAAAAAAATCAAATAAACTGCCCATTAGGGTTAGGCCCCTGTGCTTTCCGTAAGTCAGAATATGGACTAATCATAAATTCATCATGAATAACAGTAAATTCCACTTGCCAAGTCCTCTCAATTGACTGTGTTTAACAGAAAGAAAGAAAAAGGCAAGACAAACTCTAAGAATAATGTTTCTAAAAGTAATCATAATTTGGTACTAGTTTCTGTAATAACTAAAATTTTTAACTTACTCTAAAAAAACATACTTACGCTTTAGAAATTTCTTAAGGTCATTAATGTACCCTCTATAGGACTCTGGATTAGACACGCTGAATGAAAAATCCAATGCTGTCACCGGTTTTGGAAAAACCATAAGCCCTATAGAGATAAAAGAAAAGGGGGGAAATTAATTATAGCAATTCCCTTCTCTCCTTCCTTCTCCTTACTCTTATCTCTAAAAAGGAAGATCTCAGTAAATTTTGTGGAAATTGTTTTCACAGGTAGGTTGAAATTATCAAGAACCTCCCACTTCTATCTGACTACGAAGAGACATCTAAAATGAAAAAATTCCACATCTTCACAATCACCTCGGACATTACCAATTAGAAACCTCCTCTAAATCTTAGTTAGAATTGCTCTGTTCCTTAATTTAAAAGATGCAAGTTTTCCTTTGTACTTTCTACATTCATTTTCTATTAAATATTTTTAGGTTTTGCCAATTTGCCATTAATATAGAGAAAATTTTAGCAAATCAAAATCTAAGCACTTTGTCATTCAAATTACAACTGTATGAAAACATTCGTAAAGAAAGCTTACCTTATTCAGTGAAAGAGGCCTATACAATTTTAACTCTACAGTTAAATATTCTTCCTTCAATAATAAACACTGCTCGATAACTAAAATGTGGTTTTCTCATACTGAACTGACGCATAACCACCAACAATTTCACATTAGCAATCAACACCCATGTATATAGAATATGTTTGCATGAGTTTATTAACAGAAAATGTAAGCCTATTTATCTCTAACAATCAGGCTTCCAACTTTAAGCTTTCCTTGATTTAAAAGCATTAGATCAAAAGTGTGTCTGTACATGTATAACTGAGTCACTGTGCTGTACAGCAGAGATTGGCACAGCATTGTAAATCAACTCTACTTCATAAAAAAAATTGTTTAATTTAAAAGCATTAGATCTACATTCAGCCTTGCACAAAGGCTTAAACAAAAAAATCCTAAAATTCTCACTAGTTTCTAAACATTCCCCATATATCAAAGTTATTATAGATAAGCCTTGCATTGAATCTGAAAATAAATAACAAGGTTGTTTTAGTTTTCATTAAAATTGCTTTTGCTGTTTGCAACTAGAGAAAGCCTGTGCACAGCAATGAAGACCCAATGCAGCCAAAAAAAAAAAAAAATTGCTGCTCATAGACATCTAATTCGTTTTAGATCAAACCCAGTTTCTTTCAAATCCTAAATACTTGCCTTTGTTGATCTGCATGGTTCTTGAGTTAAACTACAATAGATCCGATGCTACTCAACTATGATGAAACACTCAATGTTCCCAAATGGCAGAGCAAATCTTATTCCATATACAGCACAAAAGAGCCCCAATTAGATTCCCCATTCACCTACTATCTCAACATACCAGATCACTTGGATTTGGAGGATCTCATATGCCTATTTTTCCTTACCCCTCCACCTACTACAAAATCAATAGTAACTTTCTGACTTTTTAATAAAAATGTTCAATGTAGAAATAAAACCTGACCATCCAGTATATGAAGTGACCATCTGTGTATGTCTGAAATTGTATGTTTTCATTTTTAAGGTTTTACAGAAGGAACAAGAAATAATATACTGTAAGTGAAAAAGTAACAGAATCAAGGCAGCTTATACATAACTGTATAAAAACACCCAACTTTAAGAAAAACCCAACTTTTAATAAAACATCCAGTTTGAAAGAAATTTTAAAGAAAAATATGAAAATGTCTGTGCTTTATAAAAAAAAGATTACATTCCTTTAACATGACTTATTTCTGTGGGAAGTTTTAAATGACTCAATTTACAAAAACTCTGTAGACCAGAATGTCTAAAACTGAGTTTCTGATACAAGTTACTTCTTAGATCTTGCTGAGCAATGCTCTTGGAGCCTTAGTTCATTTAACAGCCTGTTTGAAACTCTTAAGTAAAAAAAAAACACAGCAGGAATGTGCCGTACGGCTGCATTTTTTGACGCAGTACACCTACGTCCTCCAAATAAAGTCTTGGCTTACCCCAAACCATGAACATCAACAGAATGTGAAAACTACAGTAACTCTTACGTCTTTATAATTTAAACCACTGGAGCATGAATATGTGTGTATGCATGTGTGTGCATCTATAGGGGTGTGCATGGATGGTACGTGTTTATATCATATGCATGTATATGTTAATACACATACCAATTTCAAACTAGCATTTATTTTACCAGGTGCAAATACATTATTGAAATGATGCCATTTAAAAATATAAAACTTAGGGCCTCCCTGGTGGCGGAGTGGTTGAGAGTCCACCTGCTGATGCAGGGGACGCGGGTTTGTGCCCCGGTCCGGGAAGATCCCACGTGCCACGGAGCGGCTGGGCCCGTGAGCCATGGCCACTGAGCCTGCGCGTCTGGAGCCTGTGCTCCGCAACGGGAGAGGCCGCAACAGTGAGAGGCCCGCGTACCGCAAAAAAAAAAAAAAAAAAAAAAACACTTGAATATGGTCATTGTTAAAAAAAAAAAAAACCTTAGAAAAAAGAAGTAGAAATAAAATTTAATTACCCATAATTCCTTTATGAAGAGAAAATCATATTTAACAAACTAGTATACATTCATCTAATATTATATTGATATATAATATGAATACGTGTGCATATATATTTGTTTATTTGAACTAATATTAAGTTTTTAAGTACTATAATACACTTGGTGAATGATTTTAAGGAACTCAGTTTAAAATTATATACTTAAAAAAGTATATTGAACACATTTTACTGCTTTTATTATTCATGAAATTATAAATGGTTTAATATTTCTGAAATAGATCAGCTTATGTTCAACAGTAATAGTCACATAACTTAAGGCAGCAAGAGAAATAATTATCTTAGAATTCATCTAGGTAGAAAGAAAACAGGGCTACAATGAAAGATGAGGAAAAAATTAGCATGGAGCTGGTCTCAGATACATGGTCAAATAGACCAAAAGAGTTATTCATGATATTTAGATAAATATTAGCTGCAAACAAAGGAAAAAGCCATTAGAACAAACTTTTTAAGAAAACTGGTTGGGGAAACTGGTTCAATCTCGCTGCTGATATAGCTGAGAAGTCCATGCAGTGGCCAAGGATCTAGGCTAGGGTTCCTCAGCCGTGGGCCTAATGACATTCTGAACTAGATGATTCTTTGTTGTGGGAGGTTGTCCCATGCACTATAGGGATGTTTAGCAGCACCCCTGGCCTCTACTCACAGTAGCACATCTGCAGTTGTGACAACCAAAAATGTCTCCAGACAGTGCTGAATGGCCTTGGGGGGCAAATCACTGCTGGAAGAGAACCACTGCTGCAGACAGAAACCTCCTGCTGCAGACTCCCACCTTCCCTGGCCTGCATGCCCACTCTGCCTGCTGCCCAAATCACGCTCCTCCATGGAGAGCCGTCCCTTTGCTGGCATCTCTGGACGTTGTTTATATTTCTGGGAATTAGATACGCTGGAGTTCTGCACATTATTGTTATTTACTAGCACTTTGAGGACAAGGGCCGTGTGCACCAACAAAAGCGCAGCTAACATTCAAAGACCAACTGTTTAAAAAGAATAAAATCAGGAAGGAGAAAATGTGACTTAAACAAGTGCTCCAGGTTAAGATTTTCTTCCGTACGAAGGTACATTCTCCAGTATCCTAGAGGAAATTTTTTTCCCTAAGACAATCAATAGAGAATAATTCAACATATTAAGAGTATACTCATTTTATTCTCTATTGACTTCTTACCATTTCCACACTAAGCAATTAAAAACACGAAGCATGGGGCTTCCTTGGTGGCGCAGTGGTTGAGAGTCCACCTGCCAATGCAGGGGACACGGGTTCGTGCCCCGGTCCGGGAAGATCCCACATGCCGGGGAGCGGCTGGGCCCGTGAGCCATGGCCACTGAGCCTGCGCGTCCGGAGCCTGTGCTCCGCAATGGGAGAGGCCACAACAGTGAGAGGCCCGTGTACCGCAAAAAAACAAACAAACAAACAAACAAAAACATGAAGCATGTATTTTACAAGACCAATGCTCTAACCCACACCAGAGCTGAAATATATACTTCATAAGTAAATTACTCAGAGCAAAGTGAAATTACTACACAATATTCATAAACACCATTCATAACTATAACTATATTCATCAATCTGGCTTCACTTTAACTCTCAATATTCATTTCCGCTTACTCTTGGCAAAAGACTCAAGATTTATCAGCCAGGGTTTTGTATCACTGTGTAAATATTAAAGGTTTTTATATCAGTATGTAAATATTAAAGGTCTTTATATCACTATGTAAATATTAAACAACAAACAAAATCAAAACTTTCACATTATCTAACCCTAAAGTTTAACATCTTCTACTGGCTATGTAATACAGACTTACGGAGAAGATAAAAGTATAACCCAATTTTGTTAGAAGCCATGATAATCACAACATAATTAATTACCTGGACTAGGAATCTGGTCACGATATTTTGGAACCTCATCGTTCAGAGTTTGAAGCATAGCCCACATTGTGAATGTAAAGAGTGCAGCCAGGAACCCATAAAAGACTAGGTAGAAGAGCAAGATCAAACCTGTAAAAGAAAATAAAACTCATAAAGTTGAAGATATACACATTGTGTGTGTGTGTGTGTGTGTGTGTGTGTGTGTGTGTGTGTGTGTGTGTGTGTGTGTGTGTGTGTGTGTGTGTGTGTGTGTGTGTGATGTGGCCAGGGTAAAAAAACAGACCCATCATTGCAAGGCTAGAACTCCAAGCTTTGCCATGCACACAGCCAAGTATCTTCATATTCAGAGCGATATGAATTTGCCCAAGCAAGGGGTATTTCAGCAGGCAGCACCCACCCACATCCTGTGACCCCCTCCTCTCCTCTGATACTTCCAACTACAAGTAGCTTCCACAGATCACACTGATTCAAGATCAGAGCTTTAAAATTCCAGCACATAAGGGAGTATTTCCCGAAATGGAGTTAATGCTCTCTAGAAAGAAGAAAGATGATTTTAGGTTGGACAAAAACCCCAGTATGTATATGTGACAAACAAAAAAATTAACACATAGGACTTCCCCAGTGGCCCAGTGGTTAAGACTCCGTGCTTCCACTACAGGAGCCATGGGTTCAATCCTAGGGGAAGTTCTGCATGCCGCACAGGCGGCCAAAAAAAAAAAAAAAAAAAAAAAAGAATTAGCACATCAACCCTGTATTTCACAGTAATTATTAGCATAAATTTGGGTTTTAAAAAGTGAGCTGATTTAGAGAATAGCCAGGAAACATGCAGAGAAGGTAAATCATGAAGCTGGTATCAATGAATAAAGTTTAGGAAACACTGGTTGAGTGGAAGCATCATGCAGAAGTGAAGAGAGGAGCATCCCAACCAGTGGGACTTGACAACTCCCTGCTAAGCACGCAGCAAGAGCTGGCAGACGCAAGTTTCAACATCAAGGGCTTAACTTTTTTTTCTTCACAATCTGGAAACACTAAGATCTATCCTAAGCCAGTGATTTATTTTGTGAACATCTATATTTTTCTCAAATGTCTGTATTCAAAGATCTAACATCGTAAGTGGTCACCATCAAGATTATATACTAGAATATATTGTTAACGTCACACATTTATATTTGAACATTTAAAAACTGATCAAAGGGACTTCCCTGGCAGTCCAATGGTTAAGACTCCGTGCTTCCAATGCAGAGGGCACGGGTTGGATTCCCGGTTGGGGAGCTAAGATCCCACATGCCACGCAGCACAGCCAAAAAAAAACCTGATCAAAGAATATTCAATAAATCCTCAGTTACAGCAACAGTAAAGAACACTTAATTCCCCAAAGTTGAATTAACATCAGCTTCATTTTCCAGTCTTAACATAAACCTGCTTATTAATATTTGTCCTAGCAGAAGGGCTAGAGCAGGGGTTCCTAACCTGGAATCTATGGACCCTTCACCCTCACTCATCCCCAGAAGGATTAACTTCAGAGCTTCTATGACTTCTGTAATAATACAGTTCTGAATATACCCATTTTTCTTCTGCAGACTGGCTCTACAACATTCTTGTGATGCTCAAAAGACCCTGTGACCCCGAAACAGATTGTGGCAAAAGCTAGATAACTTTCATTTGTTACCTGCGGGCCAGGAAACTGCCTCCCCTTTTTTTAAGCAAAGGGGAAACAGTTAAAGCAATTTCATTTTAATTTAGACCAGCATTCCCCGTCCTCCCCCTGCCCCAATTACCAGGAGGCCAAAATAGGGAGCGAAAGGACAGAAGGAAGAAAGGAGCACAGGATGTCGCCTCCAGACAGCATCACTTCCCTATCACACAGAGTGATCCTGTTGCAGAAACACAAAGGAAGACCAATCTCAAAGAAGTGATCAGTTTACTACAGAGGTAGATGAAATACGTGCAAAGCCCAAAGGATGGTTTAATGAGATACAGAACAAAAACCATTCTTTCAGATCTGGGTATTTGTAGGAACTAATGGATAAACTCCTCCACAGAGCAGACCAGGGTACAAATATATAAATGTGATAAGGAGTGGGGGATGTGTTCCATCCAATAAAGCCTCACTTACAGAGCAGGCAGACTGAGGCCACAGTAGTTTGTCAACTGACGCAGTAGATATTAAACTGGAGAAGTTTAAAACAGAGGTGCCAGGAGTTTAATTATTTAGCGGTGTTTCAAAGTCATCTGAAAATATGCTTACCATTTTCAAATTTGATTTTAAATTTTCAGGAAAAATAATATAAAGCAGATTTATAAAAATGGTTACAAAGCAAATGAACATACAGCAAACACGAAGAGAAGTGTAAAAACTTCCTATAAAGAGTTGGGTTGGGACTTCCCTGGTGGTCCAGCGGTTAAGACTTCACCTTCCAAGGCAGAGGGTGCGGGTTCCATCCCTGGTCGGGGAGCTAAGATCCCACATGCCTCGGGGCCAAAAAAAAAAAAAACCCAAAATAGAAGCAATATTGTAGCAAATTCAATAAAGACTTTAAAAATGGTCCACATCAAAAAAATCTCAAAAAAAAAAAAAGTTAGGTTTATAAAATAGATACACAGATTAACAGCCATGTCCCAAACCTGATGCCATGTACTAGTGGCCATTAAGTCAATTTTGAATGTAGGGAGTGTACCAAGTAGATAAGTGATTTTCAGCACTGAAGCCAATTTCCCCTGCTTGATAAGATCCTCTCGCCAAGAACAAACTTAACATTTAAAAACTAAAATTAATCTCACTTGTAAAAACCACATATGAAAGCCCACTCACAAGGGTGGCAGTACTTTATCAACTTAACCGCCTTTCTCCTACACTAAGAAAAAAAATACCTGAAAATAAAAACAGACGTTGTAAACTGCTGTTCTTATATATCAGTATCTTGCAGTTATTTACTCAGATGCATTCCTGACAATGACAGGGATGAAACAAATTGAGCTACCCTACCTGAGTAATAGGTAGTGCAGATGGGACCTGTTCAGTGTGCCATGTCTGCCTCAGCGCTAGTTAATGTAAGCAGGGAACAGGTAAGTCATTAGGCTTCATCAAGGCCTGGACATCCACACCCGTTCAACACACTGAGACCGTGTGATCTGACTCCCTACTTCTGCAAACTTCCTAGTTACCTGAGGGTACCCAGACAATAGAAAGACTATGCCTTATCCTCAGAGAATTCTGATGAGAAACAACTTCCCCTTGGTAAATAAATTAATAACCTGTTTATAGTTAAAAATAAATTAAAGCAGAGGCAGGTATAATTTTTTAAAAAATCAATTATATGGACAAGTACAAATTTAAAGTCCTTTGTATATTCAAATTTTTATAAGGAGCTATTTATTGAGGTATAATTCACATTTCATTCACCTATGAGTGGAACTGCTTGATCATATGGTAATTCTGTTTAGTATTTTGAGTTAAGTACCAGACTATTTTCCAAAGCATCTACAACATTCTACATTCCCACCAGCAGGATTCCAATTTCTCCACATTCTCATTAATACTTCCTAGTGGGTTTAATTTGCATTTCCCTAATGACTAATGATGTTGAGCATTTTTTCATGAGCTTATTGGTCATTCGTACCTTCTTTAGAGAACTGTCTATTCAGATCCTTGGCCCATTTTTAAATTGGGTTGTCTTTTTATTGAGTTCTAAGAGTTCTTTATATATTATAAGCACAAGCCTCTTATCAGATACATGATGTTCAATTATTTTCTCCCATTCTGTGGGTTGTCTTTTCACTTTCATGACAGTGTCCTTTATTATTATTTTTTTCAGCAAAACATTCTTATTTTATTTTTATCTCAGCAAATGTTCTCATTTGGCACCCGACTGGCACCAAACCAAAGCCCTTAGGCCAACAGGTGCGGGCTGAGACCACCTGCAAACTTCCCATGTGTAGGTCTCAATGGCTATGCACATCAGAGCACCTATTTCTCTCTCTAGTCCCTTAGGGTGGCCTAAAGGTCTCAGGTGCGCTAACAGTGCTGGCCACGAGGTGGTGGGAAAGTTGTGACGCTGAAATCTGCTGGGATAGGAAACCAAGCAGTGCCCTGAAAGCAAGTTCTTTTCTCAGGTGACAGATACCCAGATAGGGTCCTGCTCATGCTTATTCAACATACTCCTGTCTGCCTGGTGACACTTTTTAGAGCTCAAGCATCTAAGGAAGTCTTGTCTGGCGGGATGGGACAGTAAGCTCTCAGGTCAGCACTGTTGGCCTGGGGAAATCCCGAGTCCAGCTTTGCAGCCTTTGCACAGTGGGTACTTTCCCAGGATCCATGATAATACTCAGAGCCCATCAGGACATTTTACTTATATGCGGTTTCCAACTGTCAGAGGAGTTCAGGACTGTCTGGCCTTCTCAGGATCTCAATTCAAGATTAGCTATTCAAAGCATGAAATAAGAGGGAATACGTTTTAAGAATCAAGGCTGCTCTTTTCAGCCCTGCTGAGGGAACAATTTCAGACATGACTTTTAGAGAGGAAGCTGGGCACTCAGCAGGGCACAAGGTGGCTTTCAGACCAAGACTCCTCCTCCTCTGGTGTGGCGGAGGTGGGACCTCAGCGTGGGGCCCCGCATTCTAGCTTTTCTTCTGCGAGCCTAGTTGACCGGCGGGCAGGGATCATGAGAAGCTGCAGGAGAATGAAGACCGGAGACGTGATCAGGCCGAACCAGAGCTCCCGAGTCTGCTCCACCAGCTTCTGGCACAACAACATCTCGAAGACGAACTTCAGGCTAAGAACCGTGAGGACCCAGAAAAGGTGGAGCACGGCCAGCCGCTTCTCGCCGACCTGGAAGAGGTGCACGGAGACGACAGTAGTGAAGTTGGTGCTGAGCCGGTCAGCAGCGAAGAAGGGCACGAACACGTTCCACCAGGAGAGGCCCGGAGCCAGGCCGTCCACACGCAGGGCCAGCAGCACGAACACCGACAGGGCCATCAGGTGCACGAAGACCTCGAAGGGCGCGAAGCCCAGCAACTGCACCAGCTCCCCGAGCGCGGAAAGCATCGCTCCGGTAGAGCGCGGGCCAGGGCCCGGGCGACGGTCTCACCCGCCTGGCTGCGCCGCCACTCCCCACGGGCCTCGCTGGCGCCTGCGCCGTCGTCGCGGCCAGCGAGCTGCAGAAAGTGGCCCTGCCTGCCCTGGCTCTCGGCCCCAGCCCAGGAGCCAGCACTGGCCGCCAGCTGATGCCCGCCTTGCTCGGACGCCACACCCCGCTGGGCGCCGACAGTGTCCTTTAAAGCAGAGAAGTTCTTAATCTCAAGGAAGTCCAACTTATCTATTTTTCTCCTTGGTTGCTTGACTTTTGGTATCATATCGAAAACACCACTGCCTAATCCAAAGTCATGAAGACTTGTAATTATATTTTCTTCTAAGAATTTTTAGTTTTAGCTCTTTAAGTTTGGGTCTTTGATCCACTGTGTGTTAATTTTTGTACATGCTATGAAGAAGGGAACACTGGGGTTTGGGATAAAAGCTGGGCAAGGTCCTGGATGGGTTGGTAAAAATCTAAATCTCTCCACAGAGAATCTCCATACCTGACCAGCTCTTGGCTACCTATGCCTCATCCCTGAATGCTATGACAGGGAAGTCTAAATACAAAGAGGAGGTGCAGAGAACCAATAATTACAAAATACTGAGAAGAAAAACTAATCCAATAAAGTATCAAATGCAACAAAGAAAGTAATGCCTGAAAAAACTGGGTTGTAACAGGGTACAGAACCAGGGGGGGTAGCATGAGTATAATTAAAATACAGAGTATAAGGTAAGAGGATAATTTTTCAAAATCTGATTTCATATTCTGATTGTTAAAATTTTAAAACTTAGTAGATAGCTGAACTGGAGAAGAGTCAAATAATAATAAAAAAAAATCCAGACACCTAACAAAAAAGCAAACCAAAGACTGGGAAAAATATTTTGCATAATATGAAACCAATAAATTACTTATTTGCAATCTAGAATATATAAAGAACTCTTACAACAAAACAAATTTCTAAAACATGGACAAAAGTTTTGAACAGAAACTTCATCAAAGATGTAATGAGAATTGCAAAACAATAAAGCTCATGAAAACATACTCAACATCACTAGCTATCCAGGAAGGGCAAATCAAAACCACTACATGCTCACCAGAATGCTAGAAATTCTAAAGACTGACCATACCAAGTGATGATCTAGGAGCGGAGCAGCTGACACTCTAATACACTGCTGGTGGGAATGTGCCAAAACAAAAACCGATTTCGGAAAACAATTTTTTGAAAAGTTAGTAGCATATACCTATGATAGGATCCAGCCAATCCATTCCTAGATATCTAACCAAGAAAAATGAAAGCACACGTTCGCAGAAGTATATGAATATTCGTAAATGCTTTACTTGTAATCACTAAAAACTCCAACAACCCAAAAGCACATCAACAGATGAATTAATAAATAAATTCTGGCATATAATACAATGGAATACTATTCATGAACTACTTCTCAAAGTAACTGTGCTGAATGAAACAACTCAGCACTCCTGACCCCAAAGAGAACACGCTACATGATTCCATGCATTTAAAGTTTCAGAAAATACAAACTAATCTAAACTGTCAAAAAGCAGATCTATTTTTGCCTGGATACTGGGGCGGTAGGGAAAGAAAAGGATTACAAATGGGAAAGAGGAAATCTGGGGAGTGATGAATATTTTCATTACCTTGATTAGAGTGATAGTTCCATGGGTACAATAGATGTATATGCATATAGGTGAATACACATCAAAACTCAAGTTATACATTTTAATTTTAAATACGTGCAGTTTACCATATGTCACAATTATACCTCAATAAAGCTATTTAAAAAACAAAAATTTGGAAGAAGGCCTAACCTAGAGAACTAGCCAAGCCAAAGAAAAATTCAGTGAGCTAAAAGATCAAACCAAGGTGTTTTACAATACTGGGCAAAAAGACAGGGAGTGTGTATGGAGCTTGTTGACACATGGGAGACAGAACCATAATATCAATAAATCTAACAGGAATTCCACAGAAAAGGGGATGGGGAGGAATGCCCAAAGAAATAACACATTTTGTGTCTAGATTGGAAAAGATTGAAAAATATTAGAAAATACCCTATACCTAGATAGAAAAAGGTAAAATTTCAGAATACTAAAAATAAAGTGAAAATTTCTTGAAGCTTCTAAAAAGATAAAACGGGTTTTACCTAGAGCAGAGAAATATGACTGACAGATATCTCATCAGCCAAAAATAAAACAGTATATTCCAAACTGAGGAGGCTCTAAGTTTTAGCTACACTGTCTTCATTTCCTTCGTTTTGGAAGAAAAACTTATATATTATCTAATCTGAAAAAAAAGGACAAAGTTCACAGACTAAATTCTAGAAAAAGCTAATATAATTGTACATTTTTCATTTTTTAAAGTTTTCTTTAAAAATCTAAGACAAGAAAAATATATAAAGCAATGGTGAGCAAAGAAACCAGTAAGACTTGCTGGTAACATCTAAGTAAGTGTTGATTTTAATTTCTTCTCCTTTTCATGTCTGAGGAATAACTTACATACAATAATTTTCATTGATTCCAAGTGCACAGTCCCAATGAGTAGACAGTTGCATGTATTGTGAAACCACCACTACACTAATGATACAGAACATTTCTATCACCTCTGAAAGGTTCCTTGTGCCCGTGTGCAATCTGTACATCCTTCAGCCAGCCAATGATCTCCTTTGCCACTACATTAGTCTGTATTTTACACAGTTCAAATTTGATTTTAATTTAATAACAAGTTAAAATCCCAAAAATATTAAGGTAGGAATAATTTAATAGTAGTCTAATAAAAGACATTCTCAAAGTGGGTTAAAGAAAACCTTATAGCACTATAAATAAATGCTATTTATAGACAAAAACCTAAAATTATAACACATACTGGTTGAAAATAAAGTAGATCTTGGCTAACAAAAAGAGATGTAGAAGTGGCATTATTCCTGAAAGCAAACTATTTAGAATTCAAGTCAAAAGGTATTAACAAAGCAAAGATATTCTCTATTAATAAAAAGTAAACAAAACACATCAAGAAGATACAGCATAAAGCCATGAACATTTGTGATGCTAAGTGGCTTTAGATATGTAAAGCAAAATTTATCACAATCATCTGTAGAGATTTTAACGTACCTCTTCCAGAAATCCACAGATCAGGTAAACAGTAACAAAAAGGATAATATTTTAAAAACACAACTAATAGTTATTTAATATATGTAAAACTTTGTAGTCACCAGAAAATATACTCTTTATAAACCTGGAACATTGCCTCGAAACTGACCATGACTTAAATTTCAAAAAAACCAAACCAAAACAAAATAAAAAATAACTTAAAAAAAAAAAAATCAAGGCCACATTTTTCAAAATCAAAGTATGTTAGAGAAGTATAACAAAAATTTAGAAAATGGACTGCTAAATAACCTTTGGATTAAAATGACAACAAAACCCAAAACATTCAAAATTCAAAACAATCATGTAGCCAAAGCAGAACACAAAGGAAAATCCAGAGCCTTATACGCATTCACTAAAAAACCAGACTAACCAAAAAAGCCAGGTTTTAAATTCAAGAGTAAAATAAATTCAAGGAAAGTAGGAGATTTAAGATACAAGCACAAGTTAATGGAAACAAATGCAAAAAAAAATCATTAATTTTACCAATAAAACCAATTTCCAACTAGTAAGCTCGAAAATAGATGAAATATATGATTTTTAAAGAAAATAAACATATTCAAATCAGAAGTTGTTACAAGAAATAAAGAGCTCTATCCCTAAAAGAGACACAATGTCCAAATGGCTTTAGTTCTCCCAATTTTCAAGTAGATTCTTTCTCTACACACGAGCTGTCCTTTTTGTTTGCTCCGTAAGTTACCTAAATCTTTATAAGGCTAGCACTCTCCAGATACCAAAACTAAACAGACAGTACTCGCACAGATTTCACAAATTTATTTTATTTTAAATGCTTACATAGAGCTTACACGCTATAGAGTGATAATGACACAGGAACAGAGATACAGATTAATAACAAAACATAACAATAATCAAGAAAGGATCCATATAAAATCCACGTAACAAAGCGGGCACTTCAAATCAGTGAGAAAATGATGGACTATTCAATATATTTTGAGATAAGTGATCAGGAACAGCCTATAAAAGACTGTTAAATTTGTAATAATATTTATTTAAACAAGTACAATTTTTAAAATAAAAGAATTAAGAGACAAAAGACAGCAAAAAGACGAGCAGGTCGCTGTAAAGAAACGAAAACTGAGCAAACATAAATTGCAATTATCAGAGACACTGCAAATTAAACCAACCAAGACACCAGCATCCCAACAAACTGGCAAAAATTTTTAAAGAGTGATGATAACCAATGCTCAGAAAGTTGAAGGGAAACAGGTAATTTGATCCCTGCTGGTGAGAGTATACACTGGTACAGCTTTACTGGAGGACAATAAATTAATATAAAAATAAACATATACTATAAACTGGTGATTCCATTTCTCAGTGACTACCCTGGATAAATAGTTGCACACATGCACTGCACAATTTGCAAGAGAAAAATTGCAAACAACTAAATATTCATCACAAAGAAATATATATATATCTTGGATATATATCCCTACACTATGGAATATTATGCAATGACTCAAAGGAATGAGATAAATAAATGGCGGGGAGAGAGAGACAGAGACATGGAAACAGTCAAGACATATTAAGTGAAAAAAAGCAAGTTCTAGAACATACATTCTTCCTATTACTCATGTAAAAGTGGAAAATTAATTATTCCTACATAGTCCATATATACTCATATACATACACACACACACACATACATACATATACACATATGTAAGTGTGTTGAAAAAGGACTGGTAGGAAAACTGATAAGCAATCATTATCTGTGGGAAAGACTGCGACTGGTAGAAGGCAGTGAAGAGAAACAATATATTCATGTATTCTTTCTTCTCCAATATCCAATTAGGAATACTTACAAATACACAGAAAAGTTAAAAGAAATGTAAGTGAACACGCATAAACCCCACCTAGATTCTACAGTAAAGTCTACTGTATTTACCTCTTATCTATTCACCGTCTATTTTTTTTTTTTTAAGAATTTCAAGTTGCAGATGTCAGTACGCTTAACCCCTAAATACTTCAACATTATATTAACTAAAATTGAGGGAAAATTGCATTCAGCAAAATACACAAATCTCCAAGGTACCATGACACGGTTGTTTAGAAATACATTCACCTCTATGATTCAAACAGCTATCAAGATACAGAACATTGCCAACACCCTATAAAGTTCTCATGCCCCTTCCCAGTCAATCCCCATGACCACCATCCTAGAGGCAAACACCATTCTGGGCTTTTCCCCAGCATAGGTAAGTATTGCTTGATTTAGAATTTCAAAGAAATGAAATTATATAGTATATTCTCTTTGGTAAAGCTTCTTTTCTGCTCAGCCTAATTGTGGGATTCACCCATGTTTTGTGTTACCTGTAGTTTGCTCCTTTTTACTGTTGAGTAGTATTCCACTGTGTGGACACTGGTTTGTTTATCCATTCTACTGCCGGACACCTGGGCTCTTTCCAGTTTGGAGCTACTATGAATATTTTGTGTATTTTTGTGGACATATGTTTTCATTTCTCTTGGGTAAACTGCTGGGGGTCATGGGGTAAGTGTATATTTACTTGTACAGTAAATTGTTAGACCTTTATCCAAAGTGGATATACCACATATGTTTTAAAAAGTATGATAGGTAACAGTGGTTACCCAGGGAAGAAGCTGAGGATGACAGTGGACTTATTGACTATTCACATCTGTACTATAAAAACTCAAATAATGAAGTTACTTTTGTCATATGAAAAAAAACAAAGCCAAGAGTCCACATTCCATTTAAGACACGTTCAGGTTTCTTGGATTAGCCTACGCTGACCACTAACTAACTTCTAAAGCATAGGTCAGCAAATCATGGCTGCTGCCTGTTTTTGTAAATAAAATACTGAAACGCAGCTAGGCCACTAGTAAACATATTGTTTACGGCCGCTTTCAAGCTACTAACAGCAGAGTTGAGTAGCTGCAACACATACTGTATTCCTGGCAAAGCCTAAAATATTATCTGGTCCTTTAAGGAAAAAGTTTGCAGCCTCCTGTTCAAAAGCATTTATATAGGCCTTGATTTTCATTCCAATGTGACATCTGAAACTATCTCGTGCAACTTCTCCCTTACAGAGGAAACTAAGACCAAGAGATTTTTAATGACTTATCTAAGCTTAGATGGAGATGTAGAATTCTAATTCAGGTCTATATTCTGAATCCTAGTCTGATCATCTTCTCAGTATACTGGTAAATTTCTAAGACTTATCAAGCAAAAATACATAGGCCCACAGGCTCACTTTGACTACGATGCCCTATCTGGAAACTTCAATGAATTAGAAATTTAGTGGAACAGAATCATGGTGAGCTGAGGGGAATGATGAACAAGTTTCTCCACAAACAAGACTTTTATAGTGTGGAGCTATACCAATTAATCAAAATACTCTCAACTTTAGCCCAACGACCAGGTGAATCACAAGTGGAAACTGACTAAATGACAATTTATTCATCAAAAAAATAGTAAGTGCTTACTATGTGCTAGGCGTTGTAGGGACATAAAATGCACCTGTGATTCCTGCTCTGGGAGAACATCCAGCTAGTGGGAGCAACGTATATAAACAACTCTAATCCAGGATACAAAATTTTTAGGTGTTATAGACGATAAATGTATTATTTTCACCTGGGCAAGTCCGAGAAGGCTTATCGCAGAGAGGGCACTAGATCTATGAAGCAGGGGAGAATTTATGATGCAGAGAATGAAGGGCACGGGAGAGGGAATGAGCGGGGCATTCCAGACCAAGAGGCCTTAGACATACCCATTTGGCTATGACATGTGGTGTACAGGGAGCAGGGTGTAAAATGACATATTATATAAGGTTGGAAATGTAGTTCTAAGCCAATATGTAATATATCCGGAATACCAGGCTGTCTGGAACTGATTTAAACCTTCTGAAAGCAGTGGGGATCCCAACAGCTTTGGGGTATAGGCAGTAGCTTGACCAAAGCTGCAGCCTTAGAAATAATCTGATAGCAGTGAAGTTACACTGGTTTAGGTCACAATGATTCTAACTGATTCCTTGGATCTTTCTGGGGCTGCACCAGAAGAGCCTAACTTCCCCGGTCAACAACACTACACTTTTTATAAGCAGCAGATAAAAGTTGGAAAGCCAGTGGTCTCTTTAAACTAGGACCAATTTTGAAAGAAATTTACAAAAGATTTTCATCTAGTGCTTTAAGTTTTTTAATCAGAGAATTTACAAGAAAAGGCACTACCAGATCCTGAAAAAGTGGGGCAGGGTTGGTGGGAATATTGAGGGCTCTGCAATGTGCAACAGGTGGTTAGCATTATGAAGCTAGGAAAAACAAGCACCCTGGGCTCCCTCTGAATGCCTGTTTTCACAAGATACTGGAGGGTGGGGTGAGGTGGGGCAGTGGTGAGTAGGTCAGAGAAAATTAATTCCTGAATTAACTGTAGCAGTGGTAATGAGGGTGTGGGTCACCAAGAGATTCAAGAGATGTTATGGAAGTACAACTGGCATGGTTTGGCCAGGTTCAGAGCCCAGATGACAGAAATGGTAGTGACAGTCTTCAAAACTTGCAAATACAGAAGCAACTCACAACTTCAGTGGAGGAAGGGGAAAGAGCTCTGTTTATCAGTTGATAAACAAGGTACTGGAGTTGTCTAAGCCTCACTCTCAGGTTTATGGGATATGCAAGAAGCAACTGGAATCTCAGAGAGATGTTAACCAAGAAGTAAAATTTGTTGTAATCTTTACAATTGTTTTATGAGATGAAGAAGATGAAAAAAAAACAAGGCCAAAGACAGCACCTGGGAAATCTACATCTAGGAAACAAGAGAACCAGGAAAGGAATGGCTAGAGAAGTACAGAGTAGGGGTAAGGGCCGCTTTTATGGACCAGATACTGCCAACTGGCCAGAAACCATCAAAAGAAAAGTACCTCGTGCTGTGGACAAGGGTCAATTCCTTACCATGGCATCAGCAGAATACTAGGAGGAAGTCATAAATGAGAGCCAGCTCCACCAATGACTCAGTAACAAAGTTTAAACAGATATGGGGAGGTTGTTAAGTTAGGGAATTCTTCTTAAAAAATATTATTAGTTAAATAGCACCCTGTAGGGAGAGGATGATACTATTAAATAAACCCCCATTAAATCTGAGAGCAGGTAAGTTTAAAAAGAAAAAAAAATCTTTATGAAGTTCTCATAAGAGCCATATAAGAAGCAGAATAGAGCAATAAAGCAGGACACAGGAGGCCTGGATAATTACCCTGGATAATTATCCTAATCAGATGCACGACCGGGGCATGTCAAACTCAGCTGAGTCTCTTTCTCAGTCTCCCTGAGAAAGTTAAGTGGAAGCTTTTTCTGAACACTGAACTATGAAAACCATCAGTGCTGAAGCAAAAAGGAAAAAAAAAAAAAAGGAAAATGCCCAAACACTGGGTGAACCATTATGCTATGATACACCAAAACCATCAAAGACATTAAAAACAATGTTGCAGAAGACTAATTACATTTAATTAGACTGGAAACATTTCATAATACTGTTCATTCATTCAACCACTTCTTATTACATTCCCACTAAGTGCCGGGCAACAGGCTAGGTGTTAGGGAATTCAAGACGGGTAAGATGTGAATAAGAAGCTTATGTCTAATAAGCGGGCAACAACAATACTGTTGAAGTCATAAATACTATACTAGAAAAAGGTATCATAGAATACACTGGAGCACTTGACCCAGTCTCAAGGCAAAGAATGGTTCGAAAAGGTTTACCAGAGATCAGGCCATCACAGCTGACATCTGAGTAGCCAGGCCAAGTTGAAGGAAGGAGGGGCTCGGAAGCTAGGAAACAGGCCCAAAAGCAGTGGGAGAGAACTATATGGAACAGCAGGGATGACAGGGGAGAAATATGCCAACCAGACTGCAAAGAGTCTGCACGTCATGCTAAGGAGCCCCGAGGGCAACAGAGTTACTCGAAGAGGTGCCCATGAAACATCCAACTGAAGATTTCTGACAGGCATTTGGTAATAAGAATACAAAAACGCCTTAGGGACTAGAAATGCAGATTTGGGGGTCTCAAATGGAGATAATAACTAAAGCCACCAGAACATGTAAGTTCCAGCAGGAAGTGTGGACAGTCCCCACAGAAGTGATGGAGAGGGCCAGGGATACCCCAACAGAAAGTGGCAGAGGAATAAAAACCATTCCCCTTAAACGTTAAGTGATCAAACTAGGTATATCTGTGTATTTTCAAATTTTATTTATACATTTGAAAAAACTTTATACATAGGAAAATGTTAACAGTGGTTACTCTATGTGATTAAAGATGACAGGTTTTACTTCAAAATCAATATAATGAATGCATAATTAGAACATATTTATCTTCCAAAGTTAACTTTTTTTTCCTATTACACAATTCCTTTTTTTTAAATGCTAGGTTAGTAGAGGCTTAACCATAATGGAAATGCCGGAAGTCGAAAGGGGGAGGGGAAGGGGAACTGATATCTCCTAAGATTAACCTTCACTTTTTAAAAATTATTGTACATGTGATTTTTTTTCCTGCTCATACATGTGTGCTGCCCATGTACTCTTGGCATATTTCAATAAAAGTGTTTGGAACATAAAAGCGTTAAACGGTCCTTAATCAAACACAATGATAAATCACAGTAAAGTTGTTACTAAGGACAGGAGGGTTTTTAAACTTCTTTTAATACAACTAAATTAATTCTAAAAATATAAATTCAAAAGTCAATTTCAAAGAAATGGAATTACTTCGGGGGTGAGGGGAAGCTGCTCTTTAACACAGTAAAGCACATACTACTGTAATTACAAAGGTATCTGGAACATCACACACACACTTGCCCCCTCCCTCCCTTCCACTAGCAGTCCAGAAGTGCTGCCTCCTGCTGGGGGACAGCTCGGTTAGCCTCAGCTGCTGCCGCTGCCACACCCACCACTGCCCTTCATATTTATAGCCTGCACACAGGGTAAGGCAAGTCCTGTTACTTTCCCAACAGTGCAAATTTCTGTAAAGTTCAATATGTCACTCCACAGGACAAAGAATACCTTACAAAACTGGGAAAATAAACACACTTGCCTTCTCCCCTACAGTCAGACACCCAAGATGGGATGGAGCCTGATCTCCAAAGCAGAGCATTTACTGAGGCATAACCCAGAATGGGAGCAGGTGACTGAAAAAACAGCACTTCATATATAATGTGACCTATAATAAAAGAGACCTATAATAAAAGAGAAGCATGTGAACAAAATGTAGATATTAGTAGTTTGGGTCCAGAATCCTGACCCTGCTTGGAATCAGTAACTTGAGTTTTAGGTCCATGTTAAAATAAAGCATTTATTGACAGATAACCTTAAGATAATGAACTCCAAAGAAGCCAACAAGCAGATGTCATTAAATGACATTACATCATGTTTAAAAAAAAAAAAAGCTCTGTCCTTGGAGAGTCTGAGGCCAAGGATTCTATCACTAGCTGAGTAAGTGAATTCTGACAGATCAGATCTGTGGGTTCAATTTTCTCACATATGAAAATGAGGGCACAGGGCTAGATTAGTGGCTTTCAACCTTTTCTTGATTGTGAGCCACAGTGAGAAATACATTTTACATCAAGGTATCTGAATATACAAAAAGTTTCACAGAATGATATTTTCTCTTAGAATAAACTTATTAGGCAGAATAAACTTTGATAATTTTTCTATTCTATTTCAATATTTTTAAAAATGTTAACTGCAACACATGGTCCACTGTCTACAATTAAATAACACTAGATGATCTTTGAGCTGCCTTTTACTCTAATTGTACGTAATGCATTTAGGTTTAATATCTGCAACATAGCCACAAGGTGCTAAATTGTCTTTGTCCTGTGTTTTCGTAAAAGGCAACTACTTATTCCTGATGCATCCTTACTGTCCAGCTTGAGAAAACAGCTCTTAGGAACACTTTGATCACCTACATGGTGTGCGTAGAAAGTTGTGAAGATGGAATGAGGTAAGTACGTTTATATAAGCATTTTGAAACTGCTGTAACCAAGTGTTACATATTAACCAAATATACAAGAAGCTAATCAAATTCTTCACACAGCTGTTTTAAATCAGGCAATGAGATGAAACGTAGTATTTTCACTTTATTCCCAAGGTAAACTGCAAAACTGCTTTTTAAACATGTGTTTTTAACATATATAATGCACTTGGAGAGGAACCTCAGATTACATGGGACAAATGTACTGAAGACTTGAATGTAAAAAATAAAATCAGGAAACATCTTAAATGTCTTTATAGAATCCTTGAGGTAGAGAAAGGTTTTCTTTATATGCCAGCAGCCCAGCAAATTTACCTAGGTCAAAAATAGATGTAAAAAAAAAAAAAGAAAAGAAAAATAGATGTAATAATTCCCCCCCCCGCCATTAATTTCAAAAGCGACTAAAAGAAAAAATTTGCACTAATGAGGTTTAAAAAAAAAGCCTATAACATGTTTTCAGAATATAAAACGTACATAATGTTATCCACAACCCAGAAATTCCACCAGTAGAAACATATCTCAAGGAAATAAATTTGCAAAAATGTACAAGGATGAAGGGAATGGGAGGAGGAGGGACCAATACATACAATATGTACTGGTTAAAAAAAAAATCAGGAGTTACTCCTATTACCCTGGGTATCTCCCATGTATACATACGGTACACATTAGTAAACTTTAAAAAAAAAAAATCCCAGTACGTCTAACTATACAATGGAACACTAGCCAGCTATTAAAAGTGGTGATATAGGTCTTTATTTATTAACATGGGAAGATGCCCACAATATACTCAAAAGATTATAAAGCAACACTTACGGTATGATCTCTTTTTGTTAAAAAAAAATTAATAATAACATTATACACATTTTTAGTGTCTGCCCAGACATATACCAAAATATGAATAGTGGACGTCTCTGGGGTGATGAGATCAGGCAGCTCACTCATACACTGCCTTTCTGAGAACTACAAGAAGATATGCTTTCTCCAGGCACACCCCATGCTCTAGGGTACACAGCCCGGTGAGCTGAGTATGGATTTCAGCCTCCAGGCACCACTCCTCCGCATTTCCTTGGAGTGAGCGCCCTTATATTGGGATAGGATTATGGATAGCTTTCTCCTATTTACGCCATTCTCCGCTGGCTTACTACTATTACAATAAACCCAGAAATTTACTATTTGTTGGTATTTTCGATTTTGAAAAAAAGGTCTTGCCTTAATACTTCCAAACTAATCCCAACTTTACTTGTACTACTCCCACTGCCCTTACATGATGCCGCATACTCTGATAATTTGTGCGTGTTATCTATTTAAATGCACGTACCAAATAAAATCTCTACCCCAAAAGCATATAATACAAAGGTTAGATAAGGAGCACAACCTGCACCAAGAAATGTCATTCTAACACAAAGTGCAGATACTTATTACTGGAAATGAGAAGGCACTGAGAAAGGTAGTCTACACAAATTAACCACTCTCCACCACTCAAAAATTCCTTCAGCAGAAAAAGTTAGTACACTCTAGAAACAATAATAACTGTTTACAGTTTTTTCCCCCATTTAATTCCAGATGCAAGATCTATTTCCTCATCACATTAGTGGGTTCCCCACAGACAGCCATTCGAAAAAAAATCGTGAGTGATTACCATGCAGTTAGGCAAGGCATCTGTAAAATAATACCACCGCTGGACTAGGATTAAAGGACAACTGGTTCTTTTCTTGGCTCTTTGGAATATGTAATTTTACACAAAGTAAAAACGCAACCTCTCTGGGGCTCTTTTTTCTCGTGTCTAAAGCATTGTTTGGGCTAAAAAACCTCCAAGGCCCCTTTCACCTTGTGATAGGACTTTAAGCCGCCTTTCCACTCTGGAGGAGCCGATTTCAAGCAGCAGCCAGTCTATTTTCTAAGTCAGAGCAAATTTACTCTCTTCGTGCTTCTCTTGACAATGTCATGCCCGAATAGTTCTCAACTCTAGAAATATTCTCACTCAAAAAAAAAGGTCTGTCATGACCAACTAACAAAATATTTTTCAAAAGGAAAGAAAAACTAGTTTACTTAAGTGTAAAGGGGGGAGGAGGAAGCGCACTAGTCCTTATTCAGATATAAACATAATTTTTCCAAAAAAAATAAAGTGTCACTCTAAAGCAGCACCACACTGGCGGATGGTTTAAATATTTCTTTTAAAACAAAGAACCCATGCAGAGAAAAACTGCTAGCAAATTCAATCACACGTTTTGAAGGCACAGGAAAAAAGCCTGTGCCATTCAGACCGGATTTACTTTCCCCCAATGAAGCACGTTGGTAAGAAAACCTGTGTCATTAAAAAGGAATTAGGGAGAAAGCAACCTTTTAAAAGGTCTTTTCACTGTCCAAACTCAAGTGCACTTTCGTGTACCGTGTACTTCTGTGCTTAAAACATGAGTGCAGACCACACACTTAACACTCACACTCTTCCGACCAGCTGGGGTGGCAGCGTGGACGAGTCACAAGATAGCGGCGGGAGTGGAAATTTCCTCTCCCCGGGCGTGGGGCAAGGTCGGGCTTCCCCAAACCGCTCGGCGCCGCTGGCCGCCTCCGCCAGGCCTCTCCGGGCCGGCGCGCTCCGTACAAAGAAGGCCGGGCGCTCAGCCCCCACGCGCTCGGGGTTCGGGACAGGGTTTACCGGCTTCCGGCGCCGCAGGCCCGGGCAGCACGTGCGGCCCACTCCCGGCAGGGAGGAAGGAACCGGCGCGGCCCGGCGGCGGCTGCCAGCGGGCCCCGCAGCCTCGCTAGCCCGCCGCCGACCCCGCGAGAAATGAATGGGGCCGCGCTGCTCCTCCGGCGCCGCCGCCCGCGTTCGAGTCTGGCGGCCGCGGCGAAAACCGCTGCGGGCGGAGGCAGCGGCGGCTCCCGCGGCCCCCGCGCGGGGAGCCGCCTCCCGCCTTCCCTTCCCACCCGACCCCGCCCGGCGCCCCCCGGACCGCGGCCGGCCCCGGCGCCCAACCGCCGCCCGCTCACCCCAGCTCTTGGCGGTGCGCCCCAGGAACTCTCCGGTGGTCGGGTTGTAGATGAAGAGCTTCCACTCGGCCAGGCTCTGGTTGAAGGACTTCTTCTCTTTCTTCGTCATGGTGTGCGTGCGGACGTCGAGGGGAGCGGCGGCCGCGGGGGTGGAAGCGGCGAGGACCGCAGAGGCGCGTCCGGGCTCGAGCGGCGCAGCCCGGCGACGGCGGCAGAAGGCGGGACGGCCTAGGAAACCTCCTCTCTGTGGTGAGCGCTCGACCCGACTGCGCTGCGCCGCGCCGAGCCGGGCCGCCGCTCCGGCCGCGGGAGCCTGACGTCTCCGCCCTCCGCAACCAATCCCCGCGCCGTTCAGGCCCCGCCGCCGCCGCCGCTACCGCCTCCAGCCGGCGGCGGGGCGCAGCTGGAAGCTGTGAAGACGCCCCGCCCACGGCCACGGCCCCGCTCGGTGGTACCCGGCTTGGCTCCGGGACGCTCGGCGCTCCCTCTTCCCGGCAAGAAGAAGCAAAAACTACGCATAGCAACTTAAAAAATCATGAGAGCTTAATAAGAAGCAGATTTATAATGACAAGCAAAAGATGAGCATCCCTAACCCGCTGGTTTTTCAGAAGAACTCTGGGGAGATGCTGCGGGCAACCGGGATCCGGAGTCCCCTCGCTTCCTAGCCTGCGGCGGCGCGGGACTAGCAGAGAGCGGAAACGACTCCAGTCCACCGAGGACAGGACTTCACCACCGTCTCCCCAAACCGTTTCCAGGCGTTCTCCTCTGGGCTCTACGACGTGACTAAAAGATAATCCGCTGTAGTATCTCGTGAGGGTGTACGGTGTGTTACATACCTTCGCTCAGAGAATGCCCTGACTTCGCTCTTTTGAAGGAGTCAACTGGGAATCTTGGGTCAATGGGAATTTCATCCTAAACATGCCAGTATTAAGTAAATGCAGTATAGTTTTCCCCAGATTTAATTGAATTTATCAATGAAATCAATACACATGCTTTCCTAAGTTTCCTGTCAACCGCAAGACCTGCTTTTTCTCAAACACTTAGACTCTACAGGAAATCAGTTCTTCGTTTAGTGTTGATACCTAAATACTGTTCGCGGCTTTTCATCTTTTCCACTGTATTGGTTGCTCCCCTTGGTCAGAGCTGAGGGTGCAGTCGATGTTTTCCTACACGAGATGGAGCTGAAGAGTACAGTGCTTTGAGACTGTTGGGACAGCATGAAAAGACTTAAATAGGAGTTTGGGCAGGAGGTGCTTTCTTTCTTTTCTTTTTTTGGAAAAAAGAAATGGAGCACTGCCTATGTTTTATTAGCAAATAAAAAATTATGAATGAAGAAATGTAGCACACATCTTACCGTTTGGAATGATGCATCGTGATCCATCCGACGTTTAAACAGCCAGCAAATGCTTTAAAGGAGTAAATGGATAACAAAATTCTGGCGTTGCTTTTGTTTCCTCACTTTGTTTATCAAAACAAGGAATTATGAATTATGTCTTTCACAAATGGAAAAGGAATAGAAGAATATATTATTATAAAATGATTTTCCCCCTGCGCTTACGAAAGCTAAATTTAAAATTATGACCTTGGGAATGATAACCAAATCCAGTTACTTTGTTGAGCCAATGACAGCAAAAGATTTGTAGAAGCATTTTGTAAAATTTGGCATGAAAATAGTACTACAAATAGCAAAACATCGTGCTAGCAGACTAGAATGCATTTCTTTAGTTCATAAATAAGGTCGAAAGGGAACTGAGGAATGGAAGTAGTTAACTATTTTTGTCTCATTAAAAATCTAACTACAAATTAGAGGACAGCTAAAATATTGGTAGAGCTGATAACAGGCTTTCTAGTTTGGGTAAGAGGGAAGATACAGAGTCTATTTGGAATAAAATATAAAACTGCTTGGACTTCCCTGGTGGTGCAGTGGTTAAGAATCCACCTGCCAAAGCAGGGGACATAGGTTCGAGCCCTGGTCTGGGAAGATCTCACATGCCGCGGAGCAACTGGCCTGTGCGCCACAGCTACTGAGCCTGCGCTCTGAAGCCCGCATGCCACAACTACTGAGCCCACGTGCCACAACAAGGAAAGCCACCTCAATGAGAAGCCCACGTACCGCAACGAGGAGTAGCCCCTGCTCGCCGCAACTAGAGCAGCAACGGAGACCCAACGCAGCAAAAAAACAAAAACAAAACAAAACAAAAAAGCCCTCTGCTTTATTTATTTTGTGTGTGAGTTAATAACACACAATAACACAATAAGCACACTTCAAGAAATAACTACCTGGCGCATACAACGAAAACATGGTAAACAAGAACTTTATGAAATAGTGTTTCAAAGATACTGAATGCTGTCAGATATTTGTGGCCATTAATATGCTTTTCATATGTAGTGCTTTGTGGTTTTCCAATTAAGTACTTAAATACAAATATAATTCAGTAAGTATTTTCAAAACTCATGCCTAGTTTAGTATAATACCTGATCCAACAGATTTCAGTTTGGGGAAAAGTTTACATCCTAATCCAAAATACAGGAACTATTTGCTTCACTGATACATGATACTTGAGCATTACTTGCAAGAGAAAATACTAAGTGTTTGGGGGGATATTGGCCTACCAAGTATGAACAGATGAAATATCAAATTTAATCAGAGCTTTATTCCCTGTAGATTTACTTTACCATACCTGTCTCCCTTTTATTTTATTTCTTTTTTAATTTTTGAATTTTATTTAATTTATTTTTTTATACAGCAGGTCCTTATTAGTCATCAATTTTATACACATCAGTGTATACATGTCAATCCCAATTGCCCAATTCATCACACCACCACCTCCACCCCCTGCCGCTTTCCCCCCTTGGTGTCCATACGTTTGTTCTCTACATCTGTGTCTCAATTTCTGCCCTGCAAACCAGTTCATCTGTACCATTTTTCTACGTTCTACATATATGCGTTAATATACGATATTTGTTTTTCTCTTTCTGGCTTACTTCACTCTGTATGACAGTCTCTAGATCCATCCACGTCTCTACAAATGACCCAATTTCATTCCTTTTTATGGCTGAGTAATATTCCATTGTATATATGGACCACATCTTCTTTATCCATTCATCTGTCGATGGGCATTTAGGTTGCTTCCATGACCTGACTATTGTAAATAGAGCTGCAATGAACACTGTGGTACATGACTCTTTTTGAGTTATGGTTTTCTCAGGGTATATGCCCAGTAGTGGGATTGCTGGGTCATACGGTAGTTCGTTCTTTTTTTTTTTTTCTGTAGGCGGGCCTCTCACTATCGTGGCCTCTACCGTTGCAGAGCACAGGCTCCAGACGCACAGGCTCAGCGGCCGTGGCTCATGGGCCCAGCTGCTCCATGGCATGTGGGATCCTCCCGGACCGGGTCACGAACCCGTGTCCCCTGCATCGGCAGGCGGACTCTCAACCACTGTGCCACTAGGGAAGCCCCTATTTCTAGTTTTTTAAGGAACCTCCATACTGTTCTCCACAGTGGCTGTATCAATTTACATTCCTACCAACAGTGCAAGATGGTTCCCTTTTCTCCACACCCTCTCCAGCATTTGTTGTTTGTAGATTTTCTGATGATGCCCATTCTAACTGGTGTGAGGTGATACCTCATTGTAGTTTTGATTTCCATTTCTCTAATAATTAGTGATGTTGAGCAGCTTTTCATGTGCTTCTTGCCCATCTGTATGTCTTCTATGGAGAAATGTCTATTTAGGTCTTCTGCCCATTTTTGGATTGGGTTGTTTGTTTTTTTAATATTGAGCTACATGAGCTGTTTATATATTTTGGAGATAAATCCTTTGTCCATTGATTCATTTGCAAATATTTTCCCCCATTCTGAGGGTTGTCTTTTCGTCTTGTTTACGGTTTTCTTTGCTGTGCAAAAGCTTTGAAGTTTCATTAGGTCCCATTTGTTTATTTTTGTTTTTATTTCCATTACTCTAAGAGGTGGATCACAAAAGATCTTGCTGTGATTTATGTCAAAGACTGTTCTTCCTATGTTTTCCTCTGAGAGTTTTATAGTGTCTGGTCTTACATTTAGGTCTGTAATCCATTTTGAGTTTATTTTTGTGTATGGTGTTAGGGAGTGTTCTAATTTTATTCTTTTATATGTAGCTGTCCGGTTTTCCCAGCACCACTTATTGAAGAGACTGTCTTTTCTCCATTGTATATCCTTGCCTCCTTTGTCATAGATTAGTTGACCATAGGTTCGTGGGTTTATCTCTGGGCTTTCTATCTTGTTCCATTGATCTATGTTTCTGCTTTTGTGCCAGTACCATATTGTCTTGATTACTGTAGCTTTGTAGTATAGCCTGAAGTCAGGGAGTCTGATTCCTAATCCAAAATACAGGAACTATTTGTTTCTCTGATACATGATACTGGAGCATTACTTGCAAGAGAAAATACTAAGTGTTTTGGGGGATATTGGCCTACCAAGTATGAGCAGATGAAATATCAAATTTAAACAGAGCTTTATTCCCTGTCGATTTACTTTACCATACTCAAGTCTCCCTTTTAAAAGAGAAGTTATTTTGCCAGATAAAATACAGGATGCCCACTTAAATTTGAATTTCAGATAGGTGAATGTATATATAAGTATAAGTATATTCCATGTAATATTTGAGACATACTTACATTAAAAAAAATGATTCTTGTCTATCTGAAAATCAAATTTAACTGGATGCCTTGTTTTTTCATTTGCTAAATCTGGCTTCCCTACTGTAGAGGATAGCTACGAATCCCACAGCAATAATAACAATGATCATTTATACATACCAAGTCCTAGGCCCCGGACCACTTGCTTCGTGTGATTTATTTCTTAATCTTCACAAATACCCTAAGAAGGAGGTATTAGTTCCCTAATTTTGTAAATGAGGAAACTGAGGTTTAGAGAAATTAAGTGACTCACCCATGGTCAAAAAGGTATCAAACAGCAGCACAGTGATTCAATGCCCATCTCTCCTCCACCACCCAATACTGCTTCCACAGTGAATGACGACAAAATTCTGGGAAAACTTAACAAAGCTGAATGAGGCAGAATGAGAGAGAAATGGTTGTAGGCCACTGGCTGAGTATGCTGTCCAATCAGCAGAATCCATTTTCTACTTTCTGTGGGCATAAACAAGGTATTTTGGCTCTTAATTTTCTAAAACTCTTTGTTTATTCCCGAATTTTATTTTTTTAATATTATTTATTTATTTTATTATTTAGTTAGGCTGCGCCAGGTCTTCTTTGCAGCATGTGGGATCTTTGTTGTGGCATGTGGGATCTTTAGTTATGGCATGCATGCGGGATCTAGTTCCCCGACCAGAGATTGAACCCGGACCCCCTGCATTGGGAGCATGGAGTCTTACCCACTGGATCACCAGGGAAGTCCCTATTCCTGAATTTTAGAATTGTTTATACAGAAAAAAGTATTTCAGTTCTTAAAACAGCATCTTATTTATAACTTGGTGTTATAACTAGGACTGTGATACTAAATCACTGAAAGACCATTGTCCCTCAGAGAATAGATATTAAGATTTCCTTAGAAATAGTCCTTTCTTCCCCACAAGCAACAGCTATAATTGTGTTGGGATTTTATTGTATCTGAGAAATACAGTCATGAATATATATATTCTCCACAGAAAATGTCCTTTTCCACACATTGATTTTAATATTGAATACTTTTACTAATCCTTTAACAAACAGCATCTCTACATACTTTGCAGGTTAAAGGGCAGACAGTTGCATTGTTGACTATCTTGAATAAAATGAACCAGTGCTTTCATAAAGCATGAGCACAGTGTCTGGCACAGAAAGCGCTCTGTAAATGGTAGGGGGTTTTGGGGTATAATTTCTAATACTGTCATCCACTGTGTTAGGTGTTTTATGAAAAAGTGTATGATATGATCTAACAGGATTTTTTACTAAATGAAAAATAAATTCAAAAGACCAAATCAATATGAAAGAGTAATTAATAATTTGGTTATAAAAATTTACAGGAGTAGGTGAAGTTGTAAGTGAAACAAGAATGGCAGAATATTGATGTTTATTGAAGCTGGGTGATGGGTGGATGAAGTTCATTATACTTTGTTTACTTTGTATATCCTTGAAATTTTCCAGGATAGAATGTTTTTTTAAAATGGGGGCAAAGGATAGGAAATTTTCTTGATGCACAAGAAAAGTTCACTTAGTTGAAAAATAACCGGAAGAAGGTATGGATGTAATGTTTTCAAAAGAACGATTTAAAAAAAAAAAAAAGCTGAACTAATGGGAAACAGATAATTCTGGGAACATAAGATAATTTTTTTGTATTCTAATTAGTAACCAGAGGTAAAGTTGAGAAGCTATTGTATCCATAAGACAAAGACAAGTATATGTATATAAATATATATATGTATGTATGTGTATATATGAGACAAAAAAATTATTGAAAATTTAAAATATAATTAATTCCCATAATTTAAAAAATCAACATAAGGGCTGAAAGAAAAGGTCAATGGAATCTCCCAGAGTGTAAAGCAAAAAGACGAAAGAAACACTGTATTTTTAAAAGTCCAAAGACTATCTAGGTTCAATCCAGGAGGGACAATAGTGAACTAATAGTTCCAGAAGGAGGCAAGAAAATGTGGGGGAGAAAATAGTGAGAGAAATACAGAAAAAAAAATGTCCTAGAGTTGAGAAAAGATAGAAGTCTTCAAACTGAAAGCGCTTACTGAGTGCCAAGCAAAATAAATAAAAATAGACCCATACTTAACCCTAACCTTGTGATTTTATAGTACATCAAATACTAAGAGAAGTTCCTAAAAGCTTCTGGAGAACAAACAACAGGTCAACTACAACAGAACAACAGAACAAAATCCTGATTGGCACCAGTCTTCTCATCAACAACAGTGCTAGAGACAGTGGTGGACTGCCTGCAGAGTTCTGAGCATCAGAATCCCATACCCAGCTAAGCTATAAGGGTAAAGTGAAAACACGTTCAGACATGTAAGAACTCAGAAAGTCCACCTCTCAAAAATCCTTTCTGAAAACATCAGTTAAAGATGGACCAGTAAAAAGGAAAAGGAATCCAAGAAAGAGAAAAACCTGGGATGCAAGAAACACTGATCCTAACCCAGGAGTGCTATGAAGAGAAGGTCTAAAATAACAACTGTACAGCAGGCTAAGAGAACAACAGATTTTAAAGGGAGAAAAATATCTTCAAGCAGAAAGTAGATTCCATGGCCATGGAGACTGGAATTAAGATCCTGAACAAATTTAATCATATGGTGAAGGCATGTGCTTCTTTTGTTAAATGGAAGGCAATTAAAACCAGCAGAAAACTGTGTTCCAAATATAAAGTAAACTAAAATGTGGCACCTCATGGGGCGTTTGAAAATGTAGTTATATAATCTCAATGTTTGGAGCATCCTTTATTTTTTTTAATTAATTAATTTTAATTTTTGGCTGTGTTGGGTCTTCGTTGCTGCGTGCAGGGGCTTTCTCTAGTTGCAACAAGCGGGGGCTACTCTTTTTTTTTTTTTTTTTTTTTTTTTGCGTTATGTGGGCCTCTCACTGTCGTGGCCTCTCTCGTTGCGGAGCACAGGCTCCGGATATGCTGGCTCAGCGGCCATGGCTCATGGGCCCAGCCGCTCCGCGGCATGTGGGATCCTCCTGGACCAGGGCACGAACCCGTGTCCCCTGCATCGGCAGGTGGACTCTCAACCACTGCGCCACCAGGGAAGCCCCGGGGGCTACTCTTCATTGCAGTGCGCGGGCTTCTCACTGTGATGGCTTCTCTTGTTGTGGAGCATGGGCTCTAGGCGTGCAGGCTTCAGTAGTGGCACACGGGCTCAGTAGTTGTGGCTCGCAGGCTCCAGAGTGCAGGCTCAGTAGCTGTGGCCCTCGGACCCAGTTGCTCCGCGGCATATGGGATCTTCCCAGACCAGGGCTCAAACCCGTGTCCCCTGCACTGGCAGGCAGATTCTTAACCACTGAGCCACCAGGGAAGCCCTGGAGCCTCCTTTCTATTGGCACAGGGCTAGTGATATGGATTTACTTTTTCTTTTTTTTTTAATTTACTTTTTATTTTATATTGGGGTATAGTTGATTTACAATGTTGTGTCAGTTTCAGGTGTACAGCAAAGTGGTTCAGTTCTACATATATGTATATTCATTCTTCTTCATATTCTTTTCCTATATAGGTTATTACAGAATATTGAGTAGAATTTCCTGTGCTGTACAGTAGGTATGAAATAAAGCGAGAAAGTATTTAAAGTGATTACCTCTAGGGAGTTCAGTGAAAATCATGTATGTTTTTCCAATGGGATAGGAGAGAGGATACATGTACTTTTCATTTGTAGTTCATTTCATCTTGTAGTTTGATTTTTTTAAAATCATGTACATGTTGTTCTACTTTGATAGTTTAAGTGGTTGGGAAAAAAGCACTTTAGTGTAACTGGCTCCTCCCATTACAAACCCTGAGACCCACAATTCCTACCTGCAACCCTTTTTTTTTCCTCCTTAAAGGAAGATTTAAGTTCTTCAGTAACAGGCTAAGAACTAACACCTTAATAAATGAGTTACAAGGTATTAGGTGAAACCAAATGAAATTTTGACCTACGAAGATAGCAATTTCATATCATTCAAATTAATATATGCTTTTTTCACTAAAAAAGTACAAGTGAAGCCAGAACTGTAATTATAGCCTGTTATGCACCATACATTTCATTTTTTTTTTTTTTTTTTTTTTTTTTTGCGGTACGCGGGCCTCTCACTGTTGTGGCCTCTCCCGTTGTGGAGCACAGGCTCCGGACGCGCAGGCTCAGCGGCCATGGCTCACGGGCCCAGCCGCTCCGTGGCATGTGGGATCTTCCCGGACCGGGGCACGAACCCGTTTCCCCTGCATCGGCAGGCGGACTCTCAACCACTGCACCACCAGGGAAGCCCCATACATTTCATTTTTTATATTGATTTTTCTACTTAATTTAATTAAAAAAAATTTAAACCCCACAGAGCTCTGTCAAAAACACAAAAGTATTTTCAATTATAGAAAGAGCTAAGCCATCAGTCTCCAGAGAATTTTGGTTTACTTTTTTTTTAATTAATTTTTATTGGAGTACGGATGCTTGGTTTACTTTTGTTTGATATGTCTCTTACAAAGCAACCTGCTAATTTAACTCAAATTTGAAACTAAAAAGGTGTCACATGAAGCCATCTATTTAATATCCAGGCCCCTTGTACATGTAATATGCCGAAGTAATATACCCTGCAATTTTTCTATTTATTTCTTTCATGACAAACTCTAACCAAAGAGGGGCCAGGAAGAATTTCCTAATACAAGGGCGAGGCAGACTTAAGAACAATGTCTTATTACTTAATCACTGTTTTTCAGCAAACCTTGAAAGTACCTGAATCTCAAAAGTTAGCCCTAGGCCTTTTTTTTTTTTTTTTCATAAAACTCAATGCTCCTCCCAAATTTGAGGTATTTGATTCCCTAACTGAGAATCCTTCTCGAATATTTTCACCCTATACCTGACAATTTATTCCTGATTGTTACTATGGACTAAAAGCTGTAGAGGATGCGTAGTTTCAAACTATAGTTCTTGATATTATATAGTAGGATAAGCATATTGCTCATAGACTCCTAGATCTCTAGAGAAGGGACCCTCAAGATCAGCTGATCTGTTCACAAATGAGGAAACTGAGGTCTAAAGAGACTGAGAAATTTAGTCTATACAGAAAGTTAATGAGATACACAAAGTGACCAGAGAGTGTTCAGCTCCTGGTGAGACCTTTTTTCTGTTACACTGTGCTGTTTCCTTAACTCAGAAATTCACCATCAAAAATATCCAGGTTTTCTTTTTTAAGAAACTAGTCAAAAATGGACTTTTGTAAACCCAGAAAATCATGATTCTCCAGAAATTCTATAAATTAAAAAATATGTTGCCCCTCAGAGGTCAGGAATAATGGCGGTAAACAAAATACTTTCCATATCCTGAAGTCGGGGGCATCCTTCAGTGGAAAAGGAAATGTGGGCTAAAAGAATAGTAGGCCCTATCTTTCCATATTTCATCTTTATTTGAACAAAGGTGTCTCACAAATAGTGATCAGGGCTCATTTCCCTCTATTCAAATAAGCTGTAGGCTTCTGGTATGTTTGCCAGACAACTTCTAGGGCAAAATTGGAGCAATTCAAAACTTGAATCCAATTTTCTAGCTGCCAGGATTGCATTACCTGATAGCATTAATAAATAACTGACTTATTATTTAAACAATCTCCTTTCCTTTCAGTTTGATGTTTTGTTTTCAGTGGAAAATAATTGTGTCAGAGGAGTGACTGTTTTCTTTTAAGCAGGAACTATCTGTCACAACCTGACTACGAGGAACATGAAGGAAGATTTAAATGTCACTTTAGGTAGTATCGCAACAGTGTTTCCTAAGAGACTTGATAATATCTCCAGGGCCATGGGAATTCAAGTTCCTTGACTCTAATTATTGTGTTGCAACCAACTCCTGACATGACCACAGCTACCATAGCTTAATTACTTTTACACAAATTCATTCTCTCTCATGAATTGTGTACAAGTATATAACTCTGCTTACTGGATATATTATGAGGAGAATGGTCTTTTGGTTATATGACGGTTTGGGAGTTAGGAAATCCCCATAAATGAATATTGTGTTTCAACTTCCTGCAAATCACGTAAGCTTATATCAGCTAATGATCTTTCCATAGCAAGAAACAGAAAGCAAACGCCTAGTGACTTAAACAATAAGCAAAATGTACAGGTGAACATAGCGTAAAGTCCAGCTTTGAGAAAGGTTTAACCCAGGGCCCAAATGAAGTCTATAAATCCTGGATTCTTGCTTTCCATTTATTGGTTTTTAGGATTAGTTTCTAGAAGCTTCTGGGCCTAATTATTTCCATGTTCAAATCCAGAAGAAAAGAGAGACTCAGCATCCTCAGTAGCTTAAATAAAACTTCTAAATGTAGCCTCGTTGACCCACCCACTGCCCTGACTCGGGTACTGTGTTTGTCCTAAACCAACTGCGAAGACCAGAGAGGGAGATGGTATACGCTGATTGGATCAAGCCCAGGAGGGTCCACTCTTGACCTGGGGGTGGGGTCAGTCTCTCTCAATTGCATGGTTCAAAAATTTGGAATAGTGTTAGGAAGAGGGGAGGGGAGATGAATCCTACAGACTTCTATTTAAATAACTGTCTTCAAAAACTAAAATTTCAGGGACTTCCTTCACGGTCCAGTGGTTAGGACTCTGCGCTTCCACTGCAGGGGGCCCGGGTGTGACCCCTGGTCAGGGAACTAAGATCCCACAAGCCGCACAGCCTGGCCAAAAAACAAACAAAACCCCTTGAAACCAATCCCCCTTCAAACAATAACTAACATTTCAACCTAGAGTCATTCTTGCCTTCATTGATTTATTCAACTAACATTTCTTCAGGGCTCCCCATATGTGAGGTCTTTTTTTTTTTTTTAATATTTATTTATTTTGGCTATGCCGGGTCTTAGTTGTGGCACACGGGATCTTTAATTGTGGCATGCACACTAGTTCCCTGACCAGGGATCAAACCTGGGCCCCCTCCATTGGGAGCGCAGAGTTTTAACCGCTGGACCACAAAGGAAGTCCCTAAAGTGAATGTGTTTTGATTTTTGAAGTTAACTTGGGGGTTGGAAGAGGGTTTACATACATTGAACACAAGACACTGTCTTCATAATTTTTTCCAGAGTCAGCTCCTTTTAGATCTAGGAGATAAATAAGTCTTCTTGTAGCAGTAATTTATCAGTCAGCAGTTGAAGTTCTGAGGAAGCAGTTCATTTGTCTAGTGTAGTGATCTTGTCTTAGAGCTCTTCCGGGCTCCTGACTACTCTCTCTCACCTCCCACCTCCAGGCTCAGTCTCCCTCCCACTCTAGGGAGGATGCTTACGGGCAGGAGTCTCCAAAGCCCTTGTTGGAAATTCATTAGCTCAGGATAGAGTTGGTCTTGCTCTTTCCTGCGACTGCCTCGACCTTGGTTTCTGGATTTCTAGTAACCAAGAACTTTTCCGGTAACCAAGATCTGCCTATCTTCTTGTTCTTGGCTGACCCTTGCTCTGTTCCTGAGTCCCTGGTAATTGCATTTCCCTCCCAGTTTCACAGGAAGGTTATTGCCCTCTGTTCTCTCCAGTGACTACATTTGTCTGACCTTGACTCCTAAACTCGTAACACCTGAGTTATCTGCATACATTTCTCCTCTCCTTGGCATGGAATCATTCACTTAACCCAGGTGTAAGAGTGTTGTGTTTTTATTGGGGCCTGTATTCTACTTAGCTTTTTTTTCATCTTAGTTCCCCAACCAGGGATCGAACCTGCACCCCCTTCAGTGGAAGTGCAGAGTCTTAACCACTGGACCACCAGGGAAGTCCCAGAGCTAGTATATTTCTTGAATGCCCTGGATCTCACTGAAAACAACTCATTAACTTTCTAGCATTGAATTATATCAGCTGACAGGAACACAAACAAGGTGGGCTAAAAATAAAAAAAAAAACTGGATGATCACTTAACACCTCATAACATAAGCGGTGTGATATGGACAAAAAGCAGTGCAAACACTTCAATAAAATCTGAACTAGTTATAACAGCCATCTGGTCAAGAATCCTATTTTAGTTTTTACAAGAGATCAAAAGCTTAAGAATTAAGAATCATAGGCATAACAATTTCCATAATCATCTCACTGCTTAAAACAGGAAGAAAAAAACATTGGTATACTCTGTTTTTTCTCTAAGTTTTCTTGGCAGAAAAAAAAAGAAATGTGATTCAGTTTTGCAGATAAGAATTTTTTTGGAGCAACTTTCTTAAAGATAGGGGTTTCTGCACACTCACAGATATAGAGAACAAACTTGTGGTGGCCAAGGGGGAGGGGGAATAGGGGAGGGATGGATTGGGAATTTGGGGTTAGCAGATGCAAACTAGTATATGTAGAATGGATAAACAACAAGGTCCTACTATATAGCACAGGGAACTATACTCAATATCTTGCGATATATGTGTCATATATATATATATATATATATATATATGTAGGTAAGTCACTTTGCTGTATAACAGAAATTAACACAACATTATAAATCAACTATACCTCAAGAACAACAACAAAAGACAGGGGTTTCTGTCTCTATTTCATCATTGAAATAGTTCAATAGACCACTTGCAGTATAGGATTTAAAAGACAAAATTCCGTTTAGAAATGGTATATGAAAGCATCTAGTTGTACTAACAGAATTATGCAAGACCAACACAGGCAAAATTAGCTGCAAAGCTCTTGAACCTTTTTGGGTTCTGAAACCATTGATATTACCTGGGGTATTTATGCTGTAAAATTTGATAGACCTCACACGTTTTACTTGGTGTATTCTCAGCTGCCATTCACCAAAAAATCAAAGAAAAGTGGTTTATATGACAAGAATATTTTTCTCATGGAGGAGGGCCCAGAGTTGGCTCAGGGCTCAACAGCGTCACAGAGAATCCAAGTTCTTCCTGTCTCATTCTCAATGGCTCAGCCCAGTGTTCCCTCGGGTCACATGATGGCAGCAGCAGGTCCACAGGGACATGTCCCCAAGCAGGGAGGAGGGAGCTGGGTCTCCTCACACATCCCTGTCATTTTATTGGAGAAGAAAACCTTTCCCCAAAGCATGTACCTCTCTTTCCCCTTCTTTCATCGACCAGAACTTGATCCTACAGCACTGTTCGCTGAAAAGTGATAGTGTGCTATGGACAAGCTTTCCACATTTTACTAACCCATGGAACATTTCATATTACATGAGGTTCATCTCCCCTTTGAAGTCTTGAGAGTACTCAACCTTACGGGCCACGTGGACCTGCTTTCTTTTATAAAGGTAGACCTTTGTCTACCTATTCCTTATGTTATTATTGGTGATTTCAGGCTTTCTATTTATTTAGTCAGGTTTGGAAAGTCATTCCCCATGGTCTAGATTTTTAAAGTCACTGGAATGAAGCTGTACCTAACATTAAAAAAAATTTGTTTTTAAATATCTGCATCCTGTTTTCATTCTTAATGAATGTTACAGTGTCTTTCTGCTTCTTTCTTTTCTGGAACAGACTTGCCAAAGGCTTTCTATGTTTTGATCTTGTCAGAACATAGAAGTTTAAAGCTATTGTTTTTTGGCATTCTATTTCATACTATCTATTATATCTTTATTAATTCCTTCCTCCTACCTTCTTTGGTTTATTTTTTATTTCTTCTCTGGTTTCTGGAGCTGAATGCTAAGTTCATTTATTTTCAACCTTTCTTGCTTTCTAACATCTGGATTTAACATTATAATCTGCTCCCTGAGAAAATATTTTGTTATGACTCAGAGCTGAGATGCTTTGTTCCCATTGTCACTGATTTCTAAATAATTCTACTGCCCCACCCTGTGGGAGAATTATACTTCTTTAACCCATTGATGCTAGACTTAGCCATGCAACTTATACTTTAGTCAATAAAATACGAGTAGAGGTGAAGCCTACATTTCATGAGCCATAGTGTGGGCCCATCATCTTTCTTTTCCTTTGGCAAAAAGACAAGCAAAGTCCTAGATAGGGCTGCTTCTTCGGTCTGCACACCAGACTGAAGGTGACAAGAGAGTGGCCACTGGCCTGGGATAGTGATGTAGTGTGAATGAGAAATAAATGATTGTTGTTCTAAACTCCTGAAACAGCCTTAAATGCTTCAGCACGCATTTCTGAAGAATAAGAACTTCTTCCTATGTAGCCAAAAATGATGTTTCACATCTAAAAAAAATTAATGATGATTTCTTAATATTATCCAATACTTAACACATATTTGAATTTCTTCATTTGGCCCAAAACGTCCTTCATAGCTGGTTTGCACAAACCAGAAACCAATCCAGAGCCACATGTTCCTTTTAATTTTTTAAACTGTCTTTTAACCTAGAAGGGTCTCTTTTCTTATTACACTGCTTTGTTGAAGAGTCCGGGCCAGCTGTCCTAAAGAATGTACCATCTTTTAGATTTGTTTGTTTCCCCATAGTTTTGTTTAGCTTGTTCCCGTATCCCCCCTATTTCAGTAAATAAGTTAGATCTAAACATTTGGTTAGGTTCAAGTTAAACATTTTTGGCTAGAATACAGTATATGTGATATTGTGTGCTTTGTATTGTGTCACATCAGAAGACACATACAGTTGGTTATCTCACCATTAGTCATGCTAATGGGATAGAGGACCACTAGGTTAAAGTGGGAGCAGCCTGATGCCTCCATTACATCGTTATGTTTTTTATCTCTTGTGACCAGAAAGTAACCCAAATGTTATCACTTTAATATGATATGAATAATCAAGTATCCTTCCATAGAGGTTTTAACAACAATTGATAATCCTTGCCTGAATCAATAATTTCATTAGGGACTATAAAATGACTCTTCTGTAAAGTACAGCTTCTCCTTCTAAATGGAGACATTTGGTTTCTGCAATAAAGTTGCTACTAGAAAGGCAGGATAATGTTCCAATATGTGTTCCAATATTCACTGTAGCACCGTTTATAATAGCCAAGACACGGAAACAACCTAAGCGTCCACTGACAGATGAATGGATCAAGAAGATGTGGTATATATACACGACAGAATATTACTCAGCCATAAATGTGAATGAAATAATGCCATTTGCAGCAACATGGATGGACCTAGAGATTATCATATTAAGTGAAGTAAGCCAGACAGAGAAAGACAAATATCATATGATACCACTTATATGTGGAATCTAAAAAAATGATACAAATGAACTTATTTACAAAACAGAAATTGACTTACAGACATAGAAAACAAATTTACGGTTACCAAAGGGGAAAGGAGGGTAGGAGGGATAAATTAGGAGTTTGGGATTAACAGATATACTGTACTATATATATATAAAATAGATAAACAACAAGGACCTACTGTATAGCACAAGGAACTGTATTCAATATCTTATAATAACCTATCATGGAAAAGAATCTGGAAAAGAAAAGATATGTATATATGTATAGCTTAATCACTTTGCTGTACACCTGAAACTAACACATTAGAAATCAACTGTACTTCAATTGAAAAAAAGGGATTTCAGACACTGAGAATATCTTGGAGTACGCAGGAGCCACTGCTGGCTGTGGCTACTAACTAGTTGAGAAAGTGAGTAACATGTACTCTGAATCACTGGTCACAGTGATTCTGTGATAAAATTAGCTACATGAGGAAGCAGTACTTAATTTCATTTTGGTTTAGTTTAGTTTTTAATCACAAGCGAGGGTGGGCATTGTGCAAGAGCACAAGAGGGCTGCTTTGATCCAGCCTCTGCTCCTGTCTTATCACCATGTGACCTTAGGAAAGACACAACCTCTCCAAGATTCAAGTCCCTCATCTGTAAAGTAAGGACACGAACACCTTCCTTACAGGGCTTTGGTGAGAATTTACAGGAAAGTGCTGTGAAGCCCCGTGTAAATGAAACCTGTGAAAAATTAATAAGTTAAAAATGTTTCGGGTTCTGTAAATGCACGGATTCAGTTCTAATTTTTAAAAATCAGCACTTGCCTGTGACTTCCTGGTACAGAACAGTGAGGGTGGATGGGCAGGTCTGACAGACCCACCCACTGCTTGGAGTAGCACCTTGGCATGCCAGACTTGGAGGATGGAAACTCACAAAACCACCACAAAGGGTCAGAATCCCCCTCTCCTAGAACAAGTAACTTATAAGAGATTTTTTTTTTAAATTATGCACAGGTTGGAGCTTTCTAATTGATAGGCTGGGTTTTGCTATTCTCATCTAGCTACCGGGAGCGAAGAATCACTTACCTATTTTCCTAACCCGAACTTGGACCAGCAGCTGTTCCCTGGCACGATCACATTCTAGAGGACTGTCTAAAGAACTCCTTAGTTTCTGGTTTGAGATTTGAAGAGTGATTTGTGGAATGTCCCCTCTGGAAAGCAAACAGTGCTACAGAGCACGAATTTAATTCTTATGCCCAGAAAGTTCAGCTTTGATATTTTATTATAGACAACATTAACGGAAGCCACTGATTTCTCTGGGGACTGCTTTGGAAATGGTGTGAAAAAAAATGGAACTTCGGAAGGACTGCCCAACATCTCTCCTCATTTTACCATTTATATACAAGCCCTTATTAGGCAACAGGGAAAGAGTCACAGCAATTTCCTCAACTGTGATCTGGAAAGTAGCCACACCCTCCTCTCAGAAGTTCCCTCTTCCCCCACAAAGCTTTTTCCTTTTGAAAATGAGATTTTTATTCTATTTATAAAAGAAACGTGTGCTCCTTTCTCCAATTACAGTCTACAATTAAATCAATTTCACATCAGGTGAAAGCCAATCCTTTCTTCGGAATAGCAACATAAATGTTCATGGAACTGGTGATTTTTGCTAGTGAATCATGTCCTAGAACAGAATTAACAGATTGTTTTCATTTATCTGAGGGCAAGGCCAGATGAAGGCACACACCAACGAAAGTAAATACACAAAGAAGAAGATATAAACAAAGGAGAAACCTATGTGCTTTTAGTGCTATATTAGGAAATTGTTTTATATTGTCATTTCTACATGCTAAATACTTTACAGGTATTTTAGCATTTAATACAACAACCCTGTAAGATAAGTATTATTATTATTATCCCTATTTTAAGATAAGGAAACCTCAAACAGAATGGTTAAATAACTTGCTTATGGTAACACGCTGAACCCTATTTGCTAAATATTTACTAAACTCTACTTGCTAAATATTCCTCTTTGCTGCATCAGCTGTAGACCCTAGGGGTCTTAAAGATTTTTGTTCTCTGTCACTTTTTCCAAATTCACAGTAATTTCAAAACTCATATGCACAACCTTTCCAATCCCTGTCTGCCAGCACCTCGGCCTCCTTTTTTCAGTGATCTCGTTCTTTCACCTTACCTGTGCCAGAGGCCAGCTGTGACTCCCCAAATCTGTTTCCTCTCCTTCCTGGGCAGATGACATTTCCCCGACTCATTTGTAGTTAGTTGTGGCATCGTGACTGAGTTTTGCACAAAGGAATATGGAAACTGCCCTCTGTTTGCTCTATTATCTGCAGCCAGGTGGAGAGCGTCCAATGGAGGGTTCTGAGGCCCTAGAACAGCACTGTCCAACAGAAATGTCACGTGATTTTATTTTATTTATTTTTTTAAAATTTATTTATTTATTTATTTATGGCCGCATTGGGTCTTTGTTGCTGCACACGGGCTTTCTCTAGCTGTGGCGAGTCCGGGCTACTCTTTGTTGCGGTGTGAGGGCTTCTCACTGCAGTGGCCTCTCTTGTTTCAGAGCACTGGCTCTAGGCGTGCAGGCTTCAGTAGTTGCGGCATGTGGGCGCAGTGGTTGTGGCTCGTGGGCTTCCGCGGCATGTGGGATCTTCCCGGACCAGGGCTCGAACCCATGTCCCCTGCATTGGCAGGCAGGTTCTTAACCAATGCGCCAACAGGGAAGCCCTCACATGTGATTTTAAATTTTCTACTAGTTGCTTTAAAAAAAAAACACAAAAAGAAACTGGGGAAATTGATTTTAATAATATATTTTATTTAACCCAATATACCAAAAACATTATGATTTCAACCTGTGATCAATATAAAAATTATTAAAGAGGTATTTTGTATTCTTTTTTCATATTAAGTCTTTGGAATCTGGTAATTTGCACTTTTAGCATAAATCAATTCAGATGCTAAGTTCCCATAAAAAACACTTGATCTGTATATAATTTCATAAAGTAGATGCACACACTAAAATCATTCCAAACATTCTTTCTTGGGGGGGAGGGGACTTAGACTTCCATAGCATCTTATATACTTAATTGAAGTATAATGGATTTATAATATCATGTTAGTTTCAGGTATACAGCACAGTGATTCAGACATATATATATATATATATTCTTTTCGTATATATATGTATATACATACATATATGTATATATTCTTTTTCAGATTCTTTTCCCTTATAGGTTATTACAAAATACTGAGTGTAGTCCCTTGTGCTATACAGTAGGTCCTTGTTGGTTATCTATTTTACATAATTATATATTTATATTTTATATATAGTGTATATGTTAATCCCAACCTCCTAATTTATCTCTCCCCCCTCAAATATTCTTTCAAATTTTTAAATGAATTAAGTATAAATAAAATTTAAAATTCAGTTTCTTAGTTGCACAAGTCACGTTTCCGGTGCTCAGTGTTGAAGAGTGTGAGCCTAGAATCTGAGCTGCTGTGGAAAGAGCCTAGGACTGGAAATGACTTTAGGGAACTGACTTTTGTCCCCACCCCATCCGTAAGCATGGGACTGTGGCATGAGTGAGAAGTAAACTCCGTGTTTGTTACGCAGCTCGTCTGCCCAATATACAGCCTTAACCACACCCACATTTACACGTTGTTACCAATAGCTCTGCCTCCCCCCAACCTCCATTTCAATCTTCCTCCTTTTCTCACTTGCTATATTTTCAGCTCCTTTCCTCTAATATCAAAACTCTAATAATTTGCCATCCCCACTTTCTTCCTCACCCATGGACCCTCATTCTCTGGCTCTTACTGCCTTGTATACACCCTCAGCTCCCTAGTCCTTGCCTCCTTCCACTGTGCTTTCCTAGCAAACCCCCACTGCGGTGGAGCCCACCTCCCTGCCTGCAGTCAGTGAATGTGGACACCCAGAACCGTGCTGATTTTCCTCACTTTAAATGAGTGACCAAATACTTTACTAGGGCATTTAGTACTGCCAGGAACTCCTCCTACATTTCCATTCCACACTGCTCTTGCCAATTTTTCTTCTTTTCAACTCTTCGCTTCTTTCCCTCTCCTCTGTATCAGCTTCTGACGGGCTACCTGTTTCCAATGAGAAAATAGCAACCATCCAAAGACCAATTCCATGCACTTCTACTACCACACCAGCCAAACTATGCACTCACCCCATCCACTCTTACCTGTGACACAACCTTCCAGCAACTGTCTCCTCTTTCCTGCATCATTTTTGTTTTCTTTTAGATTTTTTAAAACGTATGTATACTTTTAAATAGAGCAAAACACACCAATCTTAAGTGTAAGGTTTGATTAATGTTTGCATATATATATAGCTCTGTTATTACCATTCAAGACAAAGAACATTTCCAGCACTCCTGAAGGCTCCCTCATGCTTCATCCAAGTAAGTACCCCCTCAAGGGTATCTACTATTCTGACCTCTATCACCCTAGATTGATTATGCAAATAAAACTTCATATAAATGGAATATGACAGAATATATTTCTTTTGTGCCTGACATTTCATTTAACTTTATGCCTGTGAGGTTCACTCACCACAAGTAGCAGTAATTCATCTTTTTCATTGCTGTGCAGTATTCCATTGTATGAGTGCACAACAATTTGTTTACCTATTTTATTGATTGTGGCAGATTTAAGATGGCTGTAAATTCTTTGACACTCCTCCCATTGACAGTGGAGTCCCTGTCTCGTTGAACTTGGCTGGCCTGTGACTGCTTTGGCCAATAGAGTATGGTGGAGGTGAGCCTAAGCTGGTCCCAAACCTAGCTTTTAAGAGGTTGGGCAGTTTCTGCTTCTTTCCTCTTGGAGCCCGGAACCTCTATATAAGAAGACTGACTACTCTGAAGGCGCCATGCCGCACAGAAGCCCAAGCTAGCCATGTGAAGAGGCTGAGGGTAGAAAAAGAGAATTTCCTTGCCAATCCCCACACCTTCGAGTCATCCCACTGAGGCCGCAGAGATCACAGAGCAAACATGTGTGCCTCGTCTGATTTCCTGACCCACAGAACCATAAGATATAATAATACTGATATACTGTTGTGTTAAGCCTCTAAATTTGGGAATTGTTAAGCCATTAAGAACCAGACAACTACTGTTAAATATTTCGGTTGTTTCCAATTTCTGGCTATTAGGCGTAAAGTGGCTATGAACACTCTTGTACGTGTCTTTTGGTAAATGTAAGCCCTGTTACTCTTGGGCATTGCACCATCACCAGTGTTTCCCTCTTGCCTGGATCATTCCCATCAATATGCAAGCATGCCGCAATTTCTCCCATGTTAAAAAATAAAATGTTCTGGACCCCAGCTACTGCCCCGTTTCTTTGCTTCCTTCATAGCAACACTCCTTGAGTTATCTACTCTTCCTGTCTTCACTGTTCCCCCTCCCTTGCATCCACTCCAGCACCGCTTTTATCTCCTCTACTCCATAGAAATAGCTCTTGTTGATGTCCCAAGGGCCTTTATACTCCCAAGTCCACTGGGTCTTTCTTGGTCCTTATTCTTACTAGACTTTTTCAACAGCACTGGACACACAAGATCCCTCTCTCCTTATTGCAGCACTTTCTTCGTTTGACATCTAGGCTCCACTCTTGGTTGTCCTTTTACTTTTCTAGTCATTCCTCTTTAGCCTTGTCTCATCAGTCCAAATGTCTAAAGGTTGACATCTCCCAGAGCACTGGCCATACTCAATAGATGTCCACACCCAATCTCAAGGCTTTAAATACCATCTATTTGCTGCTGACTTTCAAATATATACCTCCAGCCTGGACCTCTTCCCTGACCCATAATCAATTGCCCAATCCGATGACTTCATCTCTTACCTCTCTTCCCCTCACCTTACCATGCTCTAGCTTCACTGATCTCTTGCTTTCTCGGGAAGTCCCAAGCTCAATTGCACTTAGAGCCTTTGGTTTTGCTGTTTCTGCTCCGTGGAATGCTCTTTCCTAGATCTGTGCATGGCTGGGTCGTTATCTTTCAGGACTGAATGAGTGAATAAATGAATGAGTGAATTATTTGAAAGATATGTTTTATAACTTTAATAGTATTGTTACTAGCATCTTTTATTGTTAGCCTATATCTTGAATGTAAAGATGAAAAGACTGGTTTCAGTCAAGGAACAATTCAGGGGGTTTTCGTCTTCAAGACACCAAAGAGCTAGGTGATGGACATTCTCCTCTGCGGGGTGTTCTGGATCAGAAATAAAAAGACTAGAAAATTTAAATTAGACATCATTAGACCTCACACTCTCTGCCTTCTTATTTATAAAAGGAATGTAACCTGGAATTTTCTACCAGTCTTGCCAAATCATCAACCTAAGACATTGAATCTCATTTGGATACTGCCTATTTGGCAGATGTGTGTGTGTGTGTGTGTGTGTGTGTGTGTGTGTGTGTGTGTGTGTAGGTGAAAAGACCACTTGGGGTTCAGCATCAAGTATTTCACTCTATGGTTTGGCATCATCAACTAACCTCCTTATAGTTCCACTAATTCAGGAGGAAGCCCAAGGAAAGAATAAGACCTAAGGGTCAACCAGCTTTTTCATTAAAAAGTCTGCTTTCCTTAGAGGTGAAGACCATCCAGCCTTTAGAGTGTATTCCTTTGTAGCACCAAAGAAGATGCAAACTTACCAGGCTGCCTCTTAGCTAACATGGTAGATTGTGGGTGAGTGGAAGAAACTGACTAGTTTACATGGCTAATTAAAACCAAATTAACAGGGCTTCCCTGGTGGCGCAGTGGTTAAGAACCCACCTGCCTATGCAGGGGACATGGGTTCGAGCCCTGGTCCGGGAAGATCCCACATGCCGCAGAGCAACTAAGCCCGGGTGCCACAACTACTGAGACTGTGCTCTAGAGCCTGCGAGTCACAACTACTGAGCCTGTGTGCCACAACTACTGAAGCCCGCATGCTTAGAACCCGTGCTCTACAACAAGAGAAGGCACTGCAATGAGAAGCCCGTGCACCTCAACGAAGAGTAGTCCCTGCTCGCCGCAACTAGAGAAAGCCAGCGCACAGCAACAAAGACCCAATGCAACCAACAATAAATAATTAATTTTTAAAAAATTATAAAACAAAACAAAACCAAATTAACAAGGACAAGATTCAATGCACCATATATCCAGAAACAGTAACTGCATGGGAAAGGACATTGAGATCCTTGCAAGAGTGTTTAGAAGAGAAGGTTAAGGTGAGTCATGATGCGGGGAGGGGCGCAGTGCAAATATTTGGAGTGCTCTTATGTGGGAGAACGAGTGAGTTTCTGCATCATTCCAGAGTGTCTAGCCCGACTCTATGCAGGGCTAGATGTTGGATGCAGTCCAACACCAGCATGCTTGCTCTAATGCACAGGCAACTTCTGAACTGCTTTTTTGTTTTTAGTTCCTTCAGCCCCCAGTTCATTTGACTCATTTTCTATTTGAGGCCTGGAAGCTGGCTCTCAAATCCAACCCTTGGTCCAACCTTTGGTCTAGCAACTTCTTCCTTCATCCTGACTGCATTTTCCCCCTAGAAGGCTGCCTCCAGCTGCCTCTGGGTAAATACCTTGCTGGGTTTGCCAGGACTCACTAGTAGGACTTGGACTCAGAAGAGAAACTGGGACCAAGGAATTCAAGTTGCAGGGGGTAGGTTTCAGCTCCAGGAAGTGAAGGAGGCTGTCCTTCACCCTGTCACTGGGCATATGCTAGAAGTGACTGGAGGGTCACCTCTCTGAATGGAGCAAAGGGAACTCCTTCTCTGTGATGGGGTTGAAGGCCAGCACCTTTTCCAAATCTCATCTCCCAAGGGCCCAAGAACTGACGATACAAAGTGGTCTAGGACTAGCCAAGGATATGACTCTTCACGTTCATGTCCATTTTGTATTCCAGAAGATGGTGAAGGTGTTCCAGATTTAACCATTTTGAGTCTGTTTCTTTAGCTCTAAAAATTGGGAAAATAAAAATACTATACCACAGGGGTTATTGTGAGAATTAGGGGTGTTTGTTTTGTAAAACACTTGAAAATATAAATAGGTCTGGAAGGGAATAGACCAAACTGTTGACAGTGGTTACTCCCAAGGAGTGGCCTTGAATAAAAATTTTGAATCCTTTTCAATGAGCTTGTATTAACTTTGCAATAAAAAAAGTAAAGATTTTAAAATATCACACATAGTATATAGTGATTCTGTAATTACACATGAACCCATAAGCATGTTTCTACGAAGACGTATATTCTTTCAGTCTTTTTCTCCCTTTGACCATCAGGTTATAATATGAGTTAACATCATTCCCTGCTATTACACATTCTTTGATAACATTCCTATAACGATGCCCAGAGATTTAATTAACTGGTTCCTTATTGTGGCTGTCTGGGTTGGCTCCAGTTTTTCCATATTATAAACAATACTGTGATGAATATTCTTGTGTCTATTTCTGATTATTCCCTTAGGGTGGCTTCCTAGAAGTAGAATTGCTGGGTCAAAGGGAAAGCTTGTTTTCTACACTTCTGATTCTTGTTACCAAAAAGCCCTCCAGAAAAATGGTACCAATTATGTTTCTGCCAGCGGTGTATTGTCGAAAAAAATTGAAGTCCAACGTACTGAAACCATGAAAATGCAAAATAAATGACGGCAGCTGGATGGTTTCTCTGCCAGATGACCCAGGAAACTTTGAATTGAGGTGGGAGATTCGTGGGCTGGTTCAGGCCCTGAAGGGAAATCTTACTTTACTAGAACCTTGTCATTTGTAAACTGCTTTAAGCTTCCATGTTTCATTTCCCCAGTAAGAAGCCCACTGGGTCAGATACACCCCCTCCACTGTGGTACCTCTTGGCGTGAGCAGGGTGGGAGACACTCCCTCTAGCTCCCCCAGGCCCACCTTCTAGGAGTCAAGCTGATAGAGTGGTCTGGTAGCCCAGCCAGCCTGGCCAGCTTCCTGCATAGCCTGCAGCTAGAATGAGCCTCTTTGCTGCTGGCTTCGCTGTCCTTCGCCCCCAAATTATCTGAAAACTGGCTGTGGATCAGGTCCTGCAAAGGAGCAGAAGCCCAGCCCTTTCCCCTCCCCTTGTGCAGAAGTGGATCCACACCACCCCCAACCCCCAACCCCGCTTGAGGTTTTTAATGAACGTGGGCCCAGTCTCACCAGCAGAACTGACAAGGTCAGCACTTTCTCTCCTATTCCCCCCCACCACCCCAAGACCTAGAGGAAATGAATAACAATTCTTTTCATGCTTTCAAGTATTTGTTGTTGTTGTTGCTATGGTTATCCGGAGTCAAATCTGAAGCAGAAAGGAAGGGAGGCCTCTGGAAAGTCTTTGACCTCTTATTTCTTCAATAGCTTTTGGTTCCCAGCTTGTACTGTAATGTTTTGCCATTTCCAGGCTGAACAGCAGATGGTGTGGTAGGGGGTGGGGTGGTGTGTGTAGGGGAGAAAGCATCAATTCTGGACAGTAGAGACATAGAAAACACCTGTGGATTAGTGAAAAAGACCACTGGACTCAATATCCTAGGCGTCTTCACACTGTACTTCATTATAGCCCCAAAGTGGAAGAATCAATCCTCACGTCTGTCCATAGCAGGTAAGAAAATTGTGGTATAGTCACGCAACAGAATACTATACAGCCATGAAAAAGAACATATTCCATTTATACAGAACATGGGTGGCTCTCACAAACATAATGTTGGATGAAAGAAGCCTGACCCAGCCTGACTCTGGGTATCATATGACCCCATTTATACAAAGTTCAATAAGAGGCAAGATGTAACTACAGTAAGTCCCCTACATACAAATGAGTTCCATTCTGAGTACACATTCATAAGTCCAGTTTGTTCGTAAGTCTGACAAAGTTAGCCGAGGTACCCAACTAACACTATCGGCTGTGTACTGTAACAGGTTTATAATATTTTTCATGCAAATAATACATAAAAAACAAACACAAAAAATAAAGAAAACATTTTTAATCTTACAGTATGGTAGCGTGAAAAGTACATTAGTACAGTACAACAACTGGCATACAGGGGCTGGCATCGAGTGAACAGGCAAGAAGAGTTACTGACTGGAGGAGGGAGATGGTAGTGTTGAAGGAAGGTCAGCGATTGGAGACGGAGGGCAAGATGCAATTTCACTCACGCCTGACGCTGATGGCACAGGTTCTGGTTCCTCGCTGGATTCAATTCTATCTACCCTCTTGAAAAAACGATCCAGTGATGTCTGGCTAGTAGCTCTTTTTTTTTCGTCATAGATGACACAGTAGCACTGGATTGCATTCTGAACGGGTGCTGCAACCTTTGTGTACCTTTCTACATTCGGGTCCTGTGCCTCAAAAACTAACAGTGCCTCCTGAAATAAAGAAAATCCCCTGCCATTTCCTGCTTTGTGAATCTCTTCAGTTCTGCAGTTACTTCTTCCTCTTGTCTCTCTTGGCGATTCTTAGCAGTACCAGCTTACATCACCACCGCTTTTACACTTGCTTCTGGACATCCTGAACTTGAAATAAAGATATTGTACTACTGTACTCTATACAGTACTATACAGTAAAGTACACAAAAGCACAACCACTTGTAGAGGATGCATGCACGTGACAATGTTCTCCAGACGGGTGAACTAACTTATGTGATTGGACATGGGAACGCACGTTCGCATCTTTGAAAGATTGCAACTTGAAGGTTCGTGTGAGGAGGACTTACTGTATAGTGTTTAGGAATGCCTATTGGGTAATACACTATTAAGAAAAGGAAACAAGTGATTTCCATAAAAGTCAAGGTAGTAGTTACCTCTGGTAGAAGAGACAGTGATTGGGAGGGGGCATGATGGGGCTTCTGGCTGCTGGTGATGAGCTATTTCTTTCTTTTTTTTAATTGAGGTGTAGTTGATGTACAACATTATATAAGTTTCAGGTATACAACGTAGTGATTCACAATATTTAAAAACAATATTTATTTATCTGGCTGCACCAGGTCTTAGTTGCAGCACGCAGGATCTTTGTTGTGGCCTGCAGGATCTTTAGTTGTGGCATGCAAACTCTTAGTTGTGGCATGTGGGATCTAGTTCCCTGACCAGGGATCAAACCCGGGCCCCCTGCATTGGGAATGTGGAGTCTTAGCCACTGGACCACCAGGGAAGTCCCGTGATTCACAATTTTTAAAGGTTATATTCCATTTATAGTTATTATAAAATATTGTCTATATTCTCCATGTTGCACAATATATCCTTATAGCTAATTTATGGTGATGAGCTATTTCTTTTTTTTTAAGGCAATTTTATTTTATTTTATTTATTTACTTATTTTTAAAAAATTATTTATTGATTGATTGATTTATGGCTGTGTTGGGTCTTCGTTTCTGTGCGAGGGCTTTCTCCAGTTGTGGCAAGCGGGGGCCACTCTTCATCGCGGTGCACGGGCCTCTCGCTGCCGCGGCCTCTCTTGTTGCGGAGCACAGGCTCCAGACGCGCAGGCTCAGCAGTTGTGGCTCACGGGCCTAGCTGCTCCCCGGAATGTGGGATCTTCCCAGACCAGGGCTCGAACCCGTGTCCCCTGCATTGGCAGGCGGATTCTCAACCACTGTGCCACCAGGGAAGCCCAATGAGCTATTTCTTGACCTGGGAGGTAGTCATATGGATTTTTACTTTATCATAATTCTTCAAGCTTGCCTTCTATGTTTTGTCCATGTTTAGGTATGTCTGTTGTTTTTCACAACTTGAAAAGTGTGTCTGTGTGTTTTTGTGTCTGTGTATGTTTAGAAAGATTAAGAGTCACTATTTTCCAGAGTCAAACGTTCTATGATGCAAACGTTCTATGTCTGTGATGTATTTCGAGGACCCCTCTGAGGCCACACATGTCAGACCACCCTGGTGAAGGACAACTAGGACTGTGTGACAGGGCAGAAAAAGAAGGAGAGCAACCCAACTACTGAGTCACAAAGCTGTTGACATACTTATCTATCTTACCTTCTCAAAGACTAGAGCAGTGGGAATCACAAAAGAATCATTCCTGCTTAAAAGGTGGAGCATAATGTAGTAGAAAGAAATGGAGTCAAATAGCCCGGAGTCAAAACTTGTCCAAGCCTGAGAGATCTGTAAAACAGAGCAGAATAATCCCTTCCTCTAGGGCTTTGGAGAGGAATAAGTAGGCTAATCGGTAAAGTGCCTGAAACATGTAGATAATAAACGGTAGAAATAGTATCCTCATTTTACTCAAGAAGACACAGAGCCCGGGTCTGGCTGGGACTTGCCCAAGGTCACCCAGCTAGCAAGGGGAGGACTAGAGAGTCAAGCCTGGGCATCTCCCTTTTGGAGCTCAGGGCACCACCTCCCCACAAGCTGGGTTGTAATAGAAGTTTCCTCTGGGAACTCGGGGGAGGCAGCAGGTACATGGCTGGGTGGGAAGGCTTGTCACAGAGGATGTGACTTTTGAGCTAATCCTTGAAGAAGATGAGGGATATGTTAGGCAGAAGAGAGAGGGAGCACAGACCAGCCTAGGAGGTGTGAAAATTTGTAGAATCACAGGGGAATTGTTGGTGAACGATTAAGTCACTGAACTGCTCTAAGCATCAAGTTCCGCACGCATGGGGCTGAAAGTAAGAACAGCTGCCCTGCTTTTTTCAAAGTGTTATTCCAAGGATGGAAGGAAGGTGTATTTGAAAGTTCTTTATAAATTGTTCAGCATTACACAAACGTAAGACCGTGTGTGTGTGCATGTGTGTGTGTGTGTGTGTGTGTGCGTGTGTGTGCGTGCATGCACATGTATCCCAGGGAAAATTTAATACTTGGCTCCTGTCTGTGGGTAAAAGAAGGAATCATGGCCTTTCCTTTTGTCTTATAGAGACCACTCCCAAGCCTGGGGCACCGGGGACTAAAGGAAAATTCCTGGAAGTTACTTAGCACAACAATTAAGCCTAGAGTGTATGTATATACTGTTAGGCCAAACGTTGGTAGTTAGAGTTTATTGTTAATAAGCATTGAATTGTTAACACAAACCCTAGGATGACTAGTATCTGCTGGTAGCAAATTTCAGGGGGCAAGGATGAGCCCATCTTCTGGGAAAACTCTATGAACAAAGGACTGGTTTCATTAGCAAAATCATTCGCATTCTCCTGGCATCTTGTGCTCCTCCGGAAGTGTTAATAGCTAACACTTCTTCTGTGCTTACCATGCGTCAGACACTTTGATAAGTACTTTATATGATTTCTTACTATTAAATTAATAATTATAAAAATATTGTTCATCATCACAACAATTCTGTGAGGTATGCTGCTTTGCTCACCTCCATTTTACAGATGCGGAGACCTTAGGTAACCTGACCAAGGTCACATAGCTAGTACAAGGTGGAATTTGAACCCAGGCAGGTCTGATCCTAGAGTTCACATGCTTATCCGTTTCTCTCTACTATCTTTCAGCCTGGTTAATTTTATCAATGACAGCGACCGTTTACAAGAAGAGACTAATTATTTACTTTACATTTTTCAAATTCAGCCTAGAATCTCTACACTTCTTAAAGCCAAACTTTCGTCACCAATTTTGAATTCAATGCCACATGTAGAATACAGGTGAGGGTCACCTGTATCTCTGAGAAGTGTTTTTGAATGTTTATGTACTTGTTCAAAGCTTTGAGAGTTTCAAAAAACATAAAAATGGCTGACCCACGTTCGAGAACTTTGAGAAATCCTAATGAAACCACCGACGATAAAGGAAACAGGTAGGACTGAATGAGGGTCTGTGATGATGGTGAAGCGGAAAAAAGAGTGAAGACAGGGGAGAGCCTGGGAAAGATGCAGAGCCTGAGAACCATGGGGCTTATCTGAGCTGTAATCAGCAGGCACCATTCCCGGTAACGTGTGATGTTGGAGACAGCATGGTGCACTTTGACAGAAATAATGATGTTTAATTAATGTCCATTAAGATATGCCAGCACAGCCCACCAAAACACATGGATAGGTAAAGATAATTTAGTTTTTTTGACCAGGTTACTCTCTATCCTGCTTTCTTAACATCCCTTTTTAAATTGCCTTCTGAGCTTCAGCCAGAAGTGGGTGAATTGGCAAGTGGGCTGTGTGGCTGATTGCTGATGCCCTGGAGAAAGGGAAGGGTGTCCAGGCTCTCTGTCCCCCAGCTCGAAGTCCCAGACATCACAGAACCTGTCAACCATGGCTCCTTTCTGCACAGATGATTAAGACGCACCCTACCTGAGCTGTGCTGCAGGCAGGCTTTGACACCAGAGACAGAGGATTAACTCAAAGTGGGGTTTTTCCTCCAGCAGAAAAAAAAATTGGCAATTGACAGAACTAAGGAAACGAGCTGAAAAAAGGCCAGACAAAGAATAGTGGTTGGATGATTCATAAGGTGGGGTGCTCCTTTCCGGCAAAAAAATATTATTATTGTAAGATTGTAATCTTCTGGTGGCTGTCTTGTTCTTTAATGACTATGTTCTCCTTCAGAATTCTAAGTGTAGGTTAGGTCTGGAAGGGGGAAAAACGTTGAAGGGAAGGACTCGTTATAAGTGGGTCCTTCACCTCTACCTTCCCTTTCTGTGAGCGCTGTGGCCATGACCTTGTTGCCAGCCTTGCAACCCTGCCCAGGTGATGTATTTCATTAGGTTTTGCCACCTTGGAAGACGTAAGGTGGAAAGAGCTTTTAAAATTCTGCCTTGGTTTGCTCCAAAGAGACCTGGGGATTATTTGCAGGTTACTTGCTTTCCCGGTCCAGTAATGTTTTCCCCTGCTATTGTGAGCGCTTTCATTGTTTTAAGCAAATAATAGTCCAGGAGTGGCCAGGACTTTTTCTTTTTGACAGGAAGACCCCAGGAAGAGCTGTCCATTAGTAACCATTCACAACATACAATTGCTGCGTGTCTATCGTCGTTTCCAGTGCTGCGGAAGAGCTAAAAGTTTGGACGTCCAGCTCTAACTAGATTAAGGAGGGGGAAATCACAAACATTGTCCCCTCAGATTCTACCCGGAGAGGGTTTGCTTTGAGAATAGTAGTTTCTGGGACCTCCTTGGCAGTCCAGTGGTTAGGACTTCGCCTTCCAATGCAGGGGCGGGTTTGATCCCTGGTCGCGGAGCTAAGATCCCACATGCCTCGCGGCCAAAAAACCAAAACACAAAATGGAAGCAATATTGTAACAAGCTCAATAAAGACTTTAAAAATGGTCCACATCAAAAAACTCTTAAGAAAAAGAAGGAATAGTAGTTTCTGTTATCGACCAGAAAAGAAGTTTAAGGAACATGAAGTTCCATAAAAATCCTTCCATTAGGAGGAAGTGAGCAGTGACAGGCGTGAGGGGAGGTGGAGGTATAGAATGGCAGTGACAAGATTCCAGTCACATGTGTGCTCCTGGAAAACTGGGTGGGGACCAGCCTGGCCTGAAAGGAATTTAATTAATTAATTAAGTTATTTATTTATTGGCTGCATTGGGTCTTCACTGCTGCGCGCAGGCTTTCTCTATTTGCGGCGAGCGGGGGCTACTCTTTGTGGTGGTGTGCGGGCTTCTCATTGCCGTGGCCCCTCTTGTGGTGGAGCACGGGCTCTAGGCGCGCTGGCTTCAGTAGTTGTGGCATGCGGGGTCAGTAGTTGTCGCTCACGGGCTCTAGAGCCCAGGCTCCGTAGTTGTGGCGCATGGGCTTAATTCCTCCGTGGCATGTGGGATCTTCCTGGACCAGGGCTTGAACCCGTGTCCCCTGCATTGGCAGGCGGATTCTTAACCACTGAGCCACAAGGGAAGTCCCTGAAAGGAATTATTGATTCAGTTTCCCTTCCAGGATTAAAAATAAATGATGTGCTGGTAATCCATGGTTAAATTCGGGTTTTGGACGTTATTTGTCTGGATTTGAATCTGGGATCTTCAAAGTATTTGCTGTGTGTCCTTTGTCTAGTTACTTCACCTCTTAGTGCCTTTTCTTTTTTCTTCTCTGTCACTTTAGCTTTTATTTTTAGTAAAGTGGTACATATCCATTATTTTAAAAAGTCAAATTGTTCTACAAGGTCAATTGTGAAAAACACAGCTCTCTGGTCCCCTTCTCCCTCTATTCCTACTTCCCAAAGATAATCCATTTCATCTATTTTAGCTGCTTCTTTGAGTGGATCTATATTGCTAAATAATTTTTTTTTTTTTGCGGTACGCGGGCCTCTCACTGTTGTGGCCTCTCCCGTTGCGGAGCACAGGCTTCAGACGCGCAGGCTCAGCGGCCATGGCTCACGGGCCCAGCCGCTCCGCGGCATGTGGGATCCTCCCGGACCGGGGCATGAACCCGTGTCCCCTGCATCGGCAGGCAGACTCTCAACCACTGTGTCACCAGGGAAGCCCTAAATAATTTATTTTTAATAAATCTTTTTTTTCTGATTGAATACCCTGTGTGAAGGATGAAGATTTTGTCCTCTTACTCGCTCCTTTAAACCACATCCATCCATCCCTCCCTCATCCTCCTGTATATAATTTTTAGTTTGATCTATATTCAGTTTTTAGATTATTGTGGCTGACAAGTGCCTTCTCAAATGTAAAATGGGGAGGGACCAAATAATGAATCATGAAAAACATGGAGTAAATGCTCAACAGATATTAGCTACTATTATTAGGCTACATCATTGTAATAAGCCTTCTGTAGCACAGAAATTCCAGAAAGTTTTCGATTGACTGTACGACCTTGGGGCTGAATTTTCTCATCTGTAAAATTCGGAAGCTGGATCAGATAAGGCCTGAACTGACCTTAAAGGTCTCAAATTACATTCTTTGCATTTTCCTAATGGAAATACTGAATCATACATCCTAGTAGTACCTGTTCCTGATACATGGCAACCTAGCAACAATCAGGCTGAGGAGGTGGCTGGCCACCAAGCCTTTGATTCTAATAGTTTTCTATTATCTTATCAGAAGATCACAGCCCATGGTTCATGAGAGTGCAACCTGGTATAACATTCCTGGAGGTCAATCTGGCAATATTTATCCAAAGCCTTAAAATTATGTATACCCCCAAATTCCATTTCTAGGAGTTTATCCTAGGACAAAGATAAATAATAATTAGAGATGTTGCAAGATAGCTACAAGGATGTTCATTACAGGATTATTTATAATAAGGAAAAACTGAAAAAAGAGTGATAATCAAAACAGAGGATTGGTTAAATTATGGTGCATCTATGGAATGAAATGCAGTTGTAAAAATGATTAACAAGGAATTTTTTGACACGGGAAGATGTTGATAATTCATTGTTAAATGGAAAACACATTCTCAAACAATATATATACTGTGACCCCAGAGTGGTTAAAAACCAATGTGTATCTGTCCACCACAGTCCACCAAATCCACCAAATATATAACCAGTCTGCTAAATGTATCCACCAAAATCTACCAAAATATAAATGGTTTGCTTAAGACAGTGTTGCTTTTTTGTATTTGGTTTTTTACTAATTTTATCCATTGAATATATTTTTTCTGAACTTTTAGTTTTGGAAAAATTAAAACATAAACAAAAAATAGAAAAAATTGTGATAGCCCCCCTCTTCACTATCTACCCATCACTGAATTTCAGTAATTTTTAACCCATGATCAATCTTGCTTCATCTTGTATTACTTTCTAATAGAAAAAAAAATGTTACTTAAAATTTTTTTCAAGACTCTCACCTTATAAGAGGAATTACTGTTCATTTCACCCCAACTACAGGACAAATAATAAAGAAATTAGCTCAAGATTCATAGTGGTCCAGTGGCATTTTTAATCATCTCAGGAGCAAGTAAGAGCAATTCTGCACAGACCTAGGCCGGGTCTTTACCAGGCAACCATACCAGTCAAGAGTAGCTTCTGGTACAAGTACAGAAACCCACGGCTACCAAGTGAAGTGGGAAGCAATTGGCTTTTGTGATCCCATGCGAGTGGGAGTGGGGGGCAGACAGAGGTAAAGTGTCCCTGGGGACTTAGGGAATTTCCTGGCGGTCCATTGGTTAGTGTCTCAGGAGCCTAATGCTCCTCTCATGCCTCTGACCTAAGTCACAGGAGCAGCAGCTCACAGGCTCTCAGCAAATGATAAGGGGAGTCCCGCTGCTGTCAGTCACACAACCTCGAGTGGCCTCTGTCTGGTAGGCCTTGGGTCAAGTCACTTCCCTATGACCAGAGGGCAGAGAGCCGGGGCCACACTGAGATCGTTAGAGGTTCTCACTATAATATTAACAGCAACAGCTTCTCAACGTAAAGCACCTGCTCTGTGCCAGGCACTGTCTAAACACTATGTATAGATACACTCATTGGAGCCTCACAACAACCCTAAGATGTAGGTGCTAGTATTAGCATCATTACCCTATTTTAGAGATGGGAAAAGCGAAGGCAAAAAAAAGAAAAGAAAACATCAAGCAACTCGTCCAAGGTTGTGTAACTAGTAAGTGACAGAACAGGATTCAAACCCAAGCAGCCTGGCCCTAGGTGCAGTGAGCCCCTCTGTGATTCTATCGCTTGAGATTCTGAGCACCAAAAGCATTGTGCCTCTGGCCATATATAATCCAAATCCAAATCACACTATATTCTGAAGGAGGGTAAGAAATTTAAAAAATTTTTCCTATGACGACTATGATTTTTTTTTTTTTTTTTGCGGTAGGCGGGCGTCTCACTGTTGTGGCCTCTCCCATTGCGGAGCACAGGCTCCAGACGTGCAGGCTCAGCAGCCATGGCTCACGGGCCCAGCCGCTCCGCGGCACGTGGGATCTTCCCAGACTGGGGCTTGAACCCGCGTCCCCTGCATCGGCAGGCGGGCTCTCAACCACTGCGCCACCAGGGAAGCCCGACGACTATGATTTTTGCTATTGCATGTTTTTCTCATGGTTCTGGTGCTGGTGCCCTAAGTAAATAATGCTTTGTCTGTCACTTGGATAACCGGCCCCAGGGTTTGGAAAGGGGTTTCAGGCGGGCAGAGTGCACAGATGTAGTTCTACCAGCCAAAGTTGTGTTGGGTGTCTCCTGCCCCCCACAGGGTGTCCTCTAGTCCCCTTTGGGGACTCACTTTGGAAGCTTTGGCAGCAGCTGTAGGCCTGACAGTCCACTTTTTTGTTTTTAAAGGGTGATTCAGGGAATTCCCTGGCAGTCCATTGGTTAGGACTCAGCGCTCTCACTGCTGTGGCCCGGGTTCAATCCCTGGTTGGGGAACTAAGATCCCACAAGTTTGTGTGGCAAAACAAAAAAGCGTGATTCAAATGTTCAATATCTTTATTGGGGTGGTGGTTACACAGTTTTATACCTAATACAAAATTCATCAAGTTGAACACTTAATGGTGAAGTTTCAACCATTTTAGATTTATTTTTTACTGAAGTGACATTGGTTTATAACACTATCCAAGTTTCATGTGTGCAACATTATATTTCTACTTCTGGATACCCTGCAGTGTACTCACCACCAAAAATTTAGCTTCCATCTGTCATCACACAGTTGATCCCCTTTACCCATCTCACCCTCCTCTGCACCTCCTGCCCCTTCCCCTCTGGTAACCGCTCCTCTGTTGTCTGCTTCTGTGCGTTTGTTTTCTGACAGCCCACTTCTGTAAGAGCATGATATGCATTCCTCTGGATTTCCATCTATTTCCAACTTCTCTCTTGTGTTCTTTAAGTGCGTTTGGCAGCAAGTAACCAGAATCTTGACTATCCGTGCAAATCTAAGCGTTAAGAGGCCTATTATCTTCTTCAGAAGTCTGAGGGTGGTAGGTTTGACAGCTCAATAGTATCATCAAGAACCCAGGCCCTGGGAATTCCCTGGTGGTCCAGTGGTTAGCACTCTGTGCTCTCAAGGTCAAGGGTCTGAGGCGAGGCTGAAAAAACAAACAAACAAAAAAAGAACCCAGGCCCTTCCATCTTGCCACTCTGCCTCATGTGTTAGCAGTTATCTTCAAGCTCATACACTATGGTCTCAAGATGGCCACCTCAGGGCAAGGCATCATGGTCCTCTTCTAACTTAAACATTAAAAAAGAAATGGGCAGGGCTTCCCTGGTGGCGCAGTGGTTGAGAGTCCGCCTGCTGATGCAGGGGACGAGGGTTCGTGCCCCAGTCAATGAAGATCCCACATGCCGCGGAGTGGTTGGGCCCGTGAGCCATGGCCGCTGAGCCTGTGTGTCCGGAGCCTGTGCACCGCAACGGGAGAGGCCACAACAGTGAGAGGCCTGCATACCGCTAAAAAAAAAAAAAAAAAAAGAAGTGGGCAAAAGGGCTTCTTTTTCATGTGGTTCTTTTTATTTAGAACAATGACCAAAAAAATCCATCCAAAAGCATGTCAACAGGCATCTGTTTACTTCTCATTGGCCAGGAAGAGGTCACATGACCGTGCCTAGACCAATTATTGGCAAAGGGGATGCTGCGCTTAGACCAATCATGATTCATCCCCTAGGCAAGGGCATGCAGCTTCCCTGAGCGATATTTGGCATCAGTGTGCAATGAAGAAGAAGAGGTGGCTGTTGGGTAGGCTGCCATATAACCTTTTTCTCCTTCTTCTCATGTCCTTCCTCCCAAAACGCCTAAAAAAAACCCCTGCCCTCCCCTAGGGCAGGGTCAAGGTCAGGATTGGAGAATAGGGGGCATTGTTTGCTAATTAACACAATTTATAGTTATTCCTTTGCAGAATAATTGACCTCTGTATTTTCCTAATTCTCCTAAAGCCTCAGAAAGTTCTTTAATTCCAAGGCCAGAAAAAATATGTTGTACCTTGTATTAGTTTCCTATGTCTTCTGTAACAAATTACCA